>NC_139988.1:16225259-16725259 GCF_964263955.1 Coregonus lavaretus
CCTTAACCCTAACCTTAGCTTCATGTCCACATCCCAGCTCAACCCTAAACCTAACCCTAGCTTCATGTCCATATCCCAGCTCAACCTTAACCCTAAGTATTGCTTGTCCTCTTTGAGGTACATTTTCCTCTAACCCTAACCCTAACCCTAATTGTAATTTCAACCCCAACCCTAATCCTAACTCTATCCCAACCCTAACCCTAACCCTAACCATAACGCTAACCCCAATCCAAACCCTAACCCTTCACCTTAACCTAACCCCAGCACTTACAGGTTACTAAGTCATGCCCTTGATCCTTGCCCTAACCTTAACCCCACCCTTTACTCAGGCCCTAACCAGAGTTGCAAAGAAAAAGTCCAGTATCTGTGTTCTTTTGCCCATCTTAATCTTTTCTTTGTATTGGCCAGTCTGAGATATGGCTTTTTCTTTGCAACTCTGCCTAGAAGATCAGCATCCCGGAGTTGCCTCTTCACTGTTGACGTTGAGACTGGTGTTTTGCGGGTACTATTTAATGAAGCTGCCAGTTGAGGATCTGTGAGGCATCTGTTTCGCAAACTAGACACTCTAATGTATTTGTCCTCTTGCTCAGTTGTGCACCAGGGCCTCCCACTCCTCTTTCTATTCTGGTTAGAGCCAGTTTGCGCTGTTCTGTGAAGGGAGTAGTACACAGCATTGTACGAGATCTTCAGTTTCCTGGCAATTTCTTGCATGGAATAGCCTTCATTTCTCAGAACAAGAATAGACTGACTAGTTTCAGAAGAAAGTTATTTGTTCTGCGGCCAACAAGGCAGAGTTAATCTCAGCCTATGCTACCCTCCAGTCCCTCCACTTCTTGGCGCTGACGGAAACATGGATTACCACAGAAAACACTGCTACTCCTACTGCTCTTTCCTCGTCTGATCATGTGTTCTTGCATACCCCGAGAGCATCTGGTCAGCGCGGCGGTGTCACAGGAATCCTCATCTCTCCCAAGTGGACATTCTCTCTTTTCCCCCTGACCCATCTGTCTATCTTCTCATTTGAATTCCATGCTGTCACAGTCACTAGCCCATTCAAGCTTAACATCCTTATCATTTATCGCCCTCCAGGTTCCCTTGGAGAGTTCATCAATGAGCTTGACAAGTTCCTTTCCTGAGGATGGCTCACCCCTCACAGTTCTGGGTGACTTTAACCTCCCTATGTCTGCCTTTGACTCATTTCTCTCTGCCTCCTTCTTTCCACTCCTTTCCTCTTTTGACCTCACCCTCTCACCGTCCCCCCCTACTCACAAGGCAGGTAATACGCTTGACCTCATCTTTACTAGATGCTGTTCTTCTACTAATCTCACTGCAACTCCCCTCCAAGTCTCCGACCACTACTTTGTATCCTTTTCTCTCTCGCTCTCCTCCAACACTACTCACTCTGCCCCTACTCAGATGGTAATGTGCCGTCGCAACCTTCGTTCTCTCTCTCCCGCTACTCTCTCCTTTTCCATCCTATCATCTCTTCCCTCTGCTAAATCCTTCTCCCTCCGATCTCCTGATTCTGCCTCCTCAACCCTCCTCTCCTCCCTTTCTGCATATTTTGACTCTCTATGTCCCCTATCCTCCCGGCCGGCTCGGTCCTCCCCTCCTGCTCCGTGGCTTGATGACTCATTGCGAGCTCACAGAACAGGGCTCCGGGCAGCCGAGCGGAAATGGAGGAAAACTAGACTCCCTGCGGACCTGTCATCTTTTCACTCCCTCCTCTCTACATTTTCTTCATCTGTTTCTGCTGCTAAAGCCACTTTCTACCACTCTAAATTTCAAGCCTCTGCCTCTAACCCTAGGAAGCTCTTTGCCACCTTCTCCTCCCTGCTGAATCCTCCTCCTCCTCCCCCTCCCTCCTCCCTCTCTGTGGATGACTTCGTCAACCATTTTGAAAAGAAGGTTGACGACATTCGATCCTCATTTATTAAGTAAAATGACACCGCTGGTCCTGCTCACACTGCCCTATCCTATGCTTTGACTTCTTTCTCCCCTCTCTCTCCAGATGAAATCTTGCGACTTGTTACGGCCGGCCGCCCAACAACCTGCCCGCTTGACCCTACCCCCTCCTCTCTTTTCCAGACCATTTCCGGAGACCTTCTCCCTTACCTCACCTCGCTCAACAACTCATCCTTGACCGCTGGCTATGTCCCTTCCGTCTTCAAGAGAGCGAGAGCTGCACCCCTCCTCAAAAAACCTACACTCGATCCCTCCGATGTCAACAACTACAGACCAGTATCCCTTCTTTCTTTTCTCTCCAAAACTCTTGAGCATGCCGTCTCTAGCCAACTCTCCTGCTATCTCTCTCAGAATGACCTTCTTGATCCAAACCAGTCAGGTTTCAAGACTAGTCTCAGTTCTAGGCCCTCTCCTATTCTCTCTATACACCAAGTCACTTGGCTCTGTCATATCCTCACATGGTCTCTCCTATCATTGCTATGCAGACGACACACAATTCATTTTCTCCTTTCCCCCTTCTGATAACCAGGTGGCGAATCGCATCTCTGCATGTCTGGCAGACATATCAGTGTGGATGTCGGATCACCACCTCAAGCTAAACCTCGGCAAGACGGAGCTGCTCTTCTTCCCGGGGAAGGACTGCCCGCTCCATGATCTCACCATCACGGTTGACAACTCCATTGTGTCCTCCTCCCAGAGTGCAAAGAACCTTGGCGTGACCCTGGACAACACCCTGTCGTTCTCCGCTAACATCAAAGCGGTGACCCGATCCTGCAGGTTCATGCTCTACAACATTCGCAGAGTACGACCCTACCTTACACAGAAAGTGCCTGGATTAGCACAGGTCCTAATCCAGGCACTTGTCATCTCCCGTCTGGATTACTGCAACTCGCTGTTGGCTGGGCTCCCTGCCTGTGCCATTAAACCCCTACAACTTATCCAGAACGCTGCAACCCGTCTGGTGTTCAACCTTCCCAAGTTCTCTCATGTCACCCCGCTCCTCCGCACACTCCACTGGCTTCCAGTTGAAGCTTGCATCTACTACAAAACCACGGTGCTTTCCTACGGAGCTGTGAGGGGAACGGCACCTCCTTACCTTCAGGCTCTGATCAGACCCTACACCCAAACGAGGGCATTACGTTCATCCACCTCTGGCCTGCTAGCTCCCCTACCTCTATGGAAGCACAGTTCCCGCTCAGCCCAGTCAAAGCTATTCGCTGCTCTGGCACCCCAATGACAAGCTCCCCCACGACGCCAGGACAGCGGAGTCACTGACCACCTTCCAGAGACACTTGAAACCCTACCTCTTTAAGGAATACCTGGAATAGTATAACAGTAATCCTTCTACCCCCCCATACAAATATTTTTTTTAAAGGGTGGTTGTCCCACTGGCTATCCTAAGTAGAATGCACCAATTTGTAAGTCGCTCTGGATAAGAGCGTAAGCTAAATGACATAAATGTAAATTTAAATGTTTCTGGCCATTTTGAGCCTGTAATCGAACCCACAATTGCTGATGTTCCAGATACTGAACTAGTCTCAAGAAGGCCAGTTTTATTGCTTCTTTAATCAGCACAACAGTTTTCAGCTGTGCTAACATAATTGCAAAAGGGTTTTCTAATGATCAATTAGCCTTTTAAAATGATCAACTTGGATTAGCAAACACAACGTGCCTTTGGAACACAGGACTGATGGTTGCTGATAATGGTCCTCTGTACGCCTATGTAGATATTCCATAAAAAATCTGCCGTTTCCAGCTACAATAGCCATTTACAACATTAACAATGTCTACACTGTATTTCTGATCAATTTGATGTTATTTTAATGGACCTGGGTAGGGTGTCCTTTGAACTGGCCTTCATCACCTTCCAGAGGCAGCTGCTCCACAACCGGCGGATCATGCTGCTGAAGGTGCAGCAGTTCAGAAACAAGAGCAAAGACAGGGAAGGTGAGTGGTCAGGTCAAGGCAATCATAATAGTGGGGCTATGGGGGAATCAAACACAGACAGACAGACAGACAGGCAGACAGACAGGCAGGCAGACAGGCAGACAGGCAGACAGGCAGGCAGGCAGACAGGCAGGCAGGCAGGCAGGCAGGCAGGCAGGCATACAGGCAGACAGGCAGGCAGACAGGTAGACAGACACCACACATCCATGTTGGTTGTCAGACTTTTTATTCTGATGTGTATTTATGTGTATTTCTCAGCACCAGTATATTTTACAAGACACTTTTCCATATCAGGAGAAAGGCCCAGGTCTTGGGTTGAAACAGGGACCCTTTTAATCCTCATATATTATTCCAACATGGAGTTATTAACCATCAAACACACTCTGTCCACTTGTGACAACCAGCCCCATTGCGGGGTTGGATGTCACACAATATGTTGTTGGTTGTCATAAGTCGTTTATTTATTTTTGTAACAGGAAATTAAGCAATATGTAGAAATAGCGTTTCTTTGAACGAACAATATTCCTAACAAAAATCAGCATTTTACTCCAAGAGAATAACATATGACATGTATGTGTATGCGTGTTCTTTTTTTAGTTATTATTATTTTTATTTTTTTTCACTTTTTCTTCTTTCTTTTTAGGGGGTAGATCAGCTTTAATATTGCAGATAGATTGTAACTTCCATCAATGTAATTGTCTACATCACTTCCAATAAGTTTTTTTTGTTTTTTTTTGTTGCATATATACATATATACAGTGGGGAGAACAAGTATTTGATACACTGCTGATTTTGCAGGTTTCCTACTTACAAAGCATGTAGAGGTCTGTAATTTTTATCATAGGTACACTTCAACTGTGAGAGACGGAATCTAAAACAAAAATCCAGAAAATCACATTGTATGATTTTTAAGTAATTAATTAGCATTTTATTGCATGACATAAGTATTTGATACATCAGAAAAGCATAACTTAATATTTGGTACAGAATCCTTTGTTTGCAATTACAGAGATCATACGTTTCCTGTACGTCTTGACCAGGTTTGCACACGCTGCAGCAGGGATTTTGGCCCACTCCTTCATACAGACCTTCTCCAGATCCTTCAGGTTTCGGGGCTGTCGCTGGGCAATACGGACTTTCAGCTCCCTCCAAAGATTTTCTATTGGGTTCAGGTCTGGAGACTGGCTAGGCCACTTCAGGACCGTGACATGCTTCTTACGGAGACACTCCTTAGTTGCCCTGGCTGTGTGTTTTGGGTCGTTGTCATGCTGGAAGACCCAGCCACGACCCATCTTCAATGCTCTTACTGAGGGAAGGAGGTTGTTGGCCAAGATCTCGCGATACATGGCCCCATCCATCCTCCCCTCAATACAGTGCAGTCGTCCTGTCCCCTTTGCAGAAAAGCATCCCCAAATAATGATGTTTCCACCTCCATGCTTCACGGTTGGGATGGTGTTCTTGGGGTTGTACTCATCCTTCTTCTTCCTCCAAACACGGCGAGTGGAGTTTAGACCAAAAAGCTCTATTTTTGTCTCATCAGACCACATGACCTTCTCCCATTCCTCCTCTGGATCATCCAGATGGTCATTGGCAAACTTCAGACGGGCCTGGACATGCGCTGGCTTGAGCAGGGGGACCTTGCGTGCGCTGCAGGATTTTAATCCATGACGGCATAGTGTGTTACTAATGGTTTTCTTTGAGACTGTGGTCCCAGCTCTCTTCAGGTCATTGACCAGCTCCTGCCGTGTAGTTCTGGGCTGATCCCTCACCTTCCTCATGATCATTGATGCCCCACGAGGTGAGATCTTGCATGGAGCCCCAGACCGAGGGTGATTGACCGTCATCTTGAACTTCTTCAATTTTCTAATAATTGCGCCAACAGTTGTTGCCTTCTCACCAAGCTGCATGCCTATTGTCCTGTAGCCCATCCTAGCCTTGTACAGGTCTACAATTTTATCCCTGATGTCCTTACACAGCTCTCTGGTCTTGGCCATTGTGGAGAGGTTGGAGTCTGTTTGATTGAGTGTGTGGACAGGTGTCTTTTATACAGGTAACGAGTTCAAACAGGTGCAGTTAATACAGGTAATGAGTGGAGAACAGGAGGGCTTCTTAAAGAAAAACTAACAGGTCTGTGAGATCCAGAATTGTTACTGGTTGGTAGGTGATCAAATACTTATGTCATGCAATAAAATGCAAATTAATTACTTAAAAATCATACAATGTGATTTTCTGGATTTTTTCCGTCTCTCACAGTTGAAGTGTACATATGATAAAAATTACAGACCTCTACATGCTTCGTAAGTAGGAAAACCTGCAAAATCGTCAGTGTATCAAATACTTGTTCTCCCCACTGTATATATATATATATATATATATACAGTGGGGGAAAAAACGTATTTAGTCAGCCACCAATTGTGCAAGTTCTCCCACTTAAAAAGATGAGAGAGGCCTGTAATTTTCATAATAGGTACACGTCAACTATGACAGACAAAATGAGAAAAAAAGATCCAGAAAATCACATTGTAGGATTTTTTATTAATTTATTTGCAAATTATGGTGGAAAATAAGTATTTGGTCAATAACAAAAGTTTCTCAATACTTTGTTATATACCCTTTGTTGGCAATGACACGGGTCAAACGTTTTCTGTAAGTCTTCACAAGGTTTTCACACACTTGCTGGTATTTTGGCCCATTCCTCCATGCAGATCTCCTCTAGAGCAGTGATATTTTGGGGCTGTCGCTGGGCAACACGGACTTTCAACTCCCTCCAAAGATTTTCTATGGGCTTGAGATCTGGAGACTGGCTAGGCCACTCCAGGACCTTGAAATGCTTCTTACGAAGCCACTCCTTCGATGCCCGGGCGGTGTGTTTGGGATCATTGTCATGCTGAAAGACCCAGCCACGTTTCATCTTCAATGCCCTTGCTGATGGAAGGAGGTTTTCACTCAAAATCTCACGATACATGGTCCCATTCATTCTTTCCTTTACACGGATCAGTCGTCCTGGTCCCTTTGCAGAAAAATAGACTCAAAGCATGATGTTTCCACCCCCATGCTTCACAGTAGATATGGTGTTCTTTGGATGCAACTCAGCATTCTTTGTCCTCCAAACACGACGAGTTGAGTTTCTACCAAAAAGTTATATTTTGGTTTCATCTGACCATATGACATTCTCCCAATCCTCTTCTGGATCATCCAAATGCACTCTAGCAAACTTCAGACGGGCCTGGACATGTACTGGCTTAAGCAGGGGGACACGTCTGGCACTGCAGGATTTGAGTCCCTGGCGGCGTAGTGTGTTACTGATGGTAGGCTTTGTTACTTTGGTCCCAGCTCTCTGCAGGTCATTCACTAGGTCCCCCCGTGTGGTTCTGGGATTTTTGCTCACCGTTCTTGTGATCATTTTGACCCCATGGGGTGAGATCTTGCGTGGAGCCCCAGATCGAGGGAGATTATCAGTGGTCTTGTATGTCTTCCATTTCCTAATAATTGCTCCCACAGTTGATTTCTTCAAACCAAGCTGCTTACCTATTGCAGATTCAGTCTTCCCAGCCTGGTGCAGGTCTACAATTTTGTTTCTGGTGTCCTTTGAAAGCTCTTTGGTCTTGGACATAGTAGAGTTTGGAGTGTGACTGTTTGAGGTTGTGGACAGGTGTCTTTTATACTGATAACAAGTTAAAACAGGTGCCATTAATACAGGTAACGAGTGGAGGACAGAGGAGCCTCTTAAAGAAGAAGTTACAGGTCTGTGAGAGCCAGAAATCTTGCTTGTTTGTAGGTGACCAAATACTTATTTTCCACCATAATTTGCAAATAAATTCATTAAAAATCCTACAATGTGATTTTCTGGATTTTTAAATGGGAGAACTTGCACAATTGGTGGCTGACTAAATAATTTTTTTCCCCACTGTACTTATTATGGACACTGCATGTCTTACACTAGTTATCTTGTTGTTATTAGTCCCATCCTTCAGCTCCATTCAACACCTCCCATCCATCTCTTAACACGATCCATATTGGATTTCTATTTGCCATATCTTTTTCAACTGTACTGTGATGTTTTACCAAAGTTCTGAACCTTTCTATTCTCATTGTTTTTACAGTTTGTGAATTGAAAATAAACATATTTGCTAAAAGTATTATCATATTATTGATCGATTGACTATGACTTTTCAGATCACCCAGTAGTGCTATCTGCAGGGTCAGCTCCATGCAAATATTGCAATCCTTCAGCCATTCCTGGACCTGTGTCCAGAAACAAGCTACAAATGGACAGTACCAAAACAAATGATCTAATGATTCTGTCTCTTCACAGCCAAATCTGCAGAGCTGGGAAGATTGTATCCCCCATACAATGAAAGTGAGGGGTTGTAATCTGAATAAAGGGAAAAAGTCCCTTCTTGAACATTGGGTGAGACAATCTTACTAGTTTGCTAGAGAACCAGTTCAGATTTAAGTACAATTTTTGTATGACTGAAGCTTTTAGTGATAGGTCTAATGCTTTCATATTTAATCATTTCTGTCCTCCTAATTCATTTTCATTATATAAATAGGCCCGTTTAATTTTGTCTGGCTTGCCGTTCCAAATAAAATTGAATATTTTTTTCTCATATAATTTAAAAAACTGTTCGCTAGGCGTAGGCAAGACCATAAGCAAATAGGTAAACTGGGATAATACTAAAGCGTTAATCAGGGTGATATTTCCACAAATTGACAGGTATTTACCTTTCCATGGTAGCAAGATCTTATCTATTTTTGCTAACTTTCTATTAAATTGTATTGGAGTGAGATCATTTATTTCATTTGGGATATGTATTCCGAGTATATCCACATCACCATCAAACCATTTTATTGGTAAACTACATGGTAATGTCAAAATTGTATTTTTTAGTGATCCAATACATAATATAGTACATTTATCATAATTTGGTTATAATCCAGAGAGGTTAGAAAATGTATCTAGATCCTCTATGAGGCTGTGGAGGGATTCAAGTTGTGGATTTAAAAGAAAACATGAATCATCAGCGTACAATGACACCTTTGTTTTTAAGCCCTGGATTTCTAATCCCTTGATATTATTGTTGGATCTGATTTTAATAGCTAACATCTCGATGGCAATGATAAATAGATATGCCGATAGTGGACAACCTTGTTTCACTCCTCTTGACAGTTTAAAACTTTCTGAGAAATAGCCATTATTTACTATTTTACACCTAGGGTTACTATACATGATTTTAACCCAATTTATAAGAGATTGTCCAAAATTGAAATGCTCCAGGTATTTATATATAAACCCCAGTCGTACTTTATCAAATGACTTTTCAAAGTCTGCTATGAACAGTAGGCCTGGCTTCCCAGATTTTTCATAGTGTTCTATTGTTTCCAGTACTTGCCTTATATTATCTCCAATGTATCGCCCATGTAAAAAACCTGTCTGATTAGAATGAATAATGTCCGACAATACCTTTTCAATTCTATGCGCTATACATACAATTTTTGCATCACAACACTGAAGTGTAAGGGGCCGCCAATTTTTTTAATGGACTGGATCTTTATATTTTCCACTTGTATCCTCTTTCAGTAATAATGAAATCAGGCCTTCTTCTTGAGTGTCTGATAATCTACCATTTACATAGGAGTGGTTAAAACATGCTAATAACGGTCCTCTGAGTATATCAAAAAAGGTTTGGTATACCTCGACTGGTATCGAGGTATACCATGCCATCCAACCCTGGAGTTTTCCCGGACTTAAAGTCTTTAATTGCATTCAGAAGTTCCTCCTCTGTAATTTCACCTTCACATGAGTCTTTCTGTATGGCTGTTAATTTTACATTATCAATAGAAAAAAAATCTCTACAATTTGCTTCAGTTAGAGGAGATGGAGGCGACTGAAACGAAAACATATGCTTAAAGTACTTTGTTTCCTCCTTCAAAATATAATTTAGTGAATCATGGGTGACTCCGTCATTTGTAACCACTTTCAATAAATTATTTTTGGTAGCATTCCTATGTTGAAGATTAAAAAATAATTTGATGCATTTTTCCCCATATTCCATCGAGTTTGCTTTATTTTTTATAATATATTACACTTGATCTTTCTTGAATAAGTTTCTCCATTTCTTTTTGTTTTTCCTCTAATTTATTCTGAGCCTCTATGTTACAGTTTTTATTGCTATCTATCTGTTCTGTTAGACCTTCTATTTCCTTTGTTAGTGTGGACTCTTTTGATCTAAATTGCTTTTGTTTTCGAGATGAGTACTGAATTGCATGGCCTCTAAAGGCACATTTAAAGGTGTCCCATACAATAAGGGGATTTGCTGTACCTATGTTATGTCGGAAAAAATCAGTTATAAATTCCTATAGGTTAGTTAAAAACAAGTTATCATCCAATAGGCTTTGATTACATTTCCAATATCCTCGCCCACGTGGAAATTCAGTAAGAGTAATGTATATGCCAATTATATGATGGTCTGACCGCATTCGGTCCCCTATCAACACTTTTTTTAAACTTTTGGTGCCAACAAGAATGACATAAGAAAGTAGTCAAGATGACTAGCTTGATTGAGCCTCCGCCATGTATATCTCACTAGGTCAGGATATTTAAGCCTCCATATATCTACTAGTTCTAATGTATCCATGACATTCACCTTTTCCTTAAGAGCATGAGGGTGATTGTTTGTAGTGTGATTTCCTTTATGGTCCATTGAGCTATTTAAAACGGTATTATAATCTCCCACCATAATAATAGTATCTTGAATTGCTTGCAATGTCGATAATTTATTATATATTTTTTCAAAGAAGTGTGGATCATCATTATTTGGTCCGTAAAGGTTAATGAACCATATTTGTTTATGGTCCAATAACATATTGAAAATAATCCATCTACCTTGCGTATCTGTTTGGACAATTTGCACATTCGGATCGTGTTTGCACACGCATGTGTGTGGGTGTGTGACATAAAACATATATGTGTGTGAGAGAGATGCAACAAAGGGAGCTTTTTAAAGCACAAGCACAGAAGAGCTTGGGATTTATTATAATGGAGTTGATAGTGACAACCAAACCCACATTCCATGTGACAACCATCCCCAACCACCCCCCAACGCTAATTACAGTTTTTTCCAACTGCTTACACACGTTTTCAAAACTATGTCTCCTTTTTTCAAAACTCTACACACAATTCCCAAAACTGCACACACAAAATGCAAAATGCCTCACATCTCCTTCAAAATGTAACGCTGCATTCAAAATGCCATAAACACATGTCAGAATGAAGCATTTGCATCAAATGGTAAACACTTCTTTCATAATAGTAAATTTTTGGATATACCATGTAAACACTGTTGTTCTAAATCTAAAGCTCTTTGGTCTTTCATAGGCTTATATCTACATTTAAATACAATGTTCTACAGTGAAAGTAATCTGCTGAGAGGGGTAACAAGTACACTGTAAACACCAATGCAATGTAGAAACAGAAAATATTTATTAGGCCAAACATTACTGTTGTAAACTGTAGCACACAACAAAACCATAAACATATGTAAACCAAAAGTATATTCTTTAGAATACAGTAAAGAACACAATTGTGTGTGTGGGGTCCCGGGGGGCAGTCCAGGAATTGGTAGGGGGGTGGGCAGTCACCAGTGCTAAGCTACGCTTCATCTCTTCTCCGGGCTGGGTCTGGCCACAATACTTTGTCCACATCACAAGATACGTTTTCTCTTGCCAAACATCGAGGGAAGTATCTCCTAGCATGGCATATCCAACCTTGGACAGAGGCAACCTCTATGTCCCCACATGCGTCCTCCATTGCCTGGAGTAGCGGCATGTGGGCATAGGGTTGGCGATCATACACTTTCCAGCGCCAGGCTGAGAATAATTCCTCTATGGGATTTAGAAAAGGTGAATATGGGGGTAGGTACAAAACTACAAATTGTGGATGGGTGGCAAACCAGTTTTGGACCAGAACAGCCCGGTGAAAACTAAAATTGTCCCATATAATCACAAATCTAGTAGGCTCCTAATCTGGATCAGGGACAAGAATTGTGTAAATTGCATCCAGAAAAGTGAGCATATGGCCGGTGTTGTACGGACCCAGTGTGGCATTGTGATGGAGGACCCTGTTTTGAGTGATGGCAGCACACATAGTTATATTACCCCCACGCTGTCCAGGGACATTGGTAATTGCCCTCTGTCATATTACATTTCTTCCGCGGCACCTGGTTTTGGTGAGGTTGAAGCCAACCTCATCCACATAAATAAATTCATGGCGAATTACATGGGCATCCATCGCCAATACTCTCTGTAACAGACAAAAGGATATACAGATGAGTAAATATGGTATGTCTGAAGTACTGGAAGTAGTGTTGCATACATACCTCTACAAAGTCATGTCACAGATTCTTGACTCTGTCAGAGTTTCTCTCAGATGGCACCTTGTAAAGTTGTTTCATCGTCACTTGGTGCCGTTGGAGGATGCATTGTATGGTTGACAGGCTTACAGCACTGATGTTGTTAAATATGGTGTCATTATTCAAGATATGCTCTCTTATCTCTCGAATCCTAATTGCATTGTTGGTCAAAACAATATTTATAATTGCAGTCTCTTGTACATCTGTAAACAAGCGTCCTCATCCTCCATGATGTCTTTGCCTTTCCACTCTGTACAGAATTCAAACACAGTATGTGTTCAGCATAGGAACTGTAAACAATGTACAAAAAAATGTAGTACAGCATGATAACCAACCTCATTCATTCAATGCAGTGCAGTAAATGGATGGCTTAGAGTTACAAATGTTTATGCAATACTATGCAGTCATACGTATTTTACAGTACATTACTGTAATGCTAAAATAGTAATTAGATAGTTGCATACCTGTTCTCATTTCTGAAGGTTAGAATTATGGACGCCACTGTAAATCGACTCAAGTTGGGCTGGACTCTCAGTCCAGCCTCTCTCATGGTCAAACCGTGGTTGATCACATGATCAACAAGTGTTGCCCTAATCTCATCAGAGATGGCTCTCCTTCCTTCTCTTCTTTGCCCTCGTCCTCTTCTTCCTCTTCCTCTTCCTCTTCCTCTACCTCCTACTCCTCCAACTATTCGTCTTTGAATTTGTCCTCGTTGTTGTCCCCTGCCTCTCCCTCCTACTCCTCCTCTTGCTCTCTGTCCATTGTTGGCATCCATTTTTTAAAACAGGTAATCTGACCTTTGACCTATTTATAGGCCTATACTACAGTAAAGCAGTGATTGGTTAGTGATCAGTTAAGCAATTAGTGTTTGCACATGTGAGGAGTGTGTGTGTGACCTGGTGAATAAGTGTAGCATTTTGATTGGTTGTGTTTGGAAAAGGAAAGCAAGTCACTTCTTGGTAGAGAATTGTGTGTAGTGTTTTGAAAAAAGTGTTTTATGCAATTGACAACTGAGTCAAAGGCTGAGAAATAGCTTATGGTTTTGGAGATTTGGTGTGTAGTTTTGCACTTTGAGTGAGAGGTTCAAAAATCGTGTGACATTAAAAGATTTTGTGTGTAAGCAGTTGGAAAAAACTGTAAGACGCTAGTTACCATATGGCTTGACCTAGGAACTCAGAAATACGTTGGAAATATAGCTCTCCCTTTCCTCGTGTTCATGTATAATCCCATAATTCAAACATTTACAAAGAAAATACCAATATACAGTGGGGAGAACAAGTATTTGATACACTGCCGATTTTGCAGGTTTTCCTACTTACAAAGCATGTAGAGGTCTGTAATTTTTATCATAGGTACACTTCAACTATGAGAGACGGAATCTAAAACAAAAATCCAGAAAATCACATTGTATGATTTTTAAGTAATTAATTTGCATTTTATTGCATGACATAATTTTATTTTTTTATTTTATTTATTATTTACATAAGTATTTGATCACCTACCAACCAGTAAGAATTCCGGGTCTCACAGACCTGTTAGTTTTTCTTTAAGAAGCCCTCCTGTTCTCCACTCATTCCCTGTATTAACTGCACCTGTTTGAACTCGTTACCTGTATAAAAGACACCTGTCCACACACTCAATCAAACAGACTCCAACCTCTCCACAATGGCCAAGACCAGAGAGCTGTGTAAGGACATCAGGGATAAAATTGTAGACCTGCACAAGGCTGGGATGGGCTACAGGACAATAGGCATGCAGCTTGGTGAGAAGGCAACAACTGTTGGCGCAAATATTAGAAAATGGAAGAAGTTCAAGATGGCAGTCAATCACCCTCGGTCTGGGGCTCCATGCAAGATCTCACCTCGTGGGGCATCAATGATCATGAGGAAGGTGAGGGATCAGCCCAGAACTACACGGCAGGAGCTGGTCAATGACCTGAAGAGAGCTGGGACCACAGTCTCAAAGAAAACCATTAGTAACACACTACGCCGTCATGGATTAAAATTCTGCAGCGCACGCAAGGTCCCCCTGTTCAAGCCAGCGCATGTACAGGCCTGTCTGAAGTTTGCCAATGACCATCTGGATGATCCAGAGGAGGAATGGGAGAAGGTCATGTGGTCTGATGAGACAAAAATAGAGCTTTTTGGTCTAAACTCCACTCGCCGTGTTTGGAGGAAGAAGAAGGATGAGTACAACCCCAAGAACACCATCCCAACCGTGAAGCATGGAGGTGGAAACATCATTCTTTGGGGATGCTTTTCTGCAAAGGGGACAGGATGACTGCACCGTATTGAGGGGAGGATGGATGGGGCCATGTATCGCGAGATCTTGGCCAACAACCTCCTTCCCTCAGTAAGAGCATTGAAGATGGGTCGTGGCTGGGTCTTCCAGCATGACAACGACCCGAAACACACAGCCAGGGCAACTAAGGAGTGGCTCTGTAAGAAGCATCTCAAGGTCCTGGAGTGGCCTAGCCAGTCTCCAGACCTGAACCCAATAGAAAATCTTTGGAGGGAGCTGAAAGTCCGTATTGCCCAGCGACAGCCCCGAAACCTGAAGGATCTGGAGAAGGTCTGTATGGAGGAGTGGGCCAAAATCCCTGCTGCAGTGTGTGCAAACCTGGTCAAGACCTACAGGAAACATATGATCTCTGTAATTGCAAACAAAGGTTTCTGTACCAAATATGAAGTTCTGCTTTTCTGATGTATCAAATACTTATGTCATGCAATAAAATGCAAATTAATTACTTAAAAATCATACAATGTGATTTTCTGGAGTTGAAGTGTACCTATGATAAAAATTACAGACCTCTACATGCTTTGTAAGTAGGAAAACCTGCAAAATCGAACGCTGCTGGAACCCGCCCACCCGACTAGAATCACTACTCTCGACGGGTCTGACCTAGAGTATGTGGACAACTACAAATACCTAGGTGTCTGGTTAGACTGTAAACTCTCCTTCCAGACTCACATTAAGAATATCCAATCCAAAGTTAAATCTAGAATCGGTTTCCTATTTCGCAACAAAGCCTCCTTCACTCATGCTGCCAAACATGCCCTCGTAAAACTGACTATCCTACCGATCCTTGACTTCGGCGATGTCATTTACAAAATAGCCTCCAACACTCTACTCAGCAAATTGGATGTAGTCTATCACAGTGCCATCCGTATTGTCTCCAAAGCCCCATATACTACCCACCACTGTGACCTGTACGCTCTTGTTGGCTGGTCCTCACTACATATTCGTCGCCAAACCCACTGGCTCCAGGCCATCTATAAATCACTGCTAGGCAAATCCCTGCCTTATCTTAGCTCATTGGTCACCATAGCAACACCCACCCGTAGTATGCGCTCCAGCAGGTATATCTCACTGGTCATCCCCAAAGCCAACACCTCCTTTGGCCGCCATTCCTTCCAGTTCTCTGCTGCCAATGACTGGAACAAATTGCAAAAATCTCTGAAGCTGGAGACACTTATCTCCCTCACTAACTTTAAGCATCAGTTGTCAGAGTACCTTACCGATCACTGCACCTGTACACAGCCCATCTGAAATTAGCCCGCCCAACTACCTCATCCCTGTATTGATATTTATTTTGCTCATTTGCACCCCAGTATCTTTATTTGCACATCATCTCTTGCACACTCTATCATTCCAGTGTTAATACTAATTGTAATTATTTTGCACTATGGCCTATTTATTGCCTTACCTCCATAACTTGCTACACTTGCACACACTGTATATATATTTTCTGTTGTATTTTTGACTTTATGTTTTGTTTTACCCCATATGTAACTCTGTGTTGTTGTTTTTATCGCACTGCTTTGCTTTATCTTGGCCAGGTCGCAGTTGTAAATGAGAACTTGTTCTCAACTGGCTTACCTGGTTAAATAAAGGTTAAATAAAAAATTAAATAAATAAATAAAAAAGTATCAAATACTTGTTCTCCCCACTGTATATGTTTTTTTTTTACTTTCACCATCAAAAAACATCCCTTTCACCTCAATGTTTTGTCATGCTGACATGAATTGACCAGGTGGATGAGTTCAAATAATTCAAAGATGTCAACCTTAAAATTATTACACAGCGCCATTTAAATTGGGAGTAATTAGCACTGTGACAACCAACCCGTTAGACAACCAACCCCAGTCTCCCCTACTGATTGAGGAGCTGAAAAGCAGTGTTGGTTTCTTGTGTTCTGAAGCAATCCCAACGTTTTTCAACCACTTCCCCATCTTCCTCTGTCTCTCTCCATCTCCCAGCCCTGTCCCCTACCGTCTCTGTCCCAGAGGAGGCTGAGCCATCAGAGCTGGAGGCCGTAGTAGGGGAGCTACATGATCTGGTGGAGAGAGAACAGGAGCTACTACAGATACAGACAGACAGCAATGCTGGGGCTGAAGTTGAACGTAGCCCACTGTCAGGTAGACACCTGCTCACTATACCTGTCCTGCACACAACAAATACATTGAGAAACAAGCTGCCTTATACTAGATATGTTACGCTTGATTGATTGTTTGTTTGAGCCTACAGTGCAGCAGAGATCTTTGTCCTGTCCTTAAAAGCTGTCGAACAACTATAGATTTTATTGCTTTCCATTCATGTTTGGATAGATGTCAATAGGATGTTTCATAACTTTATTTCCTCATGACTGAGCACTAATTGTTTTGTATATACCTTTGTATCTTTATAGACCATGTAGAGGAACTCATGGCCCGCTATCACAGACTCTGTCCTACCTAGTAACACACCAGAGGACATTACTAAATACACACTACAGGCTACACCTCCTGCTGTGCCAGGTATGTGTGTGTGAGCATTGGTAGGATGTACAATTAGGTAGAGTAGATACTGTACATGATGAGATATTCCCATAATGTGTCAAGCTCTGACATGAGCTCTACTGTACTTGTCATTTCTCCATCTATGTCCAGATGAGCACAGGAAGACCACATATCAGGGAGTGTATGTCCTGCCCCCATCTGGTTCACTACAGGATGTGACATCACCGTCATTCTCACCTGAACTTTTTAATTTTTTTATTTCACCTTTCTTTAACCAGGTAAGCCAGTTGAGAACAAGTTCTAATTTACAATTGCGACCTGGCCAAGATAAAGCAAAGCAGTGTGATATAAACAACAACACAGAGTTACATATGGGGTAAACAAAACATAGCGTCAAAAATACAACAGAAAATATATATACAGTGTGTGCAAATGTAGTAAGTTATGGAGGTAAGGCAATAAATAGGCCATAGTGCAAAATAGTTACAATTTCGTACTAACACTGGAATGATAGATGTGCAAAAGATGATGTGCAAATAGAGATACTGGGGTGCAAATTAGTAAAATAAATAACAATATGGGGATGAGGTAGTTGGGTGGGCTAATTTCAGAATGGCTGTGTACAGGTGCAGTGATCGGTAAGCTGCTCTGACAACTGACGCTTAAAGTTAGTGAGGGAGATAAGAGTCTCCAGCTTCAGAGATTTTTTGCAGTTCGTTCCAGTCATTGGCAGCAGAGAACTGGAAGGAATGGCGGCCAAAGGAGGTGTTGGCTTTGGGGATGACCAGTGAGATATACCTGCTGGAGCGCAGACTACGGGTGGGTGTTGCTATGGTGACCAGTGAGCTAAGATAAGATGGGGATTTGCCTAGCAGTGATTTATAGATGACCTGGAGCCAGTGGGTTTGGCGACGAATATGTAGTGAGGGCCAGCCAACAAGAGCGTACAGGTCACAATGGTGGGTAGTATATGGGGCTTTGGTGACAAAACGGATGGCACTGTGATAGACTACATCCAATTTGCTGAGTAGAGTGTTGGAGGCTATTTTGTAAATGACGTAGCCGAAGTCAAGGATCGGTAGGATAGTCAGTTTTACGAGGGCATGTTTGGCAGCATGAGTGAAGGAGGCTTTGTTGCAAAATAGGAAGCCGATTCTAGATCTAACTTTTGATTGGAGATGCTTAATGTGAGTCTGGAAGGAGAGTTTACAGTCTAACCAGACACCTAGGTATTTGTAGTTGTCCACATATTCTAAGTCAGACCCGCCGAGAGTAGTGATTCTAGTCGGGTGGGCGGGTACAAGCAGCGTTTGGTTGAAGAGCATGCATTTAGTTTTACTAGTGTTTAAGAGCAGTTGGAGGCTACGGAAGGAGTGTTGTGTGGCGTTGAAGCTCGTTTGGAGGTTTGTTAACACAGGGTCCAATGAAGGGCCAGATGTATACAAAATGGTGTCGTCCGTATAGAGGTGGATCCGAGCGTCACCAGCAGCAAGAGCGACATCATTGATATACACAGAGAATAGAGTCAGCCCGAGAATTGAACCCTGTGGCATCCCTATAGAGACGGCCAGAGGTCCAGACAACAGGCCCTCCGATTTGACACATTGAACTCTATCTGAGAAGTAGTTGGTGAACCAGGCGAGGCAGTCATTAGAGAAACCAAGGCTATTTAGTCTGCCAATAAGAATGTGGTGGTTGACAGAGTCGAAAGCCTTGGCCAGGTCGATGAAGACGGCTGCGCAGTACTGTCTTTTATCGATCGCGGTTATAATATCGTTTAGGACCTTGAGCGTGGCTGAGGTGCACCCATGACCAGCTCGGAAACCGGATTGCATAGCGGAGAAGGTATGGTGGGATTCGAAATGGCCGGTGATCTTTGTTAACTTGGCTTTTAAATATTTTCGAAAGGCAGGGCCGGATGGATATAGGTCTGTAACAGTTTGGATCTAGAGTGTCACCCCCTTTGAAGAGGGGGATGACCGCGGCAGCTTTCCAATCTCTGGGGATCTCAGACGTTACGAAAGAGAGGTTGAACAGGCTAGTAATAGGGGTTGTGACAATTTCGGCGGCTAATTTTAGAAAGAAAGGGTCCAGATTGTCTAGCCCGGCTGATTTGTAGGGGTCCAGATTTTTCAGCTCTTTCAGAACATCAGCTGTCTGAATTTGTGTGAAGGAGAAGCGGGGAGGGGGGGGGGGGGGGGGGGGGTGCATGGGCAAGCTGCGGAGGGGGGTGGGGGGTGGGGGCAGGGTAGTGGTCAGCAGTGTGAAAAGACCCCCCCCCCCCCCCCCCCTAGCCAGGTGGAAAGCATTGCCAGCCGTAGCAAAATGCTTGTTGAAATTCTCGATTATTGTAGATTTATCGGTGGTGACAGTGTTTCCTATATTTGAAAAAGCTAGCCTTTGCTTTCCTAACTGATTGTGTATATTGGTTCCTGACTTCCCTGAAAAGTTGCATATCTCGGGGGCTGTTCGATGCTAATGCAGTACGCCACAGGATGTTTTTGTGCTGGTCAAGGGCAGTCAAGTCTGAGGAGAACCAGGGGCTATATCTGTTCTTAGTTCTGAATTTTTTGAATGGGGCATGCTTATTTAAGATTGAGAGGAAAGCACTTTTAAAGAACAAACAGGCATCCTCTACTGATTGAATGAGGTCAATATCCATCCAGGATACCCAGGCCAGGTCAATTAGAAAGGCCTGCTCGCTAAAGTGTTTTAGGGAGCGTTTGACAGTGATGAGGGGTGGTCGTTTGACCGTGGAGTCTGACATGCCCTCATCTCTGTCAGGTGGGTCACTCATAGGCAACACACCCCGTCTCACTGAAGGGGTTGTGGTTGATAAACTCATAAGAAATATAATAATATTTTGGTAATTGTAAGTACTAACCATGTCTATTTACTTACTGTTCCTTACTGTACATTACTGTACCTTGCTGTACCTGCCTTTGTAGATACAATGTTAAGCCTATGTAGCTACAATGTTAATACATTGATATTACGGAGCTTAGTCTATAATAAAATGGACCCCTATTGTCTCCTCTCCACCAGAGGCCCCAGAGGACATAGTGGAGGTGGAGAAACTCAATAGGGACCCAGCGATTGTCCAATGCCCTTTCTGCGAGCAGGTCATCACCACGGAAACGTATCGCAAAATAAGCGGGGCAGCCTGGATGCTATGCTTTGTGTCCAGCATGTTAGGGTGAGTCCTGTCAGACAAGTTAGGTTGAGTCTTGTCAGGCAAGTTAGGGTGAGTCCTGCCAGACAAGTTAGGTTAGGGTGAGTCCTGTCAGACAAGTTAGGGTGAGTCCTGTCAGACAAGTTAGGGTGAGTCCTGTCAGACAAGTTCTAGTCATCAGATCTGGGGCCGTATCAAGCGTCACAGAGCAGGACTGCTGATTTAGGATCAGCTCCCACTTGTTCATGTAATCTTATTCATTGTGATTTAAAAGGCAAAACTGATCCTAGATCAGCACTCCTGCTCTAAAACATCAATTTGACCTTAGAGCAGAGTCTAGGGGCAACTTTATCTTACTACCAGAAAGCAGATGTGCTCATACTTTAGTCTGTCTTAGTCTAATTAAGCAATAATGCCCGAAGGGATGCGGTATACCACGGCTAAGGGCTGTTCTTATGCATGACACAACGCGGAGTGCTGGATACAGCTCTTAGCCGTGGTATATTGGCCATATACCACAAACCCCAGAGGTGCCTTATTGCTATTATAAACTGGTTACCAACGTAATTAGAGCAATAAAACTAAATGTTTTGTCATACCTGTGGTATACGGTCTGATATACCACGGCTGTCAGCCAATCAGCATTCAGGGCTCGAACCACCCAGTTTATAATACGGTATAAACCCTCTCCCTCTCCGACCAGGTGTGTGGCTGGGTGCTGTCTCATCCCTTTCTGCTTGGACAACCTAAAGGACGTCAGACATCGATGCCCTGACTGTCACAGCAACATCTACTCCGCAGAACGGATGTGAGGACAGGATGATACTTCTACAGATACTGTATCACTGGCTACAGTTTCTCTGGTGTTGGATAGAGAGGGACAGTGAATGGGCTGGTTGGGTAGGCGTTATGCCCTCTGGACTATGCGACCTGAGAAAGAGAGACTGGACACAGCACTAGTGACACCTGGTGGCCGATGCGGTACAGTACTGTGTTATGGTAACAGTTTGAGGGGATGGAGATTGGAGATTGACTGTTGTTGGGGTGATAGTTTCTCTTTGTGAAAAAGTAGGAGGATGATCCTAAAAACCACTGGGAATCTGTTGCAGTGTCCAGTCGTGACAGCATTTTGGCTCTATCAACAGTGCTGATACAAACAGAACCTGATAAAACTTCCTGACCAAAATGTACTGTAATAGCACTCATACTGAATGGATATACCATTACTTTACTTTCCTTGCTTCCTTATCTTTAAAACATATTTTTGTATATTCTTTTTTAAATACTTATTTATTTATTTATATACGATTTTATTTCATATTTTATCAACAATACAAAACATACACATACAAATGATGACATCATACAAACATCAACATCACTCCTGCCCAGACCCACTAACCCTTACCCCTACATCAACTACATCACTCCTGCCCAGACCCACTAACCCTTACCCCTACATCAACTACA
The DNA here is from genome assembly GCF_964263955.1 of Coregonus lavaretus. Taxonomy (NCBI): domain Eukaryota; kingdom Metazoa; phylum Chordata; class Actinopteri; order Salmoniformes; family Salmonidae; genus Coregonus; species Coregonus lavaretus. The sequence goes on from NC_139988.1 coordinate 16,247,003, forward strand.
TCACACCTGCCCAGACCCACTAGTCCTTATCCTACATTAACTACATCACACCTGCCCAGACCCACTAGCCCTTACCCCTAAATCAACTACATCACTCCTGCCAATATCCACTATCCCTCACCCCTACATCAACTACATCACTCCTGCCCAGAACCACTAACCCTTACCCCTACATCACTCCTGCCCAGACCCACTAACCCTTACCCCTACATCAACTACATCACACCTGCCCAGACCCACTAACCCTTACCCCTACATCAACTACATCACACCTGCCCAGACCCACTAACCCTTACCCCTACATCAACTACATCTGCCCAGACCCACTAACCCTTACCCCTACATCACACCTGCCCAGACCCCCCAGCCCTCACCCCTATCTCCAGCGTCCGTATCCCTTTCCACCACATGGACTCAAACTGCATGATTTTGTTTCTCTCTGTCGCCCACGCACTTTCAATTTTTAGATAGTAAAGCATTTTACCTTTCCATTGCATGAACGACAGAGGATTTAAGCCTACTAGAAAGTGTGTGCCCTCAGGCCTGGATGGATGCAAAGTTATTCCCCTACCTAAAATAGTAAAGTCCCCTTAACTGGCTCAAATAGCCGACCAATCAGCCTGTTACCAACCCTTAGTAAACTTTTGGAAAAAATTGTGGTTGACCAGATAAAATGTTATTTCACAGTAAACAAATTGACAACAGACTTTCAGCACGCTTATAGGGAAGGACATTCAACAAGCACAGCACTTACACAAATGACTGATGATTGGCTGAGAGAAATTGATGATAAAAATATTGTGGGGGCTGTTTTGTTAGACATTCAGTGTGGCTTTTTACATTATCGATCATAGTCTGTTGCTGGAAAAACGTATGTGTTATGGCTTTACACCCCCTGCTATAATGTGGATAAAGAGTTACTTGTCTAACAGAACACATAGGGTGTTCTTTAATGAAAGCCTCTCCAACAAAATACAGGTAGAATCAGGAATGCCCCAGGGCAGCTGTCTAGGCCCCTTACATTTTTCAATCTTTAATAACGACATGCCACTGGCTTTGATTAAAGTCAGTGTCTATGTATGCGGGTGACTCAACACTATACACGTCAGCCACCACAGCAACTGAAATGACAGCAACACTTAACAAAGAGCTGCAGTTAGTTTCAGAATGGGTGGCAAGGAATAAGTTAGTCCTAAATATTTCAAAAACTAAAAGCATTGTATTTGGGACAAATAATTTACTTAACCCTAAACCTCAACTAAATCTTGTAATGAATAATGGGGAAATTGAGCAAGTTGAGGAGACTAAATTGCTTGGAGTAACCCTGGATGGTCCAAACATATTGATACAACAGTAGCTAGGATGGGGAGAAGTCTGTCTATAATAAAGCACTGCTTTGCATTCTTAACAGCACTATCAACAAGGCAAGTCCTACAGGCCCTAGTTTTGTCACACCTGGACTACTGTTCAGTCAGGTGCCACAAAGAGGGACTTAGGAAAATTGCAATTGGCTCAGAACAGGGCAGCACGGCTGGCCCTTGGATGTACACAGAGAGCTAACATTAATAATAAGCATGTCAATCTCTCCTGGCTCAAAGTGGAGGAGAGATTGACTTCATCACTAGTTGTGTTTGTGAGAGGTATTGACATGTTGAATGAACCGAGCTGTCTGTTTGAACTACTGGCACACACCTCGGACACCCATGCATACCCCACAAGACATGCCACCAGAGGTCTCTTCACAGTCCCCAAGTCAAGAACAGACTATGGGAGACGCACAGTACTACATAGAGCCATGACTACATGGAACTCTATTCCACATCAAGTAACTCATGCCAGCAGTAAAATTAGATAAAAAAACAGATAAAAATACACCTTATGGAACAGCGGGGACTGTGAAGCAACACAAACATAGATACATGCATACAAACATACCCATTATACACACATTGTAACGGTTTTGACTTGAGGCATTTATAGGGGTGCCAGGTAGGTTGTGCCTACCAGAGAAAGCATAGGTTTCTCCTTTTAGTTCGGGAGGGAATGAGTCCCATCTGGTCCGTCAAGTCACACCAATACAAAGGACTTATGTAAAAGTCAAGATGGAAATATACTTTTCATAAACCCCTAAAAACCTTGGAAAGAACTTCAAACAAGTGTATTCTTTTGCTTGGTTGTATTCACAACATAAATGATCACACCCACCCACACACAACAATATAACAAATCAATGCACTTATGTTCATTTAGAAATGTCCTGTACCTCGGGCATAAAAAGAGTCCAGCCCGGTAAATAAGTTCCGTGGCTCAAGTGCCCTTAGTCCCGCAACGCTTGTCCGTAGCATAAACCCAGTATATTCATACCCTCAAAATAACACTTATTTTGTAACACAACTATAAAGCGTATCAAAGACTACCCAAAGAATAATACGTCCTCACAACTACATAAATCACAGTATACATCACCCCCAAACAAAGGAAATACCGTATACAAAAAGTTGTAGTCAGTCGGTCAGTCAGACAATCCGCCAACAGCCCTCCAGCGGAGGAAAGGCCACGAAAACCAACGGAGAGTTGTAGTCCACAGCGCACAGAGTGGATCCAATCCTGGGTAAACTCGCTTTAAGGCCACAAAACACACTGTAAGGCAACCAAACAAACGTCATGGCGAAGCTTCATGAACTGAAGGTAGTACACATCCTCCTTCAGGTCTCAATCACAACTTCTCTTTTGCGCAGCTGATGCTGGCTATTTAATGGGGAATTAAAGGGGAAGCGCCCTATTAGAAGGAGAAGCCTTGAGACGGTTCAGAAATATTCAGGGCCGTCACACACCCCCTCCCCTGGAAAAAGCCGACCATTGCCCGGGAAGGCAGATCTTGGTCGGGGAAACCGAGAAAGGTCTCCTCATCACTTTCCTCTACAAAAATATTCATTACTCTTTGGCGCTCACGCTCCTCAGCTGAGGGGTCACAGGCATTAAGCCGTGAGACTTCTGGGTCTGGGAATCCGAGAAAAGTCTCCTTACTTTCCTCTTCAAAGATCTCCAGGACCTTGCGGCGCTCAATCTCCTCCAATTCCTCAGCCGAGGGGTAACAGGCCTTAAGGCGTGAGACATGGACAACGCGCATATCTTCACCTGTGTCCTCTTTCACCACTCGGTAGTTCAAAGGGCCCACCTGCTCCACAATCCTATATGGTCCTTGCCATTTAGGAGCGAGCTTGGCCAAGAAGAATTGTTCAGCTTTCGAGTAAGGATGAGAGCGAAGCCACACCCGATCACGAAGCTGGAACTGCAGGTCTCGTCTGTTCTTATCATAATTTCTCTTCTGCTTGAGTCGAGCCTGGATCATGTTCCTTGAGACAAGAGCTCTCAAGTCGTGGAGATGGACTACCTGGTCATAGCAAGCAGCGTCTGGAGTAAGCTGCTGGGGCTGTAGCACCATATCCAAGGGTCCTCGGAGGAGACGACTTAGGTTCAGCTCTGCAGGTGTGACTCCAGTGGACTCTTGCACAGCAGAATTCAGGGCAAATCGAAACTCGTGAAGGTGCTTGTCCCAGTGTTTGTGCTGGGTCCCTACATAGGAAGCAACCATGGTCTTCAAGGTTCGATTTACTCTCTCAGTGAGGTTGGTCTGTGGGTGATAGGCTGTGGTCAACTTCTGTCTCAGGTTCCATCTTTGGCAGGTCTCTCCAAAGAGATCAGAGACAAATTGGGAACCTCGATCAGACAGAATGTAATCAGGCACTCCCCAGCGAGTCAGGATCTCTCTCGTAAGGATGTTAGAGACGGTCCTCGCTGTGGCCTGACGCAGGGCAAAGAGCTCAACCCACTTGGAATAGTAATCAACAAAAACAAGCATGTACACATTCTGATTGGAGCTTCTAGGAAATGGACCCATCAAATCCACTCCAACATTTCCCAAGGTCGGGTAACCACAGTTTGCTGCAACTTGCCAGCAGGTTTTCTACCTTCTGGTTTGTACATTTGACAAACCTGACATTTTCGGATATGTGATTTCACATCCATGCTCAGATGTGGCCAGTACAGTAATGCTTGCAAACGTTTGTAGGTTTTGAACCTGCCCAAATGACCAGCTAATGGGTCTTCATGGAAATGTTGAAGCAGTTGAAGGCGTAGAGTTTCAGGTATGTATATTTGGTAGAGTGTTCTGTGAGGTAGTTGTACAACTCGGTAGACTTTGTCTTCAATGATGGTCAGCTTTGTGGTAGGGTTGACCATCTTTTCTTCATCTTCCAGGATAGTCTGGTACAAAGCCTGTACTTCGGGATCATCCTGTTGGGCTTTCCAAATGACCTCATCAGAGATGGGAAAGTCAGTTTTGGGTGAGTCTCGACTGCTAGACAGGACAGTAGCACATGTAAGATGAGGGCCACCATTACCACAAGCAGGAGCTCTGGATAAGGCATCTGGAACAGTGTTGTATTTTCCTTTCCTGTATTCTACTGCAAAGGTGAACTCTTGCAACCGTAGAGCCCATCTGATGAGCCTGGTGCTTGGTTTGTTGGTCTTGAACACCCACACAAGGGAGGAATGGTCAGTGACCACAGTGAAGTGTCTTCCCTCCAGGTAGTACCTCCACTTTTCCAAAGCCCAGACAACTGCAAGGCACTCTTGCCCGGTTGTGGAGTAGTTCCGTTCTGCTCCATTCAATGTCCGACTGGCGAACGCTAGCACTTCTTCAGTACCAAGTCCAGTCTGTTGGACTAGGACAGCACCAAGTCCAACATCACTTGCATCAGTGTAAACAACAAAAGGGAAATCAAAGTTGGGATGACCCAAAATGGGAGGGGTGACGAGGTGTCGTTTCAGGGTTTCAAAGGAGTTCTGGCACTCTGCCGTCCATCGGAATTTCGCTCCTTTTCGCTTCAACCCGTTGAGGGGTTCGGCCACCTGGGAGAAGTTCCACACAAACCGATGGTACCATCCAGCCATCCCAAGGAACCGTTGAAGGGCCTTGAGTGTGGTTGGCACAGGGAAGTCTTGTACAGCCTTGGTCTTTTCAGGATCCACATGAATACCATCACAAGACACAATATGGCCAAGGAACTTCAGGGAGGTTTGGCAGAAGTTGCTCTTCTTCATGTTCACTGTCAGACCAGCTTCTCTTAGCTTGTCCAACACTGCTTGAAGGTCTTGAAAGTGTTGCTCTCTGTTCTGGGAGTAGATAATTATATCGTCCAGGTAGACGAAACATATCTTCCCTTTGAGCTCACCTAACGCAATCTCCATGAGTCTTTGGAAAGTGGCAGGTGCATTCTTTAATCCAAAAGGCATCACCTTAAAGGAAAACAAGCCCTCAGCACAGACAAAAGCAGTCTTGTCCTTGCTTTCCTGGTCCATCTCAACCTGCCAATAGCCACTATTGAGGTCAAGGGTAGTGAACACAACAGCGCCAGACAATGACTCCAGGATCTCGTGGATGGTGGGAAGAGGATAGGCATCCGTCTGGGAAACATTGTTGGTCTTCCTATAGTCCACACAAAATCTAAGACCACCGGTCTTTTTTGGAATGAGGACAACAGGAGCAGCCCAGGGAGAGGAGGAACGTTCTATTATATCTTGTGTCAACATATCATTAATGAGTCCCTTTTGGATGATTAGCTTCGCTGGGGACAAACGATATGGCTTTTGCTTGATCGGCATTTCCTGTGTAAGGAATATTTTGTGCTTCAGGAGTCCGGTGCGTCCTAACTTTACAGTACACACATCAGCATTATTCTGCAGCTGTTCCAACAGCCTTAACTCCTCTGGCTGTTCCAGCTGAGCTCTTCTTACAGCCTGTAAAAGGAGATCCTCAGAAGGATTATCCAGGGGTAGTGGTACCGTAGCAACGGCAGAGAAGACTGCCACATTTAGACCCCAATCATGTAACTTTGTAACTTCTGATTGGAAGAAATGCTTCTTGCTCGGATTGTTTGGAAACCAGTAGCAATTGTGTGCGATATCAATCTGGACACCACTGAAGTACATGAAATCAATTCCCAACACGACAGGAAAAGCAAGGTTCTTGTTTTGTAGGATAACCGAAGGAATCATATAGGAGCGGTTACACAGGCGGAACTCCACCTCACTCCATCCAAGTGGTCGTTTAGCCGCCCCGTCAGCCAGATACAGTGGACCTTCTGTCCACGGCTTCAAGTTGTATTTTGGACCTTCAACCTCCTTCCACAGTTTCTCATTGAGCAGTGTGTAGGATGCCCCGGTGTCCAGGATGGCTCTTCCTGTCCATGGGCCTATGGACAGGGGTAACACCAGCTGGTGTGGTATTAACTGAAAGGAAGGGGATGTCGGCGGGGGGGCGTAGGCAGTGACTCTTGAGGTTTCAGCTCTGGTCAAAGCACCCAGAGTAGGATGGTCGTTCCTGCGAAGTGTGTTAGGGGTGTTGGCCTGTTGTAATTTGTGGTTTCTGGAAGGGTTTACTTGATACGGTCTTGGACATGTAGCTGAAGAATGTCCCTTTTGGCTACATCTCCAACAGAACATGGGAGGGGTCTTGGCTGGAGACTCTGGCTGTGGTTGATGATCTGTCTTGGGTAACTGTCTGGGTGTCTGTTTCTTTCTCTGTTCATATTGCTGTTGGCATTCTCTGTCCTTCTCGAACTGCTGTCCCAGGCGAACCAGTCCATCGACAGTGGTGACTCTTTCTCTGAGTTGACTGGCTAGTAGTGGGTTGATGTTCTTCAAGATCAACTTAATGACCTCTTCCTCCTCAATGCCAGGTTTCCACCTTCTGCACAGGGAGTGATAACCGTATGCAAAGTCACGAATATTCTCATTCTCCCTTTGCACTCGATTCCTGACTCTGTCTGCCAGCTCATCTGTGTAGTCCTCAGACAGAAATGCAGAGGAAAACTTGGCCTCAAAGTCAGCCCAGGAGGTAGTGGTGAGACGTGCCACATCCCACCAGTCTCGAGCTGTCCCATGCAACACATTCCTCAATGTGGCAAGGAGTTCTTCGTCAGCCAGGGGATTGAGGGCAAGAAAGTCATGACATCTTTCCAGATACATTAGCGGATCAGGACTGTCATCCTTTTTCCCAAAGGTGGGAAATTGCAATTTAATGGGCATCGCTCCCACATGACGTCTACTCAAATCACCATGAACAAAAGAGCTAGGAGGGATTGAGGAAGTAGAGGGTGAGGGAGTTATGGGACCATGAAAATGAACACCAGGATGCATGGTGGATTGCATCCTGCAAGGGGTGGCTGCAGCATGGCCTTGTCTTGGCTGTTCTGAGGTGCCCGCTTGGCCCTCAGTGGTCTGAACAGAAGTGGACACAAGAGAAGCTCTGTGCAAGGAGTTGTGCCTAATGGAGGCCATGTCAACAGACACATCATCCAACATTTTAACACAATTAGAGAGCGCTGTCTGCAAGTGGTCTACAGTGTTAACCAGGGGAGAAAATACAGAATTGACGTCCTTGAGGACCTCAGTGTGATGATGTTGCAGGCGCCACTGGAGAGTGGCAGTGAGTTGGCTTTGTTGGTAGTCAAACTGCCTGTCCATGGCACCAGTAATTTCCTGTCTTCCACTCTCACTGAGCTCTGTCAGAGTGTGAGTTAGAGTACTCAGTGAGTTTCTGAATTCCATGGCACTCTGTTGTTGCTCTACACTCAGACATTTGAATTTATGATGGATTAGAGTTTGGAGATGTTGTTGAGTCTTACGAATATCAAGGATGTCACCTTGAAGTTGTAAGACTACAACCTCTGGAGATAAACCAGACAATGGAGGAAGATTGGGCGTCAGAGGGAGGGCTAGCTCAGTACCTTCACACAGATCCATGTCAATAAGTGAGTTACTAGTTAGACCTGTGGCCTGTGGTCCAGACCGAGCATTTAGATTCCCAGGGCTCTGGCCCACATCAACTCCATTATTTCCATTCACATTATGATTTGTATTGTTGGCTCGGTAGTCAGAATGGCCCTGTGTATTCCCATTGACAGGTAGGATATGGATGAGCTCATTTTCTTGTAGTGAATCCATTATTTTAATTCCACTCAAAAGATTTGCTTTGGTTAGTTCTCAATGTTGAGGTCCCATCTGGGGTGCCATTTTTTATGTAACGGTTTTGACTTGAGGCATTTATAGGGGTGCCAGGTAGGTTGTGCCTACCAGAGAAAGCATAGGTTTCTCCTTTTAGTTCGGGAGGGAATGAGTCCCATCTGGTCCGTCAAGTCACACCAATACAAAGGACTTATGTAAAAGTCAAGATGGAAATATACTTTTCATAAACCCCTAAAAACCTTGGAAAGAACTTCAAACAAGTGTATTCTTTTGCTTGGTTGTATTCACAACATAAATGATCACACCCACCCACACACAACAATATAACAAATCAATGCACTTATGTTCATTTAGAAATGTCCTGTACCTCGGGCATAAAAAGAGTCCAGCCCGGTAAATAAGTTCCGTGGCTCAAGTGCCCTTAGTCCCGCAACGCTTGTCCGTAGCATAAACCCAGTATATTCATACCCTCAAAATAACACTTATTTTGTAACACAACTATAAAGCGTATCAAAGACTACCCAAAGAATAATACGTCCTCACAACTACATAAATCACAGTATACATCACCCCCAAACAAAGGAAATACCGTATACAAAAAGTTGTAGTCAGTCGGTCAGTCAGACAATCCGCCAACAGCCCTCCAGCGGAGGAAAGGCCACGAAAACCCACGGAGAGTTGTAGTCCACAGCGCACAGAGTGGATCCAATCCTGGGTAAACTCGCTTTAAGGCCACAAAACACACTGTAAGGCAACCAAACAAACGTCATGGCGAAGCTTCATGAACTGAAGGTAGTACACATCCTCCTTCAGGTCTCAATCACAACTTCTCTTTTGCGCAGCTGATGCTGGCTATTTAATGGGGAATTAAAGGGGAAGCGCCCTATTAGAAGGAGAAGCCTTGAGACGGTTCAGAAATATTCAGGGCCGTCACAACATGTACACATGGATTTTGTGTTATATATGTGTGGTAGTAGAGTAGAGGCCTGAGGGCAAACACTTAATATGTCGTGAAATCTGTTATGAATGTATTGTAATGTTTTTAAATGTTTAACTGCCTTAATTTTGCTGGACCCCAGGATCCATAATAAATACAAATACAAATACAGATTGGTTGATTTCCAGTTTTTAAGTATATTTTTTAAAATAATGATTGATGAGAAAAGTATTGTCCAACCCATCTGGTTTTTCATTGCACCCTCATATGCCATGTCTTGAAATATGCAGACAGATGAATTAAAAGTAAATGTACATTGTAATACTTCTGACAGCCATCTTTCCAACTCCGCCCATAACTTTTGGACTTTATAACATTCCCAGTAGGAATTCATTATTGAGAAATTAGTAGTTCTACACTTCAGACATGACTCTGCCGTTGTGCTGTAGAATGTGTGAATTTTGTCTCTTGTATAATAAATTATATGCATTAATTTATATTGGATTAAGCGTACATTTTCGTTAACTGTAATCTTATTAGTTATGTTCCAACATTCCCTCCATCTTGTACCAATATCAGTTCCAATAGTTTATATTTTTTTCTAAGAGATTGTCAGTTGGATAGTCTCTCTGCAAGGTGATATATAACTTTTAAATTGATTGTATTTGAAAATATCTACATTGGCCAATCCAACATTTATTTTGAAAGCTGTCATGGAAATACATGTATTTGCCATTACCAAGTAATTTACGGTTTCTATGCCTTTAGTTTTCCATGTGGCCCAATTTATCGATGAATTTTGAAAAGCTTTCCAAGGATTGTTCTATAAGGTTGTGTTTCTAGGGAGTGATATTGGTGCTGGTAGAATACGTTTCATTTTCTTCCATATTGTTATAGTGTTCTTAACTATGAATGTATTAATGTTCTTAGCTTTATCTTTTGAAAATAGACACCTAAAAATATTCTGGGGATGAGCATGCACACCTTCAATATGAACTCATTGTTCCTCCTTAGCGCATTTAACTATACAGAACAAAAATATAAATGCAACATATAACATGTTGGTCACATGTTTAAATAAAAGATCCCAGAAATGTTCCATACGCACAAAAAGCTTATTTCTCAAAAATGTTGTGCACAAATTTGTTTACATCCTTTTTGGTGAGCATTTCTCCTTTGCCAAGATAATCCATCCATCAAACAGGAGGGGGGAGAGGGTACATCCCTGTCTTGTGCCCCTTTTCTAAAGCAATTTCATCAGATAATACAGTGACGGAAAAAAGTTTTTGATCCCCTGCTGATTTTGTACATTTGCCCACTGACAAAGAAATGATCGGTCTATAATTTTAATGGTAGGTTTATTTGAACAGTGAGAGACAGAATAACAACAAAGAAATCCAGAAAAACCCATGTCAAAAATGTTATTAATTGATTTGCATTTTGATGAGGGAAATAAGTATTTGACCCCCTCTCAATCAGAAAGATTTCTGGCTCCCAGGTGTCTTTTATACAGGTAATGAGCTGAGATTAGGAGCACACTCTTAAAGGGAGTGCTCCTAATCTCAGCTTGTTACCTGTATAAAAGACACATGTCCACAGAAGCAATCAATCAATCAGATTCCAAACTCTCCACCATCGCCAAGACCAAAGAGCTCTACAAGGATGTCTGGGACAAGATTGTAGACCTACACAAGGCTGGAATGGGCTACAAGACCATCGCCAAGCAGCTTGGTGAGAAGGTGACAACAGTTGGTGCGATTATTCGCAAATGGAAGAAACACAAAAGAACTGGGGCTCCATGCAAGATCTCACCTCGTGGAGTTGCAATGATCATGAGAACGGTGAGGAATCAGCCCAGAACTACACGGGAGGATCTTGTCAATGATCTCAAGGCAGCTGGGACCATAGTCACCAAGAAAACAATTGGTAACACACTACGCCGTGAAGGACTGAAGTTTGCCAATGAACATCTGAATGATTCAGAGGAGAACTGGGTGAAAGTGTTGTGGTCAGATGAGACCAAAACGGAGCTCTTTGCCATCAACTCAACTTGCCGTGTTTGGAGGAGGAGTAATGCTGCCTATGACCCCAAGAACACCATCCCCACTGTCAAACATGGAGGTGGAAACATTATGCTTTGGGGGTGTTTTTCTGCTAAGGGGACAGGACAATTTCACTGCATCAAAGGGACGATGGACGGGGCCATGTACCGTCAAATCTTGGGTGAGAATCTCCTTCCCTCAGCCAGGGCATTGAAATGGGTCGTGGATGGGTATTCCAGCATGACAATGACCCAAAACACACGGCCAAGGCAACAAAGGAGTGGCTCAAGAAGAAGCACATTAAGGTCCTGGAGTGGCCTAGTCAGTCTCCAGACCTTAATCCCATAGAAAATCTGTGGAGAGAGCTGAAGGTTCGAGTTGCCAAACGTCAGGCTTGAAACCTTAATGACTTGGAGAAGATCTGCAAAGAGGAGTCGGACAAAATCCCTCCTGAGATGTGTGCAAACCTGGTGGCCAACTACAAGAAACGTCTGACCTCTGTGATTGCCAACAAGGGTTTTGCCACCAAGTACTAAGTCATGTTTTGCAGAGGGGTCAAATACTTATTTCCCTCATTAAAATGCAAATCAATTTATAACATTTTTGACATGCATTTTTTTGGATTTTTTTGTTGTTATTCTGTCTCTCACTGTTCAAATAAACCTACCATTAAAATTATAGACTGATCATGTCTTTGTCAGTGGGCAAACGTACAAAATCAGCAGGGGATCAAATACTTTTTTCCCTCACTGTATATTATTTGTATATATCTTTTGCTTTAGGATATTTATATAATATTTTTATGAAATGTATTATTTCAGCTGGAAAATGGAAAGTTTCCAAAGTGTTGAACAGACAAAGCCATTCAAGACGGTCAAAATACTTTTCTGCATCAACTGCCCTTATTGTTAAATCTATATCTTGTTTTTTTGCGTATTGTATTAAACTGAAACATGTTCTTATATTTGTTTGTAAGTGTCTATTTTGAATAAACCCTGTTTGATTGATATGTATCAAGTCTGGTAATACATCCGCTGACAAGTGTTCGAGAACCTAGTGCAGGGTTCTTCAATTCTGGTCCTGGAGGGCCGAAACACCTCTATTTTTCATCCTCTCCTTCTAATCAGGGGCTAATTCAGACCTGGGACACCAGGTGAGTGCAATTAACTACCAGGTAGAAATAAAAAGCAGAAGTGTTTCGGCCCTCCAGGACCGGAATTGAAGAACCCTGACCTAGTGCTTTTTTTCCCCATCATGGAGCCTGTGCACATTCCATGTGATAAGTTGGAATTTGTTGGTATTTACTTGTATAGAATCAAAGTTAACCTTATCTGTTCCGTCTATCATTGAAGAACCAAATAAAACATTTTAGCAGACATGACACATGAGGGCAGTGGGCATTCCATAGAATGGAAGGATCATAGTATAAATACATAGTTATTGTATACATTACATATATAGCATGTGTAGGCATGTGGGCTGAGCAGACATTTAACAACAAAAACAAAAAAAACAAGCAAAGTACGTCTTTGTACTTGGGGCGCTATGCCCTTTTAGGGCTTTTAAGCTCCACATCCTCTCCTAATTTAAATAAAAAATAAAAGAGTATATATACACTGTGCATACATTTGAAGAAAGACTGCCACTAAGTACTGCGGTTGGTTTGTATTACCTTATAAGTTAAATTAAAGTTTAGTGGCTGGTGAGGGTCTACTTGGGCTGAGTGGGAGAGAAGCGTCTAATGCCCTGCCAGTCACCCCATCCCAATCCCCCAGATATAGTCCCTCTCCATTCTCACCAATAACCACCATTGAATCTTAGTTGTAATGACAAACAAGGAATAACAATAATTCGACATCCTTTCCTGTCTGTCCAGAACTCATTCATTTTACAACGGATTTACAAGTCTTAAAAATACAATTACATTGTAGTATATTTAAGTCCTTCCTTTCTCTCTCTCTCCCAAACCAAATCCATCCCTCTCCACACCCTCCCTCTCCTTCATATGCGCAGACTCCACAGGAGTCTGCTGAGGGGAGAACGGCTCATAATAAATGGCCAGAACAGAGCAAATGGAATGACATCAAGCACCTGCAAACCATGTGTTTGATATCATTCCACTCCAGTCATTAACACAAGCATGTTCTCCCTAATTAAGGTGCCACCAACCTCCTGTGACAGACACACACACACCCATAGAACAATTACTGACATTTATTGACTTACTATATTTCCGCTTTTATATTGTATTTTCAGTGTCCATGTATCTCATTGGCATCGGCTAATTATATTGTTACTTCCTAGAGAAGAACAGTTACTTGGGGACAATATAATCTAGATTGTGTTGGGGGAGGCAGAAGGACTATTGTCTCCATTTACGATCAGCTGGTCTTGGGCATTACTGTATGTAGCCTAGTGTGCTTGTCTGTTTTTTCTGCTTCTTCCTCTCCTCAGGGTACTGGGCTGTTTCAACTGGGAAGGTTTCCTGCAGCCTGTTCAGGGCTTCATCGGTGCTTGTGAACTCCATTCTCTGTGTTCCCTAGATTTTTGTATATTCTTAAGAGAGAACATATGTTGCTACTCCCCAGAGAGTGTGTAAGAACGGTACTATTGAAGCCTAATCAACGCATTGGTCATGCAAATGGCCTATATATTCTACTTCCCCATTTCTTTACTGTGAAAAAGGTCAAAGTACCCGAATTAACCTGGCAAATGTTGACAGACCGACAGACTGGAATGACAAACATTTCCTATTCTCCTTCCAAGTGTTTTGATTAATCTTGTGGAACTACATAACATCACTTGTAAATGTAATAATGCCTCAAATGTTTTATAACTTTTACATAATAATACAATGGAGTATGATGTCGTTTGCTTTGACAGCTGAACAATTCAAAAGATATTCACAGTAAAAATGTACTTTCACAATAATCTCAGCAACCCAGAACCAAACCTCACGTGAGCCTCCAGCCACAGATGTTAGGAGGCTACTTTCACAATAAACCACATTTTATTGGCACATAAAAACATACAGTACATATATACATATTTTCTCATATTATTTACAAAATAAAGATCATGGCTGTGCTACACATGTATAAAAATATGCATGACATCTATATAAATATGTACACAATGTGCAAAATGTATGTATGGCATACAGAGGATGACAACGACTTGGCAGATGTCTTACTAGTTACAACATCTCAGACAAAGAACAATGGTTGAGCACAAGACAGTACTGTACAGAAACCACAGAATTAGGTAGGCCCAAATCAATATTATTTGCTTGCAATGATCAACATGATGATATGGCAAGTGCTGAAGTTGAATCTGCTGTACTGTGACATCTTGTTATAAGGTACTGACAAAATAAAAATGCACCAGTCCTGTAAGAGTAAGTCTATGGCCTTATTGCTTCAATAACATTCTATTAAGAGTAGCCGACAGTACACAGATTTGACATGGTTCAGAATCAAAATGTTTTCGAATCCAACGGTCACATTTAGAGCATACCCATGTTCATTTTGTCCATTGATGCACTTGGTCCTATAATTCTGATATGGATGGTAAAAATCATACACAGTAATCTTCCTCTTGCGTATATACAGAAAAAACATGAATGATTTTGAAACAACATTTTAGAAATACAAGAAACATTTTGTCAACAGTAGATATTCACCGATGTTTCACTGCCTTATTAGGCAACAATTGAAAAACTAATAATTCCTTACTAGCCTTAAACCACAGTTACAAGCATTTGGTTCCCAATGGTCAGAGACAGTGTGTACAGTATGACAGTATTACCTGCCTATGGGTTATTATTAGTGTTTGACTTGTTGGATAAGAATGATCGTTCAAATAACGACATAAATAGAAAAGCCATGGTATTCTAAAGTGCTGTACAGTACGACCGTATTAATTCTATACAATATTGATCAGAATATTTGGATTGAGATACTGAATATTAGTAACTCGTTTGACATAAGCCAGGAAGAACTACACAACGCTAGTTTCAATGTATCATACATATAATCATCAAAATTCTTCCACAAAATGGTAGCTATACTAGAAGCTACTGTGTTGTCCCTTGTAGTTTACCCTGTATGCTGGGCACACCACTGGGGGTGTCAATGTGCGTTTTGACCACATAACACAAACCAAACAGGACGGATAGAACAGTCAGAGAAAAGCTGTTCTGTGAGCCAGACGTTTAAAAAACTCAGCCTGTAAAATGTGTTCATTTGGCAAAGATATTTATGTCTGATGAACCTCCAACTTCATAAAAATAAAGTACTCAAATGAGTTGCTGCCAACTCAGGTGACAGAGACAAATATAGCCCGATATCAGACACTTATTAAAACGTGCATTCAAGAAGACACGCTGACACACATGCTGACACGTGCAGACACACAAGACACATGCAGACACACAGACATAAGACACTTACTTACAGACAGACATGTAGGGCTGGGCGATATATCTAATTAATGTTTTTGCGCGATATTCCAAATGCCTGTATCGCAGAATTGAGTTTATTTTTCATTTTTATTAGCGTTTATGTCCGCTTGTTATCATAGTCTTTTTGGTGCTGTGCACCTTCCCATTTACACAAGAGATCTGTATATAATGGCGAGATGCTCATGTCTCCGCCCTAACAATGGGAGTCATTGTCCCAAAGGCGGGAAGGCAGGCGACAAGCTTAGGTTCAAAATTAGCACATAGGGCTTATATTGGACAGATTTTGGCGAGAGTGAAACCTCTCGCGTCGCCTCTTTCTCCCAAGTCCCTCCCCTTACCACTCACATTTTTATTTTTTAGTCATTTAGCAGACGCTCTTATCCAGAGCGACTTACAGTTAGTGAGTGCATACATTTTTCATACTGGCCCCCCGTGGGAATGGAACCCACAACCCTGGCGTTGCAAGCGCCATGCTCTACCAACTGAGCTACACGGGCCCTCACAACAACAAAGATGAGAGATCACTTCTTCCTCTTTGACAAATGGTTTGAACTCGCTATTTGCATTTGATGTTTGATCCAACAGAATTGGTCATATAGACACCGAAACACATGGAGACATTATTTTACTGTAATAGAGAAGTTGTCAACCTTTCAACTTCTCAAATTTCGAGCAGAGCAGACGCCACTAAAACGGATGTCCCAATCAACGTTCATTCTGGAAAATGAATGCTCAGTTTGTCGCGCGCATTACGGTACCGCGTATCGCTAGCAGCATTTGAGTCAAATAAAGATTGCTATACTATCTGTTTAGTCTGTGTTTTATAAGAATGCAATAAGCATAAAACAATTATATTAAGGAATTGGCAACTCATTCTGAGAAATAAGGTAGGCCACTTGATTTCAACATCTGAACAAAGTGGACAGGCTACTATGCTGTTCAAACAGTTGGGAGATGGACAGAAGGTTGTGTTCATAACAATTCAACTGTTTTGCCTTGTTAGCTGAATTCAGAGCTTGTGAAATTATAACTAGATCTAAACTGGCTAAACTTGAAATATAAATATTATCTGGCTACTCACTAGCACATGGGCTTGTGCTTGAGAGATTGTTTATGAGACCCGTGTTAATTTTCTATAATGCCTGCTACATTATTTGTGAATGTGCATTATGCATGGTTATGGTAATATTTGTAACAAAATGGGCATTTTTATAGACAGACCTGAAAGCCAGATCAGTAATTATTGCAATAAAAGCAAGTATAACTATTTTGATAAAATAATTACATTATTAGTGTGGCTTATGGTTGTGGAAGGCATATATTCAGCCTAGGTATAATGAATTTACTAGATTTTTGCTGAGTGTTTTAAATGTAGTGTATTTGACCTTTAAATTGTACAACAAAGCTTATTTAGAGAAAACATTTTTATTTTTCAAATCGAGACATATATTTGGAATCGCCCATAAACAATTTTTTAAAAAGTGAGATATGAGTTTTAGGCAGGGGCACAACTTTCACTGGGGACTTTTGCATTTTTGTCCCCACCCAGTTTTATCATTGGAATGTGATACAAAACGAGGCAACGGTGTGCTTTAGGGCCATGCGGACGCCTCCGAGCTGCCCCCCCCCCCCACACTTCTAAAACCACAGTTGCGCCCCTGGTTTTAGGCCACATCGCCCAGCCCTAAACACATGCATACTTTCTCACACAGAGACAGAACCACAGACACACACAGAGACAGAACCACAGACACACAAAGTGCAGAGAGTTGACAGACAGATTTCAGGACAGACAGAAGAGTATAACGCCTCTGTTCTCCAGAGGTCATGCAGCCACATTAAAACATGTCACAAACACTGTAGAATCCAGTTAGCCTGAGTGCCAGTCTTTTTGTGCCATCATGCCACCTCCTTGTCACTCATGGTCATGTCAAATATATCTGTCTTGACAATGAGTAACAGAGTTGGCAAGAGCACAAAGAGACATGGAACCAGGCTAGCATACAGTAAGTACACACATTAACCTGTATGTATTGTACCTGTGTGATACCATATTTGTTCCCTCGCCACTGATACGTCAGTTGTCTTTCAGAAGATAAAGCTGCCAACAATGTAAAGTCTCCATTTACATTCAGGCGGATCAACTTAGACTTGAACTGAAGGCGCTAGTACACAGAGATAACCAACAAGTGGATCGACATTGTTTCAATAAACCGTTAAATCTACAAAATCATTATCTGTGATTCACATTTCCTTATGAGGTGAAGGAGGTGTAAGGCCCGCCTCCTTAGTGCATAGCTCACAGAGTGGGAGGAGTCCACTCCTCCTCGCCCAATAGGAGTGAGTCTTTGTTCTCAGCGTCAGTTCAGTTCATTGCTTCAAATAGTCCAACTGTCTCATCCAATACAATATGTATCAGAAGGGTCAGAAATATAGGTATGTCGCAATAAAAGACCAGTGTTAAACACAGCCCTGTACTCTGTCAGGTTTACGTCTGTCAGTTATGCCGTCTGTCGTGGCTTGTGTACAACAGATCTGTAATAAACAAACAGCATGCTTCCACAGAGCAATGGCTGTAGATGAAGAGCCTGTAGTATGACTGATGTGAAACGCATGCGAACTTAACACATCCACATGTTCACCGCAAGGCAAGCTGACCACCATACAGGCTGGTTGCACAACCCAATAAACACTCCAGGAGGGCTGAGGGAACATCTAACCTTGTTCTGGTTGAAATAACTCCGTCATTTACAGGATATTTACATAATTTCTGCATCCTTGTTCATTTGGCTCTGGCCCCAGTACTCTATTAAGCACCACCCAATGCTCCCATCACCGGCTGGTCAATCCTAGGATATGGTAGCAAAAAATAAACAAGACAATTTTGTGTTAAAACCCCCCCCCCCCCCCCCAAATTTTTTTGTTTTTGTTTTAAAATGCACCAGGACTATAACCTGACTAACCAAGTCTGGATTTCTTATGTTGAGTACCTCTATCCCAACCACTCCTCTCCTCCTCTTCTCTCGGTCCCTCCATCCTTGCCCTCATCCATCTCTCCATCAGTCCCAGTGCAGCTGCAGGTCGTGTGTATCCAGGAAGTCTGAAGGAATCCCCAGTGGCGTGAGCCCCCCCGCGGGGCCGGGTGGCATGGTTAGGTCCAGCCACTCCATGTTGTCTAGGGCTGTGTCAGACAGGCCCATATTGAGGGAGGGGGGAGACGTGGAGTCGCAGAAGGACAGCTCCGAGGTGTCCATGGGGGAGTAGGGTTGATCCAGGAGCTGGGACTGCAGCTCCTCGATCAGACCCAGGGTGCGGGGGTCCGTAGTTGGGGATGGGTCGTTCAGGGTCCCCTCCAGGAAGGCCTCCAGCTGGTTGTCTGAGGTCAGGGAGGCCAGGCTTGGGAGATGGAGGGGGTCGACGGCCGGGGTGGGAGGGGGAGCTACCTGGATCTGCGGAGGGGGCCTGGACAGGGCAGTGTTGACAGGGAGGGTAGTGATGTTGGCTGTGATAGGAACAGTCTTGGTGCTGAGAGACAGAAGGTCCTGCTGCTGGATGAAAGGAGTGATCTCTGGAGGAAATAGAAGATGGGGACAGATTAATCACCTGTATTAAACACAGGCTTCTTTAATGTTAATGTGAAGTCTAAAAACAAACTCCAACTTTATTACTGTTTACAGATATGAAACGGCCAGATAATCATAACTAGGTCAGTCCCTTCAGGGTTATGACAAGGAGCTAAAGGTGTAAATGTTTCTTGATGCTGTGAACTCTCACCTCCACTCTGAATCAGGATGTCAAATAGGTCATCCATTTGCTGGCTGTTTGCCGTGGAAACCTGAGAACGAGACAATAAGGTAAGGGGGTGGAGATGCATGACCAATAGCATTACAGTCTCTGGGGTGTGACCAATAGCATTACAGTCCCTCAGGACTTGGGAGAGTACCTCATATATTTGTGAATGTGTGTGTGTGTGTGTTTGTTACTGTATATATGTGGGAGTGTGTGATTGTCTGTTACTGTATGAGTGTGTTTGTCTGTGTGTGTGTGTGTGTCTGTTACTGTATGAGTGTGTGTTTGTCTGTGTGTGTGTGTCTGTTACTGTATGAGTGTGTGTTTGTCTGTGTGTGTGTGTTCACCTGTGTAAGGTTGTTGGCCTGCTTCAGGTTGCGTGTCTGTTTGACTGCATCCTCGTAGCGGGGGGGCTCCCTGGTCGTGGGGGGCTGGGTCACGAGGGAGGAGGGATGGAGGATGAAGGCGGGCTGGGATGGAGACGGAGATGGAGAGGGGGATAAGAAGAAGAAAACATTGAACAAACACAACCTACCTTGTCTGTAACAACAACTCATATAACCAATGTAAGATTTGAGAGGATTTGAGAGAGAAAGTGGAACTGGAAAGGTAGGTGGTTTACAATGTGTATTTTGCGTCACATTTAACCGAGAGGTTAGAGGATGATGTTTTCTAATAATACACCTAAGGGTACCTTGTTGACAGGCCCCTTGGAGAGGGTGTGGTTGGGTGAAGCCCCCTCGGGAGAGAGCCTGTTATCTGGGGAGCTGCTCAGGAAACACTGGGGATGCATGTCAAGCCTTGTATGGTTCTCCACCATCCCAGAGCCAGGGTTGTTGCACGCTGTGAAAGTCTGTAGAAGAGTGACACACAAAAAGGGGTTAACCTTAACTTCATCACCAGTCCTACTAGATCTTATTTCAAGCACGTTTCAGATCCATATTTTCCAGGATTCTGGTGTGGTATGACTTACCTGCAGCATGTGGTTGTGATTAGGTCTCTGCTGTTGAGTTGAGGCCTGCCGAGTCTCCATCTTGGTGGTGTGTAGCTGGGGCACTGAGGCCTGGATCAGGCCTGGGGCTTGATTTGACATCGTAGCCTGGAGGACAGGTAGGAGGATCTGGGTAGTGCCATCCTGGGCTGCAAGCAGGGTCTGGGTGCCAGGCTGGCCTACAACCTGGGACACTGTCCCCTGGTGGCTGATGAAGAACTGGGGCAGGCTGGGGGTCGAGTTGGGCTGGTGCGGGGGCTGGGAGTTGCAGATGACATCCTCCAGCTTCACCACGGTTGGAAGAGAGTGAGGCTGAGTCTGGGGAGCCATGTTTGAGGTAACCCTGGCTGAGCAGTTAGGGAGGACCCGGTCTTCCAGTTTGACCTTGTTGGAAGTATGGATCATGGGGACAGGGTCTGTGGAGGGTCCCTGTAGAGGCTGGGTCTTCTCCACCTCCAGCTGCATCTTCAGCTCCTCCACCAGCCTCTGCTCCTGCTCCAGCTTCCTCATCAGCTCCTCGATCTGACGTTCCTTCTCATGGAGCCGTCGGTCCTTCTCCTCCGGGACACGACCAGGGACAACACCCGGCCTCAGGGGGGACATCCCTGCGCCTGCACGACCGGGGCTCACACTCTGGGGGTCGCAAAGGAACTCGGACACCCCTCTGTTGTCTCTAAAGGTGGAGAGGTCTGTGGGGATTGGGGACACTGGGTGTGTGGAGCTCATGCTCTCTGGTGCCACCTGATGGGCAGCTAGGTGAACTGCGGGGGATGAGCTGACCTCCATAGGGACTGAGGATGGGAGGGTGTTAAGGCCGGGGGTCAGGGCTGGGGTGCTGGGGCTCTCCTGGTAAGGTTTCAGCCTCTCGATGAGATCAGTCTTGGTCCCTGACACAGGGAGGCTTCGCAACTTCAGCTCCAGTTTCAACTCGGCCACCTTCATGTCCTCCAGGTTGGGGGGCAGGTGGCCAGGCTTGCGGTTGGACAGGCTGTTGGGGCGGACAGGGGTAGGAGGCGGGACAGTGACAGGGGGGGCGGGCGGCAGGGACACCACTATAGAGGTTGGCAGACCGTTCACAGCGCTGTTCTGACCCTCAGCTACAGGCCTGGAGGAAGAGAGGAAGGAGAATGGAGAGAGAAACAAGGGGAAGGAGGGAGAGTAAAGAGGGTGGAGTGAGAGATGGTGAAGGAGGGAGAGGGGAAAGAGGGGAGGGGTGGAGAGAGAGGGAGAAGGTAACAATGGAGGGACGGGGGGGTGGAGAGAGAGAGAGAAAGGAAATGTGTTAGCAATATGAAGGGAACTAAGGAGCTTCCTCTGCCCGGCGCCTCAGTACACAGTCAGTCAATGGAACAATGCAGAGTTCCAACAATAACTGACATACACAGTTCTAATGGGCCCTGGATCAACTCCCACTAAGACAACATCCTGCAGGTTATTAATATCATTACAGAGGATTTGTTATTGGAAACTAGCTAATTGTCCTATTGCCATTTGGGCCATTGGAAACAACAACAGCTGGGTTGCTTTTTAGGTACTTTCCAGCTAACATAATGTTGTCTTGTAAACCTTTGTTTGAAAAACGGGTAGACGGACCCGGTCTTTACGTCAAAGAGGTTGATAGCCTAGTAAGGGGCAAATCCTAACTTCCATTTCAATCACATTTGCACTTGGTCTCCCATTGACAAAGTGGAAGTTAGGATTTGCCCCTGATATGACAGTAATATCCTACTTTAAGGGTGCAGGAAGAATGGTGTGGTAGTTGTAGTGCTGCTGCTGCTGGTGGAGGATCTGCAGCTGGAGGAAAAGCTGCTGCTGGTGGAGGATCTTGGCGTAGGTGGAGTCCATGGGGGCTTCGCTGGCTTCCTGTTTCTGGTCCGGGGGGACGTACTGGTGGTACTTTAACTTCTTGACCCGGGGCTTGGTCTCCTTGCCCTTCTTACTGCGATTCCTCTCCCCCGCCTGCCTGGGCTGGCTCTGCTGTCGGATGAGAGAGGAGGTGAAATGGCAAGATAAAGAAGATGCACATGCTTCAAAACGTTCAAGTTTATTATATAAAACATCATTGCACAACAATATGAAATGAGATGCGCTTTATACGATGAGGTCCACTCTGAAATAAACTAAAATACATTGACATAAAAAACAACAGTCATCTAAAAAGGGATTTCCTTTTTGGGTTAAAAGTTGAGTTTTTACCAGTGGGCACATTCCAGTTAGGAATTGAAGAAATGACCCCAGGTAGACTACAGGGTCAGTTTGTACGCTCTAGGCAGAAAGGTCAGTTGGTGTCTTTTAGTGCAACTGATTGGCTGTGTGTATTGTCTCCCATTTCGCAGGTTATAGTGGTTTGGTCAGTCTTAGACTTGTTTTAATAAACAGGGTCAGCTCTGACCATCTGTGTTTAGAAGTGACTCAAGTACTGTATTTTTCAATTACTTTAATTCAGATTTGAGTACAGAAAGATAAAAAAAATAATAATACTGTCAAACACCTTTATTCATCGATTTGGATTCAATGCTAGTTCAAAGACTGAGCTTTTGTTTCAATGTGAACTAATTCCCTAAACAGTAGACAAAACAACGTGTCTGCTTACTTTCACTAGGCTGGGCCCTGGCTTTTGAGAAGCGACAGTGGTGATTGGCTGAGGTGAGGGAGCTGGGCGGTTGACTGGTGGCTCATTGGTGGAGAGCGCTTTGAGGAAGTCTGCTGTTGCCTGGGTGACAACAGGGAAGGGCTGGGACAGAAAGAGAAGTCAGAGAAACACAATAACATTTCAGTTATAACAGGTAAGCCTATGTTTCAATATCAATAATATTTACCTAAATTCTTAATTATTACAATCCTTCAGGGGTAGACAAAAAATGAGGGGTATTATTAGGGACGCAAATCTACCAGTCATTTACCAAAGTTACCGGAATCTTCAGTAATAAACAGGTAATCTATTGTAACTTTGGTAATTTATACTTTTAAAAAATGTAAGATATAGTATTCATTTTTTATATCTGTGTCCATATTGTCCATGAGTTTCTAGTGGCTAGACCATATGGTTCAAGAGAAAAATGGCCTAATTAATGAAAAAAGCATCTAATCAACAATGGCATTATTTTTCTATTAATTCTGCAACGCTTTCAACTATTAACTTTTTTCACAACTGCCACCAGTTTGGCGCCAAAACATTTACAACGAAGACATAGTCAAATAAATAAGTGTATAAAAATGATAAAGGATATTTCATGCTGAAACCCTCATATTAAACACATTATTACATTTTAGTCATTTAGCAGACGCTCTTTATCCAGAGCGACTTACAATAGTGAATGAATACATTTTCGTACTGGTCCCCCATGGGAATCAAACCCACAACCCTGGCATTGCAAGCACCATGCTCTACCAACTGAGCTACACAGGACACCAATGGTATTCATTAAGTTCATGGTTTATATTTATGTTGTCATTAACATTTTTTAATCATGCTATTTGATTATTTTAATTATAGACACCTAAAAAGCCACTAGATGTCATCTTATAGAATTCCCCCAAAACCTTGAAAGCTACCAAAATTCTGGTAGTTTACTGGTAAACTTAGAAAGTTAACAGTAATATACCCTCCCTTTGCAACACTAAGTATGATGAAGCATATTTATTGTCCTTCAAGAGGAAATTTGAGTGGATAAAGATCCTCCCTAGTCCCTACCTGTAAAATGGTATGGTTGTTGGTGGTGGTGGGCAGCGGTGGTGGACAGGGGGCGTCCAGGGCCCGGGGTTCCCCAGGGGAGGGTGCGGAGGCCTGGGACTCGTGGCTGGCCGGCTGCTCTGGAGACAGGGCATCCCCGCTGTCCTCCTCAAACCCGTAGGCGTCCAGTGCTTTGGGGTAGTTTACTGAGGGACCAACACAGTCAACATTAATACATAACATTAACTCCCGAGTGGCGCAGTGGTCTAAGGCACTGCATCGCAGTGCTAGCTGTGCCACTAGAGATTCTGGTTCGAATCCAGGCTCTGTCGTAGCCGGCCGCGACCGGGAGACCCATGGGGCGGCGCACAATTGGCCCAGGGTAGGGGAGGGAATGGCCGGCAGGGATGTAGCTCAGTTGGTAGAGCATGGCGTTTGCAACGCCAGTGTTGTGGGTTCGATTCCCATGGGGGGCCAGTATAAAAAATTATGTATGCACTCACTAACTGTAAGTCGCTCTGGATAAGAGCGTCTGCTAAATGACGTAAATGTAACTAAGGACCACGTTAAAAAGGGGGAAAGGTGAACGAAGAGGTCTAAGAATTGTGTGATCTGGGCCCGTTTAGTGCTGATCTAGGATCAGGTTTCGGCTGTCCATCTAATCTTATTCATTATGAGCTAGAAAGACAACTGATCCTGATCAGCACTCCTACACTGAGACTTGATACATACGGCTCCAGATCGAGATCACTCTCACCAATGATGGCCTCCTTGACGCTGGATTCTACAGGCAGAATGTTCTTTTCTACCAGTTCCATGGGGCCGGGTCGCTGGGCCAGCTTCTCATTCAGGTCGTCAGCCAGCCTGGCCCTCTTCAGCTTCATCTGGGTGGCCTGCAGTGAGGGCTCTGCCCCAGTCTCCTTGAGGATGTGCATTCTGACCAGCTCAGATCTCTCTGGTCGGCTGCGGATCTTGTGCTTCAGGAAGTTCTCAGTCTGGGGTAGGGAACAGGGGGTCAGGGCATTGTCAAGTAATTTCAATGCAAGAAGTTACTGAATATATTAAGGAATGTATTTGCAAGGCTGAGCTCTTACCCTGGCTCTCTCCAGGCTGCGTATCTGCTCATGGAATGCCGCTGGGCTCTTTAGAGCTGCATGGACAGAAACACATTATGTCAGCTTCATCAACAGACAGATAACTACATTATGACTTTATGAAGTGACAGTGGCCACACTCACGTGGCATTATGCCCTGGTCTACCAGCTGCTCACGGGTACGTCTCTGCTGTAGCCTCAGCTGAAGGACTGTTGGAGAAGAGAGAGAGAAGGTTAGTGGGGGAGAAGGGTAGAATCTTCAGTAAACACAACCAGAGAGGGCCTGCATCTGAGAGTCTGAACCCATCATGAGTAACTGAGGTTCCAGAGCAGGATGTGGCTCTGATAGACCGCTAGACACATACCAGGGGAGTTAGGACCCCCACGGCCACCACAATCACCACTCATTTCCTCTCTAGCCAGCAGTGTAACCACATAACACTGACCAATGGAATGTCCTCCTCTAACCCAGTCCGTCAATTCATTAAGAATTGCCCCCCCACCCCTCTTTTGCGCTGCTGCTACTCTCTGTTTATTATCTATGCATAGTCACTTTAATAACTCTACCTACATGTACATATTACCTAAATTACCTCGACTAACCGGTGCCCCCGCACATTGACTCGGTACCGGTACCCCCTGTATATAGCCTCCCTACTGTTATTTTACTGCTGCTCTTTAATTATTAGTCACTTTTATTTCGTATTGTTTTATATAGTATTTTTGTGTGATTTTTTTAGGTATTCTTTCTTAAAACTGCACTGTTGGTTAAGGGCTTGTAAGTAAGCATTTCACTGTAATGTCTACACCTGTTGTATTCGGCGCATGTGACAAATAACATTTGATTTGATTTGGTCTCACTTGAATACCTTATATGAACAACAATGTCATTCCTTAAAACTGTTTCATTCTTTGGTCCTTGGAAAATTGTACAGGAACAGAAATCAGGGGGAATTGCGATTTTATCTCAAATGGCTAAACAACTTACACCGAAATCAGCTCAAATGTACTTGACTACATTGATTACCATAATAGCTGTTCCCTTCCTGTATCAATAACCACAACATTACTGCAACCAGGAAACCAACTTGATTACCCAGATCAAAACAACACTACTACATTAATAAAGAACATGCATTGAGTTGTACAATTTAGAGTGACTAAACCTGCCAATGTGACACATCCATGGCATTAACAGAATGCTGAGTAGCCTGTGACCTCAGAGTCATTCTAAGCAGACAGACAGACACCTCATCTGACCCTGAGAAACGACCTCCTATCCACTCGGGGCAATTCCACGGAAACAGAATGACAGTGACTACGATTTTTCACTTTAAAAGAAAGCCAAACAAAAACCATTGATTTCTAAGTTAAACAAACCATACAACTATGCACAAGGACTACTTTTAACAATTTCCATAGAAAATTTTACAAAAACACATTTACTCAAAGAACAGCGAAAATATAACATTTGGTAACAGAATGACTAAAGTCTACCTCACAATTTTTATGTGAACACATTTTCCAAAAACTCTTAAATACCTACTCCGAATTAAGATTCGAAGATGTCTGCAGAAAGAATGGATTGTCAGCTATGATATGACAACTTGTGTTTGAAAACATCTATTTTGGTTATTGAACTACAGTAAGTGAAGTGGATTAACACCAGATAACAGAATGATGGTAACAGAATGACATCATGTGTCCCTGATCTGTACTATACAGAAATGAATAACTATAAATATGAATGTCATTCTCTTCATGGTGATGTATCCTGAATAGGTACACAAAAAGGTAGAAATATGCAATATCCTCCTTTACATATTTGGGTATTATTCTACACACTGGCTATTATTCTAATGAGCTCTGGTGGAAATTCCTGCAGTCAGCATGCTAATTGCATGCTCCCTCAAAACTTGAGACATCTGTGGCATTGTGTTGTGTGACAAAACTGCACATTTTAGAGTGGCCTTTTATTGTCCCCAGCACAAGGTGCACCGGTGTAATGATCATGCTGTTTAATCAGCTTCTTGATATGCCACACCTGTCAGGTGGATGGATTATCTTGGCAAAGGAGCAATGCTCACTAACAGGGATGTAAACACATTTGTGCACAAAATTTGAGAGAAATAAGCTTTGTGTGCATATGGAACATTTCTGGGATTTTTTATTTAAACTCATGAAACATGGGACCAACACTTTACATGTTGCGTTTATATTGTTGTTCAGTATAAATTCCAAAGTTTGTCATTTTATTAAATTAAGATTTTCAAATGCCATGGTATATCCTTGTAGGTAAAAATGTCAAAAGGATCATTTAATTTAGACAAAGCTTTTTCATTGTTAAAATAGGCCCCCCCAAAAATATAAATAAATTACACTCACTCAAGTAATTGAATACTAACGTCCATTCGGGTACCCGGATATTCAATTAACCGTGCCGATCCCTACTGTATAGTACTGTATTATACTGACCTATACTCTACTTATATTTACTGTCCTGTGCTCTCCTGTCCTGTCCTGTCCTCTACTGTCCTGCACTGTGCTCTACTGTCCTGTCCTGCACTGTGCTCTACTGTCCTGTCCTGCACTGTGCTCTACTGTCCTGTCCTGCACTGTGCTCTAGTCCTGCACTGTGCTCTACTGTCCTGTCCTGCACTGTGCTCTACTGTCCTGTCCTGCACTGTGCTCTACTGTCCTGTCCTGCACTGTGCTCTACTGTCCTGTCCTGCACTGTGCTCTACTGTCCTGTCCTGCACTGTGCTCTACTGTCCTGTCCTGCACTGTGCTCTACTGTCCTGTCCTGCACTGTGCTCTACTGTCCTGTCCTGCACTGTGCTCTACTGTCCTGTCCTGCACTGTGCTCTACTGTCCTGCACTCTACTGCACTCTACTGCACTCTACTGCACTCTACTGCGCTGTCCAAACTTGTGAAACAGACGTCTATGATTGGTTCCGATTTGGACTGACCAAATCTTAACTACATTTGATCGTCCGGTGTCGGTCGGTGCTCAGTGGGTGAGAGGGCTGGTTACTGGAAATGGAAAGAAAGGGGCCTCGTGGTTAGTTGTTAGTAAGAGCCGGGAGCGGTGACATTAACTGGAGAGGGATTGTCCAGACTGTTTTCACACTCTTGCATTGACCACCATGTGACAGAAAGACAAAGAAAACAGTTATGATCTGAACATAACAGTATGCCAGTGGAAGGGAGGACAGTAGCAGGTGACCCAACTGTGGTTTGTGACTACTATGAATTCCCATTGTAGCCAATTTAGTTGCAGTTATTCTGTTAATGATTTTCTGGTCATTCTGTTACCGATTTGGTAACAGAATGATATGTTTTAATCACTTAAATCATAAACCAAATTGTTTAATTTGTAAAAACACTACATAATTGGTAGGTCTACCGCTACTTGTTACTTCTGTGAACATTCATTTTCCTCCCTCCATATTAGAGATGAGAAAATATCTTAAAGATGTGGGTTTTTCAGAATGACTAGACAAGGCAATATTTCTTAAAGTTACAGAAGGCAGAAAAAATGCTCAAAAACTACAGTGAGGGAAAATAGTTTTTGATCCCCTGCTGATTTTGTACGTTTGCCCACTGACAAAGAAATGATCAGTCTATAATTTTAATGGTAGGTTTATTTGAACAGTGAGAGACAGAATAACAACAACAAAATCCAGAAAAACGCATGTCAAAAATGTTATAAATTGATTTGCATTTTAATGAGGGAAATAAGTATTTGACCCCCTCTCAATCAGAAAGATTTCTGGCTCCCATGTGTCTTTTATACAGGTAACAAGCTGAGATTAGGAGCACACTCTTAAAGGGAGTGCTCCTAATCTCAGCTTGTTACCTGTATAAAAGACACCTGTCCACAGAAGCAATCAATCAATCAGATTCCAAACTCTCCACCATGGCCAAGACCAAAGAGCTCTCCAAGGATGTCAGGGACAAGAATGTAGACCTACACAAGGCTGGAATGGGCTACAAGACCATCGCCAAGCAGCTTGGTGAGAAGGTGACAACAGTTGGTGCGATTATTCGCAAATGGAAGAAACACAAAGGTCCTGTCAATCTCCCTCGGCCTGGGGCTCCATGCAAGATCTCACCTCATGGAGTTGCAATGATCATGAGAACGGTGAGGAATCAGCCCAGAACTACACGGGAGGATCTTGTCAATGATCTCAAGGCAGCTGGGACCATAGTCACCAAGAAAACAATTGGTAACACACTACGCCGTGAAGGAATGAAATCCTGCAGCGAGCCACAAGGTCCCCCTGCTCAAGAAAGCACATATACAGGCCCATCTGAAGTTTGCCAATGAACATCTGAATGATTCAGAGGAGAACTGGGTGAAAGTGTTGTGGTCAGATGAGACCAAAACGGAGCTCTTTGCCATCAACTCAACTCGCCGTGTTTGGAGGAGGAGTAATGCTGCCTATGACCCCAAGACCACCATCCCCACTGTCAAACATGGAGGTGGAAACATTATGCTTTGGGGGTGTTTTTCTGCTAAGGGGACAGGACAATTTCACTGCATCAAAGGGACGATGGACCGTCAAATCTTGGGTGAGAACCTCCTTCCCTCAGCCAGGGCATTGAAAATGGGTAGTGGATGGGTATTCCAGCATGACAATGACCCAAAACACACGGCCAAGGCAACAAAGGAGTGGCTCAAGAAGAAGCACATTAAGGTCCTGGAGTGGCCTAACCAATCTCCAGACCTTAATCCCATAGAAAATCTGTGGAGGGAGCTGAAGGTTCGAGTTGCCAAACGTCAGCCTCAAAACCTTAATGAGTTGGAGAAGATCTGCAAAGAGGAGTGGAACAAAATCCCTCCTGAGATGTGTGCAAACCTGGTGGCCAACTACAAGAAACGTCTGACCTCTGTGATTGCCAACAAGGGTTTTGCCACCAAGTACTAAGTCATGTTTTTCAGAGGGGTCAAATACTTATTTCCCTCATTAAAATGCAAATGAATTTATAACATTTTTGACATGCATTTTTCTGGATTTTGTTGTTGTTATTCTGTCTCTCACTGTTCAAATAAACCTACCATTAAAATTAGACTGATCATGTCTTTGTCAGTGGGCAAACATACAAAATCAGCAGGGGATCAAATACTTTTTTCCCCTCACTGTAAATCTAAGTGTTGATATTAGTTGGCAGGGGTCTTTACTTCAACATTATTGTGTTTTGATGTATTTCTAATATCTTGTAAGACTTTTTCTGCTAGATGTTTTCTAAGACCCCTTTTCCATCTGTTTGACCAGAAATCTAAGCCTTTGCTTATTCCTAATTTGTTGGATGGAAAATTAATTTCTCAAAAACATAGACACTTAGCTTTCATTTGACACCAAATTTGATAAACTTCACATATTAGTGATATTGGAGCTTTTTACATGGAAATGCCCCTCTCACTGAATCACACTCAATGCTCCACTGCCAGAAAACACTGAATCACAAGTCTCACTCAATGCTCCTCTGCCAAAAAAGCCACAACTAAAGATACAATAAAATAAGTGGAGAATCTCCTAATGTATCTGGCCTATACACTCAGTCGGCCAATACAGGGTTGTAAACTACACCATACCCAAAGCGCTATGCCTCAACATATTTATACTCCAGAAGCACAAACAAACAAAAGTAATTAAAGGGTGCTAAGTGAGAAAATCACCTGGTCTGAATCGGTCCCTGCAGACTGAGGGGGTCTCCACATCCAGACAAGCCATAGTTAATATCAGCCAAGGAGGACAGAGCTGATGGGGGCTCTGGAAGGTCTGTACGTTACAGATTAACTACCGTCCCATCTGCCTCTGTGTCAGTCTGTTAGTCCACAGAGAGATCAGACTCCAAGACACACACACTCTCTCTCTCTCTCACATCAGTCAGTAGCAACCAACCCGCCAGTGAGAAACAAGAGGCAGTACAGGATCAGTTCAAGTTAACCCTTGCAGTGCGTGATCGCCCATCACCCCTTACAGCATCTTTTAGGAGAACAGAAAGTCATAACAGCAGTAGCTGAGTGACACTGGGGTCTATTTGGTTAGGCTGATTCACATTTCAATGGGGTAACAACACTGACCCCTGGGGAACACCCTGACCAGACTGTCAGTCATAGTGATATGTAAACACTGGGCTATGTAGGGCTGAGTTAACACACACACACACACAGACAGACAGTTTACATGCAAACACAGACGACACACAGCCAGTTTACATGCAAACACAGACAGTTTACATGCAAACACAGACAGTTTACATGCAAACACAGACAGTTTACATGCAAACACAGACAGTTTACATGCAAACACAGACAGTTTACATGCAAACACAGACTCAGTCCAGGTCAGCTATGAGGGTGAGAGATTCTGACCAGGATTTCAAGGAGTCTGACACTTACACCACTCCCCTGTGGTTAATCTTTTAACAGTATGTAGTTTCTCCAGTTGCTCAACGTCTGCAGTGTATGGGATGTATCAGGCCTTGACATTAACACTTGTCCGGGACAAGTCAAAATAATAATAATAGTCTGGCAAGCGGAATATAGTCGGAAGTTGTCCGAATGGACAAGTCAAAAAGGAATCACACAAATCACAATATCAACCAATTACTCCTATCAGAATTGGATCAAAACCCTCTGGATGCGATGTGTTGCACACTGTTCTCTGAATCTCTACAGAGCGCATCGGAATATAATTATTGTATTGCATTGAGGCACAAGCGGTCTTTCAACCACGGAGCCGCGTGCAGCCACATTTGTTGATAATCCTTGTAAGTGAGTCATTTGCCGAGTTATAGCACATTTTTGGTCAGCAAACAGGGTTCATATGGTTATGAAAAGTCCAGGGGGGGGGTTGCTCAATGAGAGAGGGAGACTTTGCAGCAGCAGGTATGCTAGCCTATAAAATAAATAATGATAGACAACAGAATAACTAGATAGCAAATTCAAAACACATAGCCTAGTTATCTCGATAGTTAACTATTTAGGTAGCAGCATGTATTAATGTCATTGTCATGTCCTATATCTGCCCTGTCCCTATGTCGCAAAGGGAGAGATGCATTCTGGGAGAAGGGAGAGACGCAAGCGTAAGCATACGACGGTTGAGCAATTAAATTTTCTAAATGTAGCATCACGATGCAAAATGAGTCATACCGGCAGTATTTCTGTTATATATCTAGAAAACTCAGGGCCTCCCGAGTGGCACAGCGGTGTAAAGCACTGCATCGTCTAAAGTCACTACAGACCCGGGTTTGATCCCAGGCTGTGTCGTAGCCGGCCGCGACCGGGAGACACATGGGGCAGCGCACAATTGGCCAAGCGTCGTCCAGGGTAGGGGAGGGAATGGCCGGCAGTGATGTAGCTCAGTTGGTAGAGCATGGCGTTTGCAACGCCAGGGTTGTGGGTTAGATTCCCACAGGGGGCCAGTATGAAAAAATTAATAATAATGTATGCACTCTCTAACTGTAAGTCGCTATGGATAAAAATGTAAAATGAAAATGAGCCGGCGCACAATTGACCCAGCATCGTCCGGGTTAGGGGAGGGTTTGGCCGGCTGGGATGACCTTGTCCCACCGCGCTCTAGCGACTCCTTGTGGCGGGCCAGGCGCATGCACGCTGACTTCGGTCGCCAGCCGTACGGTGTTTCCTCTGACACATTGGTGCGGCTGGCTTCCGGGTTAAGCGAGCAGTGTGTCAAGAAGCAGTGCGGCTTGGCAGGGTCGTGTTTCGGAGGTCGCACGGCTCTCAACCTTCGCCTCTCCCGAGTCCGTACGGGAGTTGCAGCGATGGGACAAGACTAACTACCAATCGGATATTATATATTATATACACATACACACACTACCGTTCAAA
Organism: Coregonus lavaretus; assembly: GCF_964263955.1. NCBI lineage: Eukaryota > Metazoa > Chordata > Actinopteri > Salmoniformes > Salmonidae > Coregonus > Coregonus lavaretus. The sequence continues at coordinate 16,279,884 of NC_139988.1, forward strand.
AGTTTGGGGTCACTTAGAAATGTCCTTGTTTTCGAAAGAAAAGCAATTTTTTTGTCCATTAAATAACATCAAATTGATCAGAAATACAGTGTAGACATTGTTAATGTTGTAAATGGCTATTGTAGCTGGAAACGGCTGATTTTTAATGGAATATCTGCATAGGCGTACAGAGGACCATTATCAGCAACCATCAGTCCTGTGTTCCAATGGCACGTTGTGTTTGCTAATCCAAGTTGATCATTTTAAAAGGCTACCTTTTGCAATTATGTTAGCACAGCTGAAAACTGTTGTGCTGATGAAAGAAGCAATAAAACTGGCCTTCTTGAGACTAGTTGAGTATCTGGAGCATCAGCAATTGTGGGTTCGATTACAGGCTCAAAATGGCCAGAAACAAATAACTTTCTTCTGAAACTCGTCAGTCTATTCTTGTTCTGAGAAATTAAGGCTATTCTATGTGAGAAATTGCCAAGAAACTGAAGATCTCATACAACGCTGTGTACTACTCCCTTCACAGAAAAGCGCAAACTGTCTCTAACCAGAATAGAAAGACGAGTGGGAGGCCCCGGTGCACAACTGAGCAAGAGGACAAATACATTAGAGTGTCTAGTTTGAGAAACAGGCGCCTCACAGGTCCTCAACTGGCAGTTTCATTAAATAGTACCCGCAAAACACCAGTCTCAACGTCAACAGTGAAGAGGCGACTCCGGGATGCTGACCTTCTAGGCAGAGTTGCAAAGAAAAAGCCATATCTCAGACTGGCCAATAAAAAAAAATATTAAGATGGGCAAAAGAACACAGATACTGGACAGAGGAAGATTTGAAAAAAGTGTTATGGCCAGACGAATCAAAGTTTGAGGTGCTCGGATCACAAAGAATAACATTTGTGAGACGCAGACCAAATGAAAAGATGCTGGAGGAGTGCTTGATGCCATCTGTCAAGCATGGTGGAGGCAATGTGATGGTCTGGGGGTGCTTTGATGGTGGTAAAGTGGGAGATTTGTACAGGGTAAAAGGGATCTTGAAGAAGGAAGGCTATCACTCCATTTTGCAACGCCATGCCATACCCTGTGGACGGCGCTTGATTGGAGCCAATTTCCTCCTACAACAGGACAATGACCCAAAGCACAGCTCCAAACTATGCAATAACTATTTAGGGAAGAAGCAGTCAGCTGGTATTCTGTCTATAATGGAGTGGCCAGCACAGTCACCGGATCTCAACCCTATTGAGCTGTTGTGGGAGCAGCTTGACCGTATGGTACGTAAGAAGTGCCCATCAAGCCAATCCAACTTGTGGGAGGTGCTTCAGGAAGCATGGGGTGAAATCTCTTCAGATTACCTCAACAAATTGACAACTAGAATGCCTAAGGTCTGCAAGGCTGTAATTGCTGCAAATGGAGGATTCTTTGACAAAAGCAAAGTTTGAAGGACACACATATATATATATATACATATATACACACACACACAGTGGGGAGAACAAGTATTTGATACACTGCCGATTTTGCAGGTTTTCCAACTTACAAAGCATGTAGAGGTATGTAATTTTTATCATAGGTACACTTCAACTGTGAGAGACGGAATCTAAAACAAAAATCCAGAAAATCACATTGTATGATTTTTAAGTAATTAATTTGCATTTTATTGCATGACAAAAGTATTTGATCACCTACCAACCAGTAAGAATTCCGTCTCTCACAGACCTGTTAGTTTTTCTTTAAGAAGCCCTCCTGTTCTCCACTCATTACCTGTATTAACTGCACCTGTTTGAACTTGTTACCTGTATAAAAGACACCTGTCCACACACTCAATCAAACAGACTCCAACCTCTCCACAATGGCCAAGACCAGAGAGCTGTGTAAGGACATCAGGGATAAAATTGTAGACCTGCACAAGGCTGGGATGGGCTACAGGACAATAGGCAAGCAGCTTGGTGAGAAGGCAACAACTGTTGCCGCAATTATTAGAAAATGGAAGAAGATCAAGATGACGGTCAATCACCCTCGGTCTGGGGCTCCATGCAAGATCTCACCTCGTGGGGCATCAATGATCATGAGGAAGGTGAGGGATCAGCCCATAACTACACGGCAGGAGCTGGTCAATGACCTGAAGAGAGCTGGGACCACAGTTTCAAAGAAAACCATTAGTAACACACTACGCCGTCATGGATTAAAATCCTGCAGCGCACGCAAGGTTCCCCTGCTCAAGCCAGCGCATGTCCAGGCCCGTCTGAAGTTTGCCAGTGACCATCTGGATGATCCAGAGGAGGAATGGGTTAGGTCATGTGGTCTGATGAGACAAAAATAGAGCTTTTTGGTCTAAACTCCACTCGCCGTGTTTGGAGGAAGAAGAAGGATGAGTACAACCCCAAGAACACCATCCCAACCGTGAAGCATGGAAGTTGAAACATCATTCTTTGGGGATGCTTTTCTGCAAAGGGGACAGGACGACTGGACCGTATTGAGGGGAGGATGGATGGGGCCATGTATCGCGAGATCTTGGCCAACAACCTCCTTCCCTCAGTAAGAGCATTGAAGATGGGTCGTGGTTGGGTCTTCCAGCATGACAATGACCCGAAACACACAGCCAGGGCAACTAAGGAGTGGCTCCGTAAGAAGCATCTCAAGGTCCTGGAGTGGCCTAGCCAGTCTCCAGACCTGAACCCAATAGAAAATCTTTGGAGGGAGCTGAAAGTCCGTATTGCCCAGCGACAGTCCCGAAACCTGAAGGATCTGGAGAAGGTCTGTATGGAGGAGTGGGCCAAAATCCCTGCTGCAGTGTGTGCAAACCTGGTCAAGATCTACAGGAAACGTATGAATTATGTAATTGCAAACAAAGGTTTCTGTACCAAATATTAAGTTCTGCTTTTCTGATGTATCAAATACTTATGTCATGCAATAAAATGCAAATTAATTACTTAAAAATCATACAATGTGACTTTCTGGATTTTCGTTTTAGATTCCGTCTCTCACAGTTGAAGTGTACCTATGATAAAAATTACAGACCTCTACATGCTTTGTAAGTAGGAAAACCTGCAAAATCGGCAGTGTATCAAATACTTGTTCTCCCCACTGTATATATGAGAGAGAGAGAGAAAACTTGATTGATGACATGCAAAAAAATGTGGGACTATATCAACAATGGACTAATGGGAGATCGTTTTTGGGTGGAATTCTCATTTAAGCCATCTAAGCTGTCATTAGGAACTGGCAAACAGAATGGCGTTTCTAAAGCCCTGTTAAACCCAGTAATCATGTGTTCATTCATCAGTGCCATAGCCAGACTCACAGAGCTGCCAGAACAACAACTGGGCTGTGTGAGTAATGGTTAGCCTGCAACGCATGCTAGAAAGCCGATTCCTTATAATGACTGACTATAACCACTGAGTCTGTTTCACTGTGAGCCAGCTGAGAACATGCAGCGAGTACAAAGTCACAACTCAAAACCAAAAGCGACATTTAAAATAGTGTGTGTGTGTGTGTGTGTGTGTGTGTGTGTCTCTTCTCCCCACTCACCGTTCTTGCGTTCGTTGAGGGGGGGCAGGTTGTTCCTGGGCTGTAGAGTCAGCTCCTCCAGCTCATGGGTAACTGCCTCACTCTGGGGACTGGGCACCAGCAGACCAAACATCCCACAATCCCCTTCTGCTCCGAGCAGCCCCTGGGGCTCCATCTCCACGGGGGGGGGGGGGTCAGGGGTCTAGCAGGGGCGGTTACCGTCCCACGGTGATGTGACGTGATCTCTGCATGGGAAGAGCGAGAAGAGGATCCAGGTTTATTTTTTTCATTTTAACAAGACACAAACAAAGAACAGAACGAGTTGAAAAAGGCTGAATCAACATTTACTACTGCATTATAAAAATCAGTGAAGAATGTTACAACATGCCCTGGGATAACAGTGTTCTTCTCAACTCAACATGATTACCAGGTTGGCATCAATGACATGACTCTTCAACCTACTGGGCGCGGTGGTACGGAAGGTCTAATATAGAATCTACCATCTGGAAGAACTCTCTACCCATGTTATTCATTTAGGAGCTATTGATGCATGTGTGTGAGAGTGAAAATAATTGTTTTAACCAACAGTCATAATAAGAAAGAAGCTGTCACTAGGATGAATGCATCACGTCCAGAGTTGTCCTACTGCCTTATAATCTGGCGATCACGTCATGATGGTGGTTTGAAACAGTGGGAGGCTTTAGGGGAGAAAAACAAAACAAACAGTTGGGTAACCATAGTTCCTAATAACCTCATAACCAGTGTATGACGGATGGCTCCGGTTCCACCATCAGCTCTATTCAGCCATTTGAAACCGCATCTACAGCCAAGTGGAACAACCCTGACACGTTGTTATTGGCATGGCACCATGCAGCAACGTCCTTACTCTGCCTTGCCTCTGGACTCAGAAACAGCACCAACATACCAACCAATGTACCAACTTAAAGGACACATGACTATACATGGACTCACACAATCGATTCCTTAACTTTTGTTTTCACAACAACCTAAAAGATGATCTGTAACCAACACCATACTGCTGACCATATCTGGGGTTTTCTGTGAATATCTTGAGGCTTGTTGGATAGAAACATATCCATTCCTTAGCAGTCAATCACTTCAATAATTGAATAACTTCATTGTTTACATCTGCTGGACAATAGTAAACATCATGGTCCAGAGCAATGTTCCCTCTAAGCTGCATGCGTGCGTGGCGACGCACCTCCTCCAGGACTGCAGAAGAAATGCCAAGCCGCGCAGACAAACAAGAGATTGAACTTCACAGAATTCGCCCCATTAGTTTGCACTATATACATCCACGTTTCTTCTGTGATCGAATCAACATTATATCAACCCCTTTTCAATGCAACAAACCAAAATACATCTAACTTTGCAAGATTGAGTCTGTTATTTTGTTGTAGGCAGAGCCAGAGCGCAACGGAGTAGAATTCTATTGGCAGGAGTAGCCCACCAGTGGTCAATCACCCGTGAGTGAAGGCGCTTTTCAGATCAGTTCAGAGCGCAGAGCCACTTGTGCACATTTGTTGATATTCTTTGTTAGTTAGTGAGTTATTAGCCCAGTTATCGATAAGTATAGGTCAGCAATGGTGAGTTACTGCTTCCTACAAGAGCACAAAACATGTAGGCTAAATTTCTTCATTAAAGGGGCGGTGTTGTATTTTGAGACAGGCTTTAATATGCAAATAAGCCAATAGGCAGAGGGGTAGCCTACATTATCTAATTATCTGTATGGTAATAATAAACTACTTACATATTACAGCATACAACACAATGCAATTTACAGTCACCTATATCACATGTAAAAAAATCCAAGTAAAAAATCATGAATTAATGTCAAGCCCTTCATAATGTAAAAACGTTTTTAAAAGTCTCATGCAATGTAGGCCTGCATTGAACACCACATATAGGCTACTGTACGCTATAGCAAACAAATCAAAAGCTATTTCCATGTGAAAATGTTATGGGATTTGCTCCATTGGTTTTGTTGGTAGGCCTACATTATGCTCAAATAGCCACAATAGCCTATTGGCTACTGTCTAAAACTGTAAGGGTACAGCCTCAGTGTTCACTGTAAACGCGCGCCGGAAGTTGCACAAAATTCAAGTTTCCGCTCACAAGACTTAAAATTTGCTCAGTGCACCCAACAGAATTTGAGGGAACATTGTTCCAGAGTACAGTGACTTGAACGCAGCCACTCCTTAGTGGCCACTGTTGCTAAGAGACCCAGCAGTCTCACCCACACACAAGAGTCAGTGGAGCCACTGCGGTCCATCATGATGAGTTCTATTTGTTTGTGACCCCACCAAAGTGACCCCACCCCCATCAAAGTTGCCCATCCCTGTTTTAGATAATATGTGCTGCCCAAAGTGTCCCCACAAGTACGTCTAATACACACACTGCACTTCAACAGACAAGATCATTCATATATTCTGGTCAGGCAGCACTCGCCTTCCACCTCTCCTCAGCCAAACTGTAAGAGGTAGTCGAACTCACCACCGGAGCCAGTTAAAACACGGTTCAGTTCAAATGAAATGTTACTCGATCCTGAGGCCCTGGGTATTCAAGGTGTTATGTCACAGGTGTAGGTGGGATGGAGACAGACTGATGTTAGGGTCACGTTGAGGAGGGTGCAATGTTATGACTGTAGTAGAATCAGATCAATTTAATGAAGAGCTGACATGATCCCTAACTCCACATGACATGACCACTTACTCCACAGAGAGTTGTGTCTGTTATGTTGAGTGCAGCCCACAACTTGAGGGAGGACATACATATTTGGCTGTTGAGTCTCAGATTCAGCTCCTAGATTTCACCTGAACTCCTTCTGTTTCTTTTAGTAAGAAACATGAGTCCATGAAACACATGGGGAGGAAAACAAACATATCTTCCAGATTCCTATCTTCCAGATTGAAGTAGTTGGCCATTCAAATCCGACTTCGGCCTGATATCATCGGAACCAACTCCTGTATTTGAATGGAGTAGGGTAATTTTCTACCATGGGTTGTTTACTTTAAAAGGCCTACCTGTTACTATTGCTAGACAACTGAATACAGTTATACAGACACAGTCAGGATAAAAGGTGTTTATATAGCCTAATAGGAGTCTTGACAATATTTTAAAATAGCTAATAAAAATAGTCAATGCAGCAACGTTCTCTCATAATGCCATTCCTTACCACTGCTAGAAGAGGTGAAGGAGGAAAGGAGGGGACTTCTGTCTGGGTCCAGCTGCTACAGCACACTAAGCCATGGAGACCGATCTGGGAAGAGAAGACAGAGAACATTTTAAATGACATTCTGCAACAAACTACAACTAACGCTCGATGAGAACTAAGAAAGCATTCTGTGCAAATCTGAATATGTCAAAGATCTTGACCGCAAACCTTCATAAGATTTGTATCAATCAGAAAATCATGCACACTGTAGGCTATACGGGCCAAAACAGAGGTATTGAGACTTAAGGAAGATGCTGCAAAGAAACACAGGGACTGCGCTGCGGCGGCAAGCGACGGTTGCTATAGCAACAGCAGGTTGCGGTCTCTGTGGCGATGGGATTAGGGATGTTCCGGAGGTTTGAAGAGAGAGAGAGAGTGAGAGAGAGAGAGAGAGAGAAGGAAAGACGATAGCGGGACACGCTCTCAGACACAAGGGGCTTTTCACTGAAGGTCAACCTGTGACGGCAGCACCAAACAAGACACAAAACATAGCAGGACTCCGTTTAAGCTACAGAGCTTCTACTGCACTCTCCTCAGGTCTTGGGTTGACAATGGCAACGCAAGTCTGGACAGATGGTGTGTGTGCGAGTCATGCTAAAACACCTGACTCAACTCATCAAGGTATTGTGTTTTAGTGTTGGGCTGGAACAAAAACAGTGAGCATGCACAAAACCTGTTGCACTCCAGGAGCACAGTTGGTGACTGACCACAGCGACCACTGTAGATCGAGGTCAACAGGTTTGTTCACATTCAAAACAGAGGGAAGTACCTGGTTCCCACAGAGAGAGAAAACAAACGTCATGCATGACTAGACACCGTGGTAAATGTCAACCGTGCTCCTACCTGCCTGCAGAATCAAAGCCCGGGCCCAGATGGTCAGGCAGGCCCTGCGTGTGTGCTCTCTGCTCTGCTACAGGCATTAGCATTGAGTACCATGTGTTCATCAAAGGGAAACCCACACAAGGGACAAGGTGGGGCCCAGTTAGGCCTAATGGTAGATGGCTATGGAGATTATAGGCATAGTGTGTATGTAAATGTGTTTGGTGTTTACGATTCAGCTTTAAAATACTGTTGTTTTGTGTTTTCATAAGGCTGAAGGTTGTTGGGTGCAACGTCTACAAGGGTTTAAGTGTACGGTGCATGATAATGCATGAGGGTGTGTAAGACTGATTACCTTCTGCTCCTACCTAGTAGTATCCTACTGATAGGGTTTGTGGTGACTCAGCAGTCGTAAAGGAACAATACAAGGTCCAGATCACCAACTATTGGCATACAGATGCAGGATGGAGACATAAGGCCTAACAGTTAACATAATATATTGTAATATTGCATAAAAGCAGAATGTCTCCAGCCTGAGATAACAAAACCATAGTTCTCCAGCATATTCAGAGAAACAATGACAGGCCTGTATGTCAAGAACACAAAACACACACCGCCACAGGGTCTGGGACTGCCCCTTCCTCATTACACAGAGGTGGTCATAGATCAGCCAAGTATCTAAAAATACATATAGCTAAATACCCAGTCCTCTCCTCTCCTCCCTGTTCAGTCAGGGTGTCTGGGTAAATACACAGTCCTCTCCTCTCCGCTCCTCTCTGTTCAGTCATGGTTTCTGGGTAAATACCCAGTCCTCTCCTCCCTGTTCAGTCAGGGTGTCTGGGTAAAAACCCAGTCCTCTCCTCTCCTCTCTGCTCCTCTCTGTTCAGTCAGGGTGTCTGGGTAAATACCCAGTCCTCTCCTCTCCGCTCCTCTCTGTTCAATCAGGGTGTCTGGGTAAATACCCAGTCCTCTCCTCTCCGCTCCTCTCTGTTCAGTCAGGGTATCTGGGTAAATACCCGGTCCTCTCCTCTCCTCTCCGCTCCTCTCTGTTCAGTCAGGGTATCTGGGTAAATACCCGGTCCTCTCCTCTCCTCCCTGTTCAGTCAGGGTGTCTGGGTAAATACCCAGTCCTCTCCTCTCTGTTCAGTCATGGTGTCTGGGTAAATACCCAGTCCTCTCCTCTCCGCTCCTCTCTGTTCAGTCAGGGTATCTGGGTAAATACCCAGTCCTCTCCTCTCCTCTCCTCTCTGTTCAGTCAGGGTGTCTGGGTAAATACCCAGTCCTCTCCTCTCCTCTCCTCTCCTCTCTGTTCAGTCAGGGTGTCTGGGTAAATACCCAGTCCTCTCCTCTCTGTTCAGTCATGGTGTCTGGGTAAATACCCAGTCCTCTCCTCTCCGCTCCTCTCTGTTCAGTCAGGGTATCTGGGTAAATACCCAGTCCTCTCCTCTCCTCTCTGTTCAGTCAGGGTGTCTGGGTAAATACCCAGTCCTCTCCTCTCCTCCCTGTTCAGTCAGGGTGCCTGGGTAAATACCCAGTCCTATCCTCTCCTCTCTGTTCAGTCAGGGTGTCTGGGTAAATACCCGGTCCTCTCCTCTCCTCTCTGTTCAGTCAGGGTGTCTGGGTAAATACCCAGTCCTCTCCTCTCCTCTCTGTTCAGTCAGGGTGTCTGGGTAAATACCCAGTCCTCTCCTCTCTGTTCAGTCAGGGTGCCTGGGTAAATACCCAGTCCTATCCTCTCCTCTCTGTTCAGTCAGGGTGTCTGGGTAAATACCAAGTCCTCTCCTCTCCTCTCCGTTCAGTCAGGGTGTCTGGGTAAATACCCAGTCCTCTCCTCTCTGTTCAGTCAAGGTGGTCTGGTCACCCTCCTGATGAGTGTCAGTCAGAAATATATCCAGTCCTTTTGCAGCAAGTCACAGCCCAGTCACAGTATATTGTGCTGTGCTGTGGACATTGACCCTCATTCCCAATCCCAGCTACTGCAGTTGGCTTCTCTGTGACTAAAACAGGCCAACAAAAACGACCGGAGATAAGGCCAATGCCAGCTGACGTTATTATGGCTCATGTCATAGAGTTCACTACAGTGGCAGTCTGCTCGGCTTGGCTCTACTCCCTCAGCCAGCTGGCCAGACTGGCTGTTTCCTGCCAGGCAGCTGCTGATAAAAAAAATAATAAAAAAAAGTGGCTGTTGTTGGTGGTACTTCTATTTACTAGAGACAGCCAGGCACAACAAACCTAGCCTCGTCTGTGACCCATGAGGCCATGTCACAACAAACCTAGCCTCGTCTGTGACCCATGAGGCCATGTCAAAACAAACCTCGTCTGTGACCCATGAGGCCATGTCAAAACAAACCTAGCCTCGTCTGTGACCCATGAGGCCATGTCAAAACAAACCTAGCCTCATCTGTGACCCATGAGGCCATGTCAAAACAAACCTAGCCTCGTCTGTGACCCATGAGGCCATGTCAAAACAAACCTAGCCTCGTTTGTGACCCATGAGGCCATGTCACAACAAACCTCGTCTGTGACCCATGAGGCCATGTCACAACAAACCTAGCCTCGTCTGTGACCCATGAGGCCATGTCAAAACAAACCTAGCCTCGTCTGTGACCCATGAGGCCATGTCACAACAAACCTAGCCTCGTCTGTGACCCATGAGGCCATGTCACAACAAACCTCGTCTGTGACCCATGAGGCCATGTCACAACAAACCTAGCCTCGTCTGTGACCCATGAGGCCATGTCAAAACAAACCTAGCCTCGTCTGTGACCCATGAGGCCATGTCAAAACAAACCTAGCCTCGTCTGTGACCCATGAGGCCATGTCAAAACAAACCTAGCCTCGTCTGTGACCCATGAGGCCATGTCAAAACAAACCTAGCCTCGTCTGTGACCCATGAGGCCATGTCAAAACAAACCTAGCCTCGTCTGTGACCCATGAGGCCATGTCAAAACAAACCTAGCCTCGTCTGTGACCCATGAGGCCATGTCAAAACAAACCTAGCCTCGTCTGTGACCCATGAGGCCACGTCACAATAACCGAGAAAATAGAAGGCAGAACTCAAGAGGTGATGGCATCTATCAATAGAAAGAGTGGGGGCTACAGGTTACAGTTCATTGAGACAAAGTTTATGAGGTGATTTAAATGGGCTGGGTGGTTCAGATTACTGATGTGGCGGTTAGAATCGGATGATTGGTGCAGAACTTTGATTTGCCTCGACAAAGAAATCTAAATCTGGCAACCGCTTCCCTCCATAATAAAACACACCAGTCTGTTCATGAGATAAACGGCCATTCAAAATCTAAAGACAAATTGCTGGGATGAGGAGAGGAGTTTTAAAAACCTGGCAAATTTGTGATAAGTAGAAAGAGCTTGGCAAGATAGATTATCATCACAACATAGTATTTCAAAACAATTCACTATTGTTTTCCTAACCATATTAGCTTCATAAGGCTCTGACGAAGTCTTATGCAAAATCTGAAATCTAGCTTATCTTATTTCAAACAAGACTGTTGTCAGATGACAGGTGTGTGTGTGTGTGTGTCATCATCCAGTGACCTGTTTGATGTGTTGCAGGCAGCACCACTTCACTCCCACTTTCATCGCTCCCTTCTTTGATCTGTCAAGTATCTTCCTTGGCTATCTCTGTGGTACAGGTTTCCCAAGGGTCTGGCTCTAGTATCTTCCTCTGGCTCTATCATCCCCTTGTCTATCATCCCCTTGTCTATCATCCCCTTGTCTATCATCCCCTTGTCTATCATCCCCTTGTCTATCATCCCCTTGTCTATCCTCATCCCCACGCACTCATTTATGACTGACCTAAGTTGACCTCAGTGAGTTACAGTGCATTAGGAAAGTATTCAGACCCTTTTATCTAAACTTGTAGTATTCACGGCCAAATACCGACTGGGCACGTGCCCAGGGGCCCTGACCTCCCCCATTTATTTTGTTAGTCCCTCAGATATCATTAGCATGGCATAAGTCATGCCAAAATGTATAGAATTGCAGGAAATTCTTTAAAACTGAACAACTTTCTCTCCACCCCATGGCAAAATGGGTATCTCGCTTAGGGACCCAAAAGACTGGAGCCAGCCCTGTGCTGACCTGTTGCACCCTCTATAACCACAGTGGTTATTATTTGACCCTGCTGGTCATCTATGAACCTTTGAACATCTTGAAGAACAATCTGGCCTTAATGGCCATGTACTCTTATAATCTCCACCCAGCACAGCCAGAAGAGGACTGGCCACTCCTCAGAGCCTGGTTCCTCTCTAGGTTTCTTCCTAGGTTCCTGCCTTTCTAGGGAGTTTTTCCACCGTGCTTCTACATCTGCATTGCTGCTGTTTGGGGTCTTAAGCTGGGTTTCTGTATAAACACTTTCTGACATCTGCTGCTGTAAAATGGGCTTTATAAATACATTCGATTGATTTGATTGAAATGAATGGAATGAAATACTTAAAATTAAATCATTAGGGCTTTTTTATGACATTTTCACTGCAGTTTACAGCCTAGAGTAGAATTTTGTACTCACTTAAACAATAATGCAATTATTCATTGCAATGTGGTGTTGTTGTAAGCTAGTCTAGGTAGGATCATTGTATTGTCCCTAAAACAAGATCAATAGGGGAGCTTTTTGATCTGCATGTCTCATGTCTTCACTGTCCTTTCATGTATAATGATGCACCTGGCCTCTCCGGTTATATTGAAAATTGGAGCAGCTTTGAATGACTTTATGTGTGGTATGATTGCTAGTTAGCATTAGGCTTGAGCGGTATACAGGGGTGTTTTTCCAATACCGTCAAAACTATCTTTGTTCTTCAATAAATGTGAATATTTGTAGCTACTTAAGTTAATACCTGCAGTCAACTTGTGCAACGTGTTAGGAGATGAAGAACGCAATCTGCTTTATTTCACCTGTCACATTATTTTACATTATGAAGCTTACCGTAGTTCACCAGAACAGTTGAGCCAGTCAAGTGTTATTAAAAAAATAAAAAAGTAATTAAGTCACATGTTTGTAAATAGCACAATGGGAGAAAGCGAGAGCTGGTGAGTCCATAGCGTTCTATATCTATCGGCGAGTCTCTGTTGTGCAGCGCACATGAGGTGATGAAGTTAAACATTCACTACTAAATGTTTGTCATCAGATATGTATTTTTTTCCTTGTGCTTCCTACTAGCGTTTTTTTCTCCTCCACTCTTCTCCCCTCTGCTCTGTGTACAAATGCTGCTCTCCCTTCAGAAAAGCATGCATCACAACTTTGTTAATTTGCAAAGAAATTCTTGTTCGCTTGTAAATGCCCACACTCACCGAAAAGGACTTTTCGGTAGCTACTAGCTATGCTTGTATAACTTTATGAGCTGGATTTGTCTGTCTTTGCAATTCATTTGTTCATTTTCGCTTTTTAGCTAACAGCGTCTATGTGATTTCGCTATTAATTTGTGCACATTTTGTTAGCATTCTGGTAATAGGCTTTACATGCATTTTTAGTGCCCCCTTTTGTGCTATGCCGGTATACCGTAAATCCCGAGATGAGAGAAGGACGGTATGACAATCTGGATACCGCCCAAGCCTAGCTAGCATGTTGCATAGCCACACCGGCCACGTTGAATGCACCAGCGTTGCAAATTACATTTACACATATGTTATTCAATCATTTCAACCACACGTGGATGAGCGTCTGTGTAGCTAAGCGCCAAAATAGAACTTTGTTCCATTTGAGACGCTTGGCACAATGCAAGTCCCACCTCTCCCATCTACTCATTGTTTGTCAGGAGCATACAACCCCATGTGGGTGATTGAAAGATGAACGAGGAGAGATTAGCGTAATCATAGATTACTAACTAAAAACTCAGAGAGCATCATTGAGGTCATATGAATGTAGCATTTTAATTTCTCTGCCATTTTCAAAGTCATGTCTTGACTTTCCCTAAATAAGTCCATTCACACTGCCGTTGTTAAAATTTCGATATCACAGAGTTTGTGTTATGAGGACATATAATTGTTTCCCCCCTGCCCTTCCTTCATCAGTTGGCTGCCATCTGACAATGTCCAATCGAAACTACACCTAAACTATATAAAAACGAATTTCACACATTGGTCTACAATAACAGATGTAGCCTAAAGACAAGACTAAATTGACAATAGTCTGATAGGTGACAATATTATCAATTGCCTTGTGAATGAAGAGACTGCAGTGCAGTGTGGGTAATTCATAAAGGGAACGAAGCTTACCAAAAAGCAACTTTTTCCAAATCATCCTTCATGCAGGTAAGACGTTTTGATTTCATAACGTATCGTAAAGAGCAGGTTCTAAGGTTTCTAAAACACATACATTTGCCAAACAACTTTAAATGAAGGCATGGGCCCCATTTCAAAAATCGCTTTTTTGTAGAATATTCCAGCCGCTATTCCATGCGTTCTACATGTGAGCACTTGCGGCAGCATAGCCATAGGTTAAGCACAGACTAGTAACATAATACAACTTAAAATATGATTCTGTTCTTTTTAAATACAATTTATTCATTTTTTATTGTTTCTAAAGACCTGCATTAACAAAATATGAATGCATTTCTTTGTGATGGTGCATTCTGTAACACTTGAATTGTGGTGTTTTGTGGTTTTTCATTTTTACATATAGCCTACAGTCCAGTGCTCTGGAGCAGGTTTTCATCAAGGATCTCTCTGTACTTTGCTCCGTTCATCTTTCCCTCGATCCTGTCTAGTCTCCCAGACCCTGCCGCTGAAAAAACGTAGGGCTCACCGTAGGAATGGTGCCAGGTTTCCTCCAGACGTGACGATTGGCATTCAGGCTAAAGAGTTCAATCTTGGTTTCATCAGACCAGATAATCTTGTTTCTCATGGTCTGAGAGTCCTTTAGGTGCCTTTTGGCAAACCAAGGCCCTTCTCCCCCGATTGCTCAGTTAGGCCGGGCGGCCAGCTCTAGGAAGAGTCTTAGTGCTTCCAAACTTCTTCCATTTAACAATGGAGGACATTGGGGCGGCAGGTAGCTTAGTGGTTAAGAGCGTTGTGCCAGTGACCGCTGGTTTCACCGACTAGGTGAAAAATCTGTCGATGTGCCCTTGAGCAAGGCACTTAACCCTAATTGCTTATGTAAGTCGCTCTGGATAAGAGCGTCTGCTAAATGACTAAAATGTAAATGTAATTGTGTTCTTGGGGACCTTTAATGCTGCAGAAATGTTTTGGTACCCTTCCCTAAATCTGTGCCTCGACACAATCCTGTCTCAGAGCTCTACGGACAATTCCTTCGACCTCATGGCTTAGTGTTTGCTCTGACATGCACTGTCAACTGTGGGACCTTATATAGACAGGTGTGTGCCTTTCCAAATCATGTCCAATCAATTGAATTTACCACAGGTGGACTCCAATCAAGTTGTAGAAACGTCTCAAAGATGATAAATGGAAAAAGGATGCACCTGAGCTCAATTGCGAGTATCATAGCAAAGGGTCTGAATACTTATTTAATCCATTTCAGAATAAGGCTGTAACATAACAAAATGTGGAAAAAGTCAAGGGGTCTGAATACTTTCCGAATGCACTGTATGTGGCATTGTGTGAGACAAAACTGCACATTTTAAAGTGGCCTTTTAGTGTCCCCAACAAGGTGCACCTGTGTAATGATCATGCTGTGTAATCAACTTCTTGATCTTGGCAAAGGATAAATCCTCACTAACAGGGATGTAAACAAATGTGTGCACAATATTTGAGAGAAATACACTTTTTGTGCATATGGAAAATGTCTGGGATCTTTTATTTCAGCTCATAAAACATTGGACCAACACTTTACATGTTGCGTTAACATTTTTGTTCAGTGTAGTAAAACCCTGCAAAAGGGCTTATGTAAACCGGCACTACCCTCCCCTGTGCCCAATAAAAAAACACAACCCACCCCAAAGCAAAAATATATATAATTTGACCCCCCCACACAGTACATTTCAAACTGTCCCTTACTAAAAGGCTTGATGATGAATTTACTAATTGAATCAGGTGTGCCAGTTTAGGGTTAAAACAAAAATGTGAAATGTCTGGTTCTGAGACAACACAATACACGCAACTAAAACATCGAGTTCAGTTCACTAGCTGTTACTGGCAGGCTCACTGATTAGAGAGTAGGCACTACTGTTAACTGCGATACATTGGTTTTCATTTGTGAGAGGCTAACTAGCATCACACACACTAGCAGACCTAGCGCCCATGCACTATGGGCTGCCTAGACTACACAGAGACAGTGTCACTGCAGTTGACAGGTCTGCGGTTATCTGACAGGCAAGATAGCTGGCAAACCGATGAAACGGGGGTGGTGAAAGAAAATACAGAACAATCTGTCATCTTGTAATTTAAATCAGTTAAACATAGTCTAGTGTTGCGGTCACCACTCACACTAGCTAACTAGTTTGCTCGCTGTAATCTGCACATAACATGACTGCATCAACCACTGCACACATTACTCAGCTAGCCATGCTGCTAGTACGTTAAAAACAAGACTGCCCTTCCCAGTTCAAAGACCTTACCCAATTCCTTCGCCTTGCTGTATGAAGACGTTTATCATTCGGTTCAACGACACACTGCAATTGATGTGGAGGAGAATGTCTTGTGTCTTTTTTAGGAGATCGAAGTTTTCATTTGCGGAATAAAATGGCTCCTGCTGATACGTTCCGAGGAAGTTGGCGACGTAATCGTCAAGCGGAAGCTTTGCGTTGCCTCACTTGCATTCAATAAGACACAGGGGTCGCTCTTGAGTCTTCAATTTAGACGGCAAATCATTCTACACTCCAAATAAAAGTGTATAAAGAAATGATCAGTGCTATCCGGTGTCCTTGGGACGTCCCTACCCTAAACCTTACAATTTTATATTTAAACTTCAATGGGGTAGGGACAATAAATAAATACGTTTATCTTTGGGGCTATATATAGCTCTGATAATACAAAGAATTCAAAACCATAAAGCACTTTCTGGCAAGAGATAAGACCAAACGATGAGTCCTTTCATCTAGAGCCAATATATATATATATATTATATTATATGTTCAATCCCTGAATCTTTCAAAACAGCTCTAGTCTAGTTGACAAACAGTTTAACAAAAAAAAGTATATATATTTTCGTTACCAACATTATCAGACAATTCATTCATCATCATAAAACCTAGTATTTCAACACTGCATTGTTGACAAAAAGCTTGTAAATTCGCATTTTCGTGGACTGTTTTTACACCTGTTGTATCCTGTACACGCTACAAATAAACTTCGATTTTACAAATGTCCTGCTCACTGACTTCCCTGTGTCAGCAGTTTTCCACTGCAGTACTGCAAATACCAAATCCAACAGCACTACAGTACGAAGCCTTTGGTACCTACTATTAATTCAGCTCATGTAAGCAAAACTACATTTACATATTCAAAGATTTACAAAGTCAAAGTTGGATGGCAAAAATAGTAAATTCACAAACACATACAATGACAGAATACAATTGAGTTCAGTCCACACAAGGCACAGTTCATTCCATAGTCTCTATGAAAGTGAAACCTGAGCATACAGTGCATTCGGAAAGTATTCAGACCCCTTGACTTTTTCCACATTTTGTTACATTACAGCCTTATTCAAAAATTTATGAAATATTGTTTTCTACACACAATATCGCATAATGATAAAGCAAAAACAGGTTTTTAGAAATGTTAGCAAAAAAAACAAAAACATAAAACGGAAATATTACATTTACATAATTATTCAGACCCTTTACTCAGTACTTTGTTGAAGCACCTTTGGCAGCGATTACAGCCTTGAGTCTTCTTGGGTATGACGCTACAAGCTTGGCACACCTGTATTTGTGGAGTTTCTCCCATTCTTCTCTGCAGATCCTCTCAAGCTTTGTCAGGTTGGATGGGGAGCGTTGCTGCACAGCTATTTTCAGATCTCTCCAGAGACGTTAGATCGGGTTCAAGTCTGAGCTCTGGCTGGGCCACTCAAAGACATTCAGAGACTTGTGCCGAAGCCACTCCTGCATTGTCTTGGCTTTGTGCTTAGGGTTGTTGTCCTGTTGGAAGGTGAACCTTCACCTCAGTCTGAGGTCCTGAGCGCTCTGGAGCAGGTTTTCATCAAGGATCTCTCAGTACTTTGCTCTGTTCATCTTTGCCTCAATCCTGACTAGTCTCCCAGTCCCTGCCGCTGAAAAACATCCCCACAGCATGATGCTGCCACCACCATGCTTCACCGTAGGGATGGTGCCAGGTTACCTCCAGATGTGACACTTGGCATTCAGGCCAAAGAGTTCAATCTTGGTTTCATCAGACCAGAGAATCTTGTTTCTCATGGTCTGAGAGTCTTTAGGTGCCTTTTGGCAAACTCCAAGTGGGCTGTCATGTGCCTTCTACTGAGGTGTGGCTTCCGTCTGTCCACTCTACCATAAAGGCCTGATTGGTGGAGGGCTGCAGAAATGGTTGTCCCTCTGGAAGGTTCTCCCATCTCCACAGAGGACCTCTAGAGCACTGTCAGAGTGACCATCAGGTTCTTGGTCACCTCCCTGACCAAGGCCCTTCTCCCCCGATTGCTCAGTTCGGCCGGGCGCCCAGCTCGTGGTTCCAAACTTCTTCCATTTAAGAATGATGGAGGCCACTGTGTTCTTGGGGACCTTCAATGCTGCAGACATTTTTTGGTACCCTTCCCCAGATCTGTGCCTCGACACAATCCTGTCTCGGAGCGCTACGGACAATTCCTTCGACCTCATGGCTTAGTTTTTGCTCTGACATACACTGTCCACTGTGGGACCTTATATAGACAGGTGTGAGCCTTTCGAAATAATGTCCAATCAATTACATTTACTACAGGTGGACTCCAATCAAGTTGTGGAAACATCTCAAGGATGATCAATGGAAATAAAATAATATCAAAATGTATTTGTCACATGCTACGAATACAACAGGTGAAATGCTTACTTACAAGCCCTTAACCAACAATGCAGTTCAATAAATAAAGTTAAGAAAATATTTACTAAATAAACTAAGGTAAAAAATAAAATAATAAGTAACACAATAAAATAACAATAACGAGGCTATATACAGGGGGTACCGATACCAAGTCAATGTGCGGGGGTGCAGGTTAGTCAAGGTAATTTGTACATGTAGGTAGGGGTAAAGTGAATATGCATAGATAATAAACAGCGAGTAGCAGCAGTGTAAAACAAAGGGGGGTCAATGTAAATAATCTAGGTGGCCATTTGATTAATTGTTCAGCAGTCTTATGGCATGGGGGTAGAAGCTGTTTCGGAGACTTTTGGACCTAGACTTGGCACTCCGGTACCGCTTGCCGTGCGGTAGCAGAGAGAACAGTCTATGACTTGGGTGACTAGTCTTTGACAATTTTTTGGGCCTTCCTCTGACACCGCCTAGTATATAGGTCCTGGATGACAGGAAGCTTTGCCCCAGTGATGTACTGGGCCGTACACACTACCCTCTGTAGTGCCTTTCAGTCGGATGCCGAGCAGTTGCCATACCAGGCGGTGATGCAACCGGTCAGGATGCTCTCGATGGTGCAACTGTAGAACAATTTGAGGATCTGGGGACCCATGCCAAATATTTTCAGTCTCCTGAGGGGGAAAAGGTGTTGTCGTGCCCTCTTCATGACTGTCTTGGTGTGTTTGGACCTTGATAGTTTGTTGGTGATGTGGACACCAAGGAACTTGAAACTCTCGACCCGCTCCGCTACAGCCCCGTCGATGTGAATGGGGGCGTGTTTGGCCCTCCTTTTCCTGTAGTCCACGATCAGCTCCTTTGTCTTGCTCACATTGAGGGAGAGGTTGTTGTCCTGGCACCACACTGCCAGGTCTCTGACCTCCTCCCTATAGGCTGTCTCATCATTGTCAGTGATCAGGCCTACCACTGTTGTGTCATCAGCAAACTTAATGATGGTGTTGGAGTCGTGCTTGGCCATGCAGTCGTGGGTGAACAGGGAGTACAGGAGGGGATAAGCACGCACCCCTGAGGGGCCTCCGTGTTGAGGATCAGCGTGGCAGATGTGTTGGTGCCTACCCTTACCAACTGGGGGCGGCCCGTCAGGAAGTCCAGGATCCAGTTGCAGAGGGAGGCGTTTAGTCCCAGGGTCCTTAGCTTAGTGGTGAGCTTTGTGGGCACTATGGTGTTGAACGCTGAGCTGTAGTCAATTAACAGCATTCTCACATATGTGTTCCTTTTGTCCAGGTGGGAAAGGGCAGTGTGGAGTGTGATTGAGATTGTGTCATCTGTGGATCTGTTGGGGCGGTATGCAAATTGGAGTGGGTCTAGGGTTTCAGCGATGATGGTGTTGATGTGAGCCATGACCAACCTTTCAAAGCACTTTCATGGCTACCGAAGTGAGTGCTACGGGGCGGTAGTCATTTAGGCAGGATGCACCTGAGCTCAATTTCGAATCTCATAGCAAAGGGTCTGAATACTTACGTAAATAAGGTATTTCTGTTTTTTATTTTTAATACATTCGCTAAAATTTCTAGAAACCTGTTTTCGCTTTGCCATAATGGGGTATTGTGTGTAGATTGCTGAGGAAAGACATTTATTTAATCCATTTTAGAATAAGGCTATGACGTAACAAAATGTGGAAAAATTCAAGGGGTCTGAATACATTCCGAAGGCACTATAGCTGACATTACATGTCTGCCTCTGTTCCTTTTAAATGTATGGTATTTACTTTTCTGTGCAGGGGCAGGGACGTCCACAGTATTATGCAGGAACTGATAGAGCAACTTCCCATTGCCAGCATGCTCCACAATCTGTGCCTCTCCTGGCTCAGTTTGGCTAGGTGTGCCAGGCTATCTGCGTGTTTAACCAGAGCCCTGTAGTTCTTAGCATTGACCCATGGCATGCGAAGCAGGAAGTTGTATGGCCCGGGGTTGTAGAGATCAGCTGACTCCACCACCGTCTGGCAGCGTCTGGCTCAGGTCGACCTTTCTTCAGCTCCTGGAAGAGTTCTGTGGTGGTGTGTGAGGAGGGGCACCACAGGATCCTGGGCGGGGGAAGTGCAGAGTGAGGAGGGTCTGCTTGGAGGTGACATCGTTAGCTGAGATCTCCCGGCGGAAGTTGGTGCGGGCCACCAGGGAAAAGGACTTGGCTGGGTCAAACTCGATCAGCAGGAAGGGCTTCCAGTAGAACCGCATCATGGACCGGCACTGGGTGTAGAGGCGGTCACTCTGCAGCGAGCCAATCAGATCGCTGACGCTCTTGCGCTCCAAGCTGGTGTCGGTGGTGAGGATATAGTCACCCACCTCCAGGGTGACAAGCTCGATGTCCAGGTCGCTGCGGTGGAGGAGGGATGGGAGCTCGCTGCGGAACTCACGCATGTCCACAATCACACAGGACATCTCCTTGGGCCGCTCCAGGACCCCTGATTGGAGAGACATGACATGACATCAAATTACATAAACCAATCAGACTTAGGTAAAGGATCTGGATTGTAAGACTTAAGCCGCCCCCCAGTGTAATTAATCAGATAAAATGTCATCACATCACTTACCTGCTTAGCGTGTGTTGGTGGTAGCGTTAGCAGGCTCCTGACTCTTGACTCTTGACTCTTGACTCTTGACTCTTGACTCTTGACTCTTGACTCCTGACTCCTGACTCTTGACTCCTGACTCCTGACTCTTGACTCTTGACTCTTGACTCTTGACTCTTGACTCTTGACTCCTGACTCTTGACTCTTGACTCTTGACGCTTGGCCCCTGACTCCTGACTCTTGACTTCTGACTCCTGACTCCTCTCTTGACTCTTGACTCCTGACTCCTCTCTTGACTCTTGACTCTTGACTCTTGACTCTTGACTCTTGACGCTTGACCCCTGACTCCTGAGTCTTGACTCTTGACTCCTGACTCCTGACTCTTGACTCTTGACTCTTGACTCTTGACTCTTGGCTCTTGGCTCTTGGCTCCTGACTCCTGACTCCTGACTCTTGCTCAGATCGGGTTGGTCTTTTCTTCCCTCTCTCTCCTCAGGAACCACACTAGTGACCTTCTCCCTGCAATCACACACAGACACCCAGTCTGTCAGCTCTACTCACAAACTAACACATGGTAGGATGATCATAATGTAATGTAGCAGATGTCTGACCTGATGAGGTGTTCGAAGGCTTGTTTCAGTTTAGCCAGACCAGTCGGGTACCTCTGTTCCTCTGTGGAGCCGCCATAGATCAGGAAGTACAACCTGACACAGGAGGAGGAAATGCTTCATGAGTGGCTTTATCTGAAAACCAAACATGTAATTGACAAGATCATGTCAAATGAATATGACTATTATCTCACTCTCCAAGGACAGTTCTTCCAACTTCTTACCAGAGTTGCTTCCAAAGTTTTTCTGACTGGAGCGGAGTGACTCGAGGAGGTTGAAGAAGGTGACACAGTCATACTGGGTGAGGTAGAGCAGCAGAGTACCTAGGATCATCAGGTCCTGGACCAGAGACTTGCTCTTGGCTCCCAGCTGGTGCCACAGGGTCCAGATAGTGACAGATGGTCTGGGGGTCAAACAGGTACAACAAACAGGAATATGAGAGGAAGTCTGTAAGTGGTCAATAGAGTAAAGTGGATACCTTGATGTAAAGTCTGGAGATCACTGAAGACAAGCAGCTTTTACATTCACATTGAGTTGTGTTATGTATGCAATGGCTATTGCTGAACTGCATGAAGTTCTAGTTATTTTTCTCCAGTGGGTATTGATGATTAATTCCTATGTAACTAACAAGTCTGACTTTTTCGAAGGCATTCCTAAGGGTGTTCTGCAGGGAGAGCTCCTCTGTCACCAGTTCGGGGTTGTAGCACTTCAGCTCCTTCAGACAGGCGTTCATGATGTCCAGAGCTCTGGATGGCCCCCACGGCCGCGGTCAGACACACATCCATCACCTCTGGCTTGTGTCTGTCCAAAACAGAGTTCACTGACGCCTGGAATCAGAGAGAGGGAGTACAAAGAAAGAAAGAAAGAAAGAAAGAAAGAAAGAAAGAAAGAAAGAAAGAAAGAAAGAAAGAAAGAAAGAAAGAAAGAAAGAAAGAAAGAAAGAAAGAAAGAAAGAAAGAAAGAAAGAAAGAAAGAAAGAAACAGGAGAAAAAATAAAATAAGAAAGAAAGAAAAAAGACAGGGGGGCAGAGAGAGAGAGAGAGAGAGAGAGAGAGAGAGAGAGAGTGGAGTCTGTTTCTGACCGTTTGAGCAGCAGCTTGCATTGATGTGCCATCCTGGATGAGCTGCACTACCTGAGCCACTTGTGTGGGTTGTAGACTCCGTCTCATGCTACCACTAGAGTGAAAGCACCGCCAGCATTCAAAAGTGACCAAAACATCAGCCAGGAAGCATAGGAACTGAGAAGTGGTCTGTGGTCACCACCTGCAAAACCAGTCCTTTATTGGGGGTGTCTTGCTAATTGCCTATAATTTCCACCTGTTGTCTATTCCATTTGCACAACAGCATGTGAAATTTATTGTCAATCAGTGTTGCTTCCTAAGTGGACAGTTTGATTTCACAGAAGTGTGATTGACTTGGAGTTACATTGTGTTGTTTAAGTGTTCCCTTTATTGTTTTGAGCAGTGTACAAAGAGCTCCACCGAGCTAATCTAACCTCCACACTAAACAATCACACACGAAGACAAGGGGGCAGAAGGAACACTTATACAGGTACTGAGGGGATATGAACCAGGTGTGTGTAATAAACAAGACAAAACAAATGGAATTATGAGATGAGAAGCGGCAGTGGCTAGAAGGCCGGTGACGACGAACGCCGAAGCCTGCCCGAACAAGGAGAGGAGGCAGCTTCAGAGGAAGTTGTGACAACTACACACACGCACACACACTCACATACAATCATAATCTACGCTGCTGCTACTCTGTTTATCATATATCCTGATGCATAGTCACCTTACCCCTATACAGAGCTATCTCTTATCACTCCAGTATCCCTGCACATTGTTAATATGGTACTGGAACTGACCCTGTATATAGTCACCTTACCCCTATACATACAGTGGGGAGAACAAGTATTTGATACACTGCCAATTTTGCAGGTTTTCTACTTACAAAGCATGTAGAGGTCTGTAATTTTTATCATAGGTACACTTCAACTATGAGAGACGGAATCTAAAACAAAAATCCAGAAAATCACATTGTATGATTTTGAAGTAATTAATTTGCATTTTATTGCATGACATAAGTATTTGATACATCAGAAAAGCAGAACTTAATATTTGGTACAGAAACCTTTGTTTGCAATTACAGAGATCATACGTTTCCTGTAGGTCTTGACCAGGTTTGCACACACTGCAGCAGGGATTTTGGCCCACTCCTCCATACAGACCTTCTCCAGATGCTTCAGGTTTCGGGGCTGTCGCTGGGCAATACGGACTTTCAGCTCCCTCCAAAGATTTTCTATTGGGTTCAGGTCTGGAGACTGGCTAGGCCACTCCAGGACCTTGAGATGCTTCTTACGGAGCCACTCCTTAGTTGCCCTGGCTGTGTGTTTTGGGTCGTTGTCATGCTGGAAGACCCAGCCACGACCCATCTTCAATGCTCTTACTGAGGGAAGGAGGTTGTTGGCCAAGATCTCGCGATACATGGCCCCATCCATCCTCCCCTCAATACGGTGCAGTCGTCCTGTCCCCTTTGCAGAAAAGCATCCCCAAAGAATGATGTTTCCACCTCCATGCTTCACGGTTGGGATGGTGTTCTTGGGGTTGTACTCATCCTTCTTCTTCCTCCAAACACGGCGAGTGGAGTTTAGACCAAAAATCTCTATTTTTGTCTCATCAGACCACATGACCTTCTCCCATTCCTCCTCTGGATCATCCAGATGGTCATTGGCAAACTTCAGATGGGCCTGGACATGCGCTGGCTTGAGCAGGGGGACCTTGCGTGCGCTGCAGGATTTTAATCCATGACGGCGTAGTGTGTTACTAATGGTTTTCTTTGAGACTGTGGTCCCAGCTCTCTTCAGGTCATTGACCAGGTCCTGCCATGTAGTTCTGGGCTGATCCCTCACCTTCCTCATGATCATTGATGCCCCACGAGGTGAGATCTTGCATGGAGACCCAGACCGAGGTTGATTGACCGTCATCTTGAACTTCATCAATTTTCTAATAATTGCGCCAACAGTTGTTGCCTTCTCACCAAGCTGCTTGCCTATTGTCCTGTAGCCCATCCCAGCCTTGTGCAGGTCTACAATTTTATCCCTGATGTCCTTACACAGCTCTCTGGTCTTGGCCATTGTGGAGGTTGGAGTTTGTTTGATTGAGTGTGTGGACAGGTGTCTTTTATACAGGTAACGAGTTCAAACAGGTGCAGTTAATACAGGTAATGAGTGGAGAACAGGAGGGCTTCTTAAAGAAAAACTAACAGGTCTGTGAGAGCCGGAATTCTTACTGGTTGGTAGGTGATCAAATACTTATGTCATGCAATAAAATGCAAATTAATTACTTAAAAATCATACAATGTGATTTTCTGGATTTTTGTTTTAGATTCCGTCTCTCACAGTTGAAGTGTACCTATGATAAAAATTACAGACCTCTACATGCTTTGTAAGTAGGAAAACTACCCAATGTATCTACCTCTATCACTGCAGTATCCCTGCACATTGTTAATATGGTATTGGAACTGACCCTGTATATAGTCACCTTACCCCTATACATATCTACCTCTATCACTCCAGTATCCCTACACATTGTAAATATGGTACTGGAACTGACCCTGTATTAAGCTTCTTACTTTATCATGTTCTTCTTATTTCTTATTTTTATATTTTGTGTGTTTTTGTTCTACCTTGTGTTATGTTTAGTGCTACATTGTTATTGATTACTGCTTTGATGGGTTTAGAGCTTGCAAGAAAGGCACTTCACTGTACTTGTGCATGTGACATTAAAACTTGAAACGATACTCCATCTAAACATGAATCGATTCTCAATTGCAATACGGTTCTAGAAATATAAAGCCTTTTACTTTCATATCACATCAAAATAAGTTCACAAATGCAAAATATACACTGAAGACCATTTTAACCGGCTTTATCACAGTTTCAGCCGACTGTATTTTTCAGTGACAACATGTTTCTGGCGGCCTTCTCCCATTACACACAGGTGTTTGGAGCATGTTAGATCGCTAATTAGCGCAGGTGGTCTCTCTGTCTTCCGTCTGTCTTCTGTAAACATGTATTATAACATGGAGATATGGCCGTATGGGAACACAAACCCTATAAAAATGTGTATTCATTTAACATTTTGTTTTTTGAAAATGATTTCTCGCCGAAATGAAAGAGAAGGTCAACATGCTTCCAAAACCGTACCGCAAGCTATGTGTGTTAATATTCAGACCAAGCGTCAGGGCTCTTCACAAAACTCCCCCGTATAGAAGACGCCTTCTTCCAATGACTCTTATGTGTAATGTAATGGAACTGAGAGTCAGGATCAAGGGCGAGGCTATACACTGACCCGAGATGAGGTGTGCAGGTATCCTGTCAGTGAGAAAGTCCACCAATAGGATACGGCTGGTGGCGCCCAGGACCCTATGTCCTGGGCTATGTCCTGGGCTATGTCCTGGGCTATGTTTTGGGCTATGTCCTGGGCTATGTCCTGGGCTATGTCCTGGGCTATGTTTTGGGCTATGTTTTGGGCTATGTCCTGGGCTATGTCCTGGGCTATGTCCTGGGCTTTGTCCTGGGCTATGTCCTGGGCTATGTCCTGGGCTATGTCCTGGGCTATGTCCTGGGCTATGTCCTGGGCTATGTCCTGGGCTATGTTTTGGGCTATGTCCTGGGCTATGTCCTACCAACCCACATTTTTCCATTATCAGTGAAGAGGCAGTGTGTAATCATAGTTCAGAATAGAACAGGCTTGTGAATGGCACTGGAGGAAGGGGGGGGGTCTGTCTGCTGTTGACAGCACAGACACACACACACAGCTCCCGCTTCTCCAACCCTGGCTCTCCTTGTCATATGGAGAAGTTGTTGACATGACTCACCTCGGTAGCTATTTAACACAGTGACCCGCATATACATACTTTAATGTTTACATTCGTACCGGTATTCACATTTTGATGCATTTCTAATCCAGAGCCATGCATACTGTGAGACTTACAGAGAATGATTTATCAGCAGAATAATCTGTTTGTTTCACCTTCACCATCAAAAATAGGAAAATATCTGTGAAGCACTTCCACTAAACACAACACAGAAAGCGAGTTCCTTTCTCTTGCTGTTCTTAAAGTGAAGTGGAGCTTGAGGGAGGCCATCCCTGGGAGTACAGAGGACACAGAAGTGTTTCCACCAAAAAACCTGACGATGAATGAATGATGTTGAGGATGAGTTATCATGCAGCATCACTTTATTGTCCATTGTGAAATGAAGATGTATCTTTTACTGTCTTATGTTAGGCTATTCTTAATTCCCACAAGATAGACTGGACGCAGCACAGGGTCAGCCACAGAGTAGCCCACACTTCTGCCCAACAGGCTGGGGACACAGCCTGGTTAGCCACAGGGCCGAAACTTAGGTAGGATGTTAGGCTTAAACCGTGCTTGTGGAATACCCCAATGAAAGGCAGGCATCAATGTTTCAATAGGTTAATCTCCAAAACTATCTGCTGAGTGGCTGTACCCTAAAAGTCTGTTACATCACTGTCGTAGTCTGTTACATCACCGTCGTTGTCTGTTACATCACCATCATTGTCTGTTACATCACCATCATTGTCTGTTACATCACTGTCGTTGTCTGTTACATCACCATCATTGTCTGTTACATCACCGTCGTTGTCTGTTACATCACCATCATTGTCTGTTACATCACCGTCGTTGTCTGTTACATCACTGTCATTGTCTGTTACATCACTGTCACTGTCTGTTACATTACTCTTCTAGCAGGATATCCTTCTTTAGCATGACATCACTGAACTTCAGTCAACTCCCTGAGTTTGTTAAATTATTAATGCTAAAAAAAAGACACTCATTTTATTTCAGCAGTTAGCCTGGAATCTAAACTGAATATTGGTAAACAAAATTTAGTTTTTTTTATTTCACCTTTATTCAGTGTCGATTCCAGGCATTACAAAAAAATTTTTTTTATGGTCACATACATCGGATAGATGCAGTGAGAAGTGTTGTTTTACAGGGTCAGCCATAGTAGTACGGCGCCCCTGTAGCAAATTAGGGTTAAGTGCCTTGCTCAAGGGCACATGGACATATTTTTCACCTTGTTGGTTCAGATATTTGAACGAGCAACCTTTCGGCTACTGGCCCAATGCTCTAACCGCTAGGCTACCTGCAGCAGGTTATGTAAGCAACGTGTATAGAATGTATAGAAAGCAGAAGTAAGAGAAGTCATGCCCTGTTCCAGAATGGCCTTTAGAGAGCACCACAGCACTGTCTCACTCTTTCTCAACATAGTTCTCTATTCCACTGCTCTGTTCCACGGTGTACTGTAGAACTAAAAACCCTTTTCCTGTTACGAGGATGTATTCATGTGTGTAATGTCAAACATCAGGAGAACTTAATGAGGGTTGGATGAGAGCAAAATGTGATTAGTCTGAAGAGACGGAAAGACTAGGGAAAACTAGTCAGCTTTATCACATCTGGGTTCCATTCCTGTTCCTGTTCTTCCTGGGATCAAAATGTTCCATTAACATGCTGTAGCTCAGCTGGTAGAGCACGGCGCTTGTAATGCCAGGGTAGTGGGTTCAATCCCTGGGACCACCCATACACAAAAATGTATGCACGCATGACTGTAAGTCGCTTTGGATAAAAGCGTCTGCTAAATGGCATATTATTATTATATTTTTCTCCTTATAGGATGAGTCAAAAAAATAAGACAATTTGTCAGCTCGTACCTTGCAGTTTCCTGACATCATTACAGATTGTGTGAACAGCTTGAAGTGTAAGGCAGGCTGGAGGAGGAAGTAAGAGAAATCTGATGTATGAGAGCGGCAGAGGACAGTGCAGGGCTTGAATAGTAGCAGAGCATTGTTAGATGAAGGAACCAAATTATACTGGGCTAATTATAGTAGATGTTTTATGTAGAGAGAAGGAGAGTTAGAGAGAAGAAGAGCTCAAAAAGAAAATAGGACAGAAGATTTCAAATTTTCAAGCAGCCCACTTTTTCAGGGCAAAGGGATACACCATATCAAGCACTGTGCCTCTACCTTTCTGGTCCAACCTTGGTTGCCTACAAACCAAAAATGAATCCCCTTCTAATTCATTCATCGAGCTTTATTGCTTTCTCTGTACACTAAAATATAGACGAGGAGAAAAGCATATTGGCAGAGAGTCAGGCTGCTCAAACAAGTCAGGCAGCCTGAGAGTAGCTGCTGGGAAGCAACCATACACTCCGAGTTAATTGCTTTGTTTACGTAACCAGGAGCTGATTACCAAAAAAACGAGAGACCTACTTTTCAAGGGCTACCATTTGCATATCTCCCTGTGACAAACTAAAATAAAACATCTTAAGAAAAGAAGCATCCTCATGGTCAAGACAAATGCATGAAAACCAGAGAGAGAGAAAAAAATGTATAGCTTTTATAAGAGGCATGAACAAGCTTCTCCGCCTGTCACATTCAGTTTAGCAAATCAGTGTGACAGTGAATGGCAATAAAAGGAGAAGGAAATATGGTGTTTGGAGGCATAGCATAGGGGAGAGAAAGAAAAACAGATATAAAAAAAGAAAATGAATATACAAAAAGCGAGTGTTGAAATACTGCAGTGACGGGACTCGTCAGAAAGCATGTTGGATTAATAATTCAGTAAGGCTTGCAAGCTAGGAGACAGAGAGACACGCAGAGAGATGGAGAGACAGACAGAGACACAGAGATGGAGAAACACACAGACAGACAGAGAGAGAGACACACAGAGAGACAGACACACAGAGGAGAGAGAGAGAGAGAGAGAGAGAGAGAGAGAGAGAGAGAGAGAGAGAGAGAGAGAGAGAGAGAGAGAGAGAGAGAGAGAGAGAGAGAGAGAGAGAGACACATAGAGAGGGGGACAGATGGAAGGAGAGACAAACAGACGGAGAGACAAAGAGATGGAGAGACAGATGGAGAGAGAGAGAGACCGTGTGGAGAGTTTTGGAGGGTGTTGTCAGTGAAGGGTGACAGGGGAGCCACTTTACACACTACAGTTGATGTCAATGAGTCATTACAATGAGGGAGAATGTGTGTTGTGGCGGGAGGCAAGACGCTCAGGGAAAGTATCAGGGAATATTTACATATTTCCACAGTCACTCTCCTCTCGCAAGGAATCAACCAGCTCTGGGAAAATGTTGAATGTGGACCCATTTTCTAACAAAGCTGTCTTTTGAGAATCAATCATGTAGGAGAGGATGGAGAAGGTAGAGAACAATGGCCCCTCTCTCTCTTCTCCTCTCTCCTCTTCTCCTCTCCCAGACATCCTCATCCTCTCTTCTGCCTCCTCTCTTCTGCCTCCTCTCTTCTCCTCTCCCAGACATCCTCATCCTCTCTTCTGCCTCCTCTCTTCTGTCTCCTCTCTTCTGCCTCCTCTCTTCTGCCTCCTCTCTTCTCGTCTCTCCTCTTCTCCTCTCCCAGACATCCTCATCCTTTCTTCTGCCTCCTCTCTTCTGCCTCCTCACTTCCGCCTCCTCACTTCTGCCCCCTCATCTTTGGTTTTAATACCCATCCAGAGAGATTCTAAAGGAGACCATACAGGGACAGAAAAAGCCTCTGACGGAACTTGGAATGAATCTCCAGAATGATGGAATCGTTCCACTGATCTGAGTCAGAACACAGAACAGACTGATCACGGTTCTGACCCAACAGGGAAGCTGTATATTTTTGAGTAACATATAAACCCTCAACACAACATGTTAAATCCCTGATAGCTGTCAAGCAGCTGATACACAGGGAGTCCAAGGCTAAAGAGGATTTAAAACATTAGTATTCCTGGGTAATTCCACTTCATCCAAACACTAACATTAGAGTATGGAGGTAAATCTAATTGAAGAGGGGATGAGAGAGCCAAGGCGGATATATCCAATGTGGGAAAAGATAGTGTGATTAATTAGCATTGTTGAGGGGGTTGTTTCATGAAACAGTGAGAGGGATTTCATTCTAAATATGCGTTGTACGTTATTATTGAACGGTTAACCTCATCTGTGGACCTGTATTAAAGAAGCACATTTGATTGGATTTCTGTTTTTGTAATCGTGCTTCTATTTCTACTAGTTCAATTAATAACATGGAGGGATTAATTGTTAGTGTCAACATACTAAGCACATGTAATCACACACCATAGATAGAGGGGTATGTGGGACCATTTAAAGAGAGTGCACCGTGAAGCAGGACACAATAGACCAGCCAACCTGGAAAAAGTGCTTGCTTGTTACAGAATGTCATCCATACTAGATCAAACAATGATGGGGTGATACACAAACATAGGCCGGATAACAAGTTACATTTTGATTTTCAAGGCAATTTTCAAGGGGTTAAAGGTCAAATTGGTGAATATGGGCATAATGGAAATTTTAATAGATTTAGGTCAAATATCCTGAAATTCTCAACAAAAACTGAAAGTATTATCAAACAAACACAGACTATGGAATGGATGCATTAATAGTTACTTTTCATACAGTTATTATGCTTTAAGACATTCAAATATACAGAAAATATGAAAGTTCTGATGTTTTCAGCTAGATTTGTGGTCTGTAGCACCACCAAGGACCGTTCTCAGGTGACGTAGACCCTTTGAGAAAACTTCGGGAGACCCAACTAAACCAGGAGAACTTGACCTTTTAATCATACATACACACGTAGAATATGGAATAAACATATTTATAGTTACTTTGTCATAATTATGCATTAAAGGTCCAATGCAGCCGTGTTTAGCTCAAAATCAAATTGAGTAAAGGGACAGTTAGAATTTTACTGAGGAGGGTTGTGTTTTTTTATTGGGCACAGGGGAGGGTAGTGTGTTTTGTCCCTGGTTTACATTCGCTCTTTTGCAGGTTTTACTATATAATGTCTTCCATCCTAGCCACATGTCCTCATCTGCTTGCATGCTCCTCCCCTATATCACGGTGTTTTGGTACTTCCCTTATGACCTACGCTTTTTCACGCAGTAACTTTTACTATACCACAGGTCAATATAGTCTAACGGTCTATCCTGCCCTCTATCCACTATTCATCGTGACAATAGTGGTAGGTGGATCGTCTGCCCAGATCTGCAATAGGCTAACTACCACACATAAAAGCATTCAAAGCTGCATACATTTTCAATATGAATCCACAAGAACAAATAGGAATAACTGATAGGCAGCGGAGAGACGAGTTTCATCATTGCACATGAAAGAACAGTGAAGACATGAGACATGCAGCTCAAAAAGCTCCCATATTGATCTTGTTTTAGGGACAATACAATTATCCTACCTAGACTACCCTAACACCACAATTAAATGAATAATTGCATTTTTGTTTTTAAGGGAGTACAAAATTCTACTCTAGGCTGCAGTGAAAATTTCATTTTAATAATGTCACTTCGCAAAAGCCCTGTGATTTGAATGTTTCTTTCCAGTTGCATCAATTGTGGGTCTACTCTCTACAGTTTATAAGGTCTAGAAAGGCACAGAAAGCAGGCCAGTCTGTCTGTATTTTTATTTCTATTTAATATTTTACTGAGATGCGCTGTCTGTTGCGGATCAACATTCTCCCAAGTCGTCCTATAATAACGTGACCACATATGCTCCTGGCAGGCCCAGATATTCAGGAAAGCTTCATGTGTGGCTCTGCCTCCTCTCCAATCCGAGCGGTTATTCCTCATTTAACTTTTATAATGTATTACCTTTTTATATGATGCATAAACACAACCAGTCACAATCTTTTAATCTGATTCGGCTACTTCAAAAGTCTCCTGTAGGCATGCACCCCTTCATTCAAAATATAATTTTAGCATCCTCAAAATGGCTTGACGTTCAGCAGGTTTCCATCCAATCCTTTTATGCGAGTAAAGTACATGTAGGATAAAAACAGTCACGAGATCATGCAGTGTATTAGGCTATACCCGCACTGTATCTGCAAGCTGTTGGCTAGAGTGCACCTGCCAATACCAGAATGGGCACATTGGCTATACCTACGCAACATTTTTAGTGACAAAACCATCAGTAGGCCTAGAGTTGGAAATGCCATGGAAACCCATTTAATTTTGACTTTTTATTCGGTACATGGGAATTTAGCCGCAAAAGTATTTTTTATGTGCACTATGTATTTACGCACAGACTTTTATCTGCAACAAGTCAATTTGATGGAAACACAACTCTGATGAGAAAATGCTCATACTGTTTTTATGCAGATTTTAGAATATTCGCATGAAAATCTGTCCCCAATTGGATGGAAACCTAGGTATAGACAATTCTCTGGAACGTGCGCTAGTCCAGTGTCACTTTGATTATGGCTGCAGATCTAGGTTCACCAGCAGCACCAGGTCCATTCCCATAGTCTGTGTTTGTTTGATCATCCATTCCGTTTTTGTTGAGAATTTCAGGATATTTGACCTAAATCTATTACTATTTACATTATGCCCATATACACCAATTGACCTTTAACCCCTTGAAAATTGCCTTGAAAATCTATATGTAATGTGTTATCTGGCCTAACTTTGTGTATCACCACATCATTGTTTGATCTAGCATGGATGACAGCCCTGTAACAAGCAACAAAAAAAAGCAAGCACTTTATCCAGGTTGGCTGGTCTCCTAACAGGTGAGACTACCTTCTTGGCTACATTAGAGGGTTTATTCACGTCCTCAACATGAGCCGCTGCCTTCCCTCTTTCTCTGGGAGAATACTTATGGTTTATTTTTTTCATTTCTCTCAATCTAATAGTATTATTTGGAATGATAATTTTGCCTTGGAGGCCTGGGGGAGACATCTTAGCGATGCTTCGCACTTCTGCTAGTCTTCATTTCAGTGTTCGCCGCTGCATCTCAGCTAATGTTCCCCACAGTTTATTGCTTTCTGAAATAGCTCCATTAGTGTCAAAGGAAGCCTACAGTAATGGAATGCAGATGGGCTGGCAACTAGCAAGCTGTCCATGTGTTGAGCAGGGATGATTGACAGATGGAGAAAAACAAACCTAGGCTACCTGCAAAACCAACTACTGCAGGGCTATTGAAGTTATATAAGACTGCGGAAAGTCGTGAAATTTTGTTAGGCTAGTTGAAACGGTGAAGACACCTATCAAATTTCCATAAATCAGTCACAGAGCAAACCAGTGAAAAAATGAAAAAATAACAACTTTTGTTATTGAAACAAAGTAACAAGTGGTTGTTTGGCAAATAGTTGTTTGTTAAAACTTGCTGTTAAAAAGCCACACTGACTTTCAAAGAGTGGGAGTTCAGTCAGTGGCGTGAAAGACGACAACGTGGTAAATGTCACCCAGCCTTCTGTTCCCAGGCCGACTAACTGAACAAACACTGAACATTCTAGTACATAACCTTACTGAGACATCTGAGGCAAGGTGAGTGACAGGTCTTTATTTCAATCCCACACCCTTCCCCCTCGATGCCTTCTCCTGTTTATCCACAACTAGACAGCCCTTTATCCATACAGATATGGGAACCTACCAAATAGTAACCCATGTGTTGCTATTCAGACAGGGAGCAGAACGTGACAGTGAACAACTGTTTACAGCGTGAGCTCCAACGCCCCTCAGTAAATGGAATGTATTTTCTGCCGTCCTGCATCCCACTCCTGAGCCTGCATGGGATGAGGCAGGGGGATGATCAGTCATGTCAGAGAGGCAGTGTTTACCTCATTGTGGTGTGTGTGTGTGTGTGTGTGTGTGTGTGTGTGTGTGTGTGTGTGTGTGTGTGTGTGTGTGTGTGTGTGTGTGTGTGTGTGTGTGTGTGTGTTTGTGTGTCATACTTTACGTGCTGCAGGGGGGCGATGACACAATGAATTACAGCTTACACGGAGGAGGCCAACAACCCACCCAGACAGATGAAGCCCCTCCGAACTCTGTGTTTTCATAATTGTCAGTCAGACTTTTAACTCCCTGTGTGTGTGTGTGTGTGTGTTCTCTCCCTGTCAGTTGTGTTCATGCCCACCGGCGGCAATCAGCCCTGGAACTGCACTGTGACAATTCAGAGGAAGTAGAGAGAAGGGAACTAATGGGGTGTACAAAACGCTACCACCTCTCCCGCCGCAACATCACTGTGTCTTCAGCCTGCAGACTTTTAGTACAGAATTTGCCCTGAGATAATAAAAGCTTTAATAGTTGTTTTGTTTCATGGATCTACACTATATGCAGTATAAAAAATAAAGTATCTTTAACATGTTGTTATCCAATTTTAACCATGGTTCTTTCTGAGTAACAGCTGTGGTTGTTTTCTTGGAAGGCCTGAGGGCAGAGCGACAAAAGGCTGATCGGGGTGGAGGTGAGGGCTCTGTGGTCCCCAGATGGTGCTCTCTCTGTGGTCATGGGGCCAGTGGGGTGGAGGGTGACTCCCTGGTACCAGGCCATGATTGGATACGCTGAGTCTAATCTACTAACCTGTGAAATCACTTGGAGCACTTCTCTTCTCCAGCTATGTACTGTAGCTCCTCAGACTTTAAGTGTTTTTGGTTTGGAAGCTGTTCGTTAATGGCCTATATTCTACAGGCAATCAAATACTGTAGCGAATGTAAGATCATTCTCGTGAGATTGGTGAACAGGGGGTCACAGGATCACTTATGAGACAGAACTATTCATGTCACCCCTCCCTACTCTGTTCCTTACACTGTACCT
The DNA here is from genome assembly GCF_964263955.1 of Coregonus lavaretus. Lineage (NCBI taxonomy): Eukaryota > Metazoa > Chordata > Actinopteri > Salmoniformes > Salmonidae > Coregonus > Coregonus lavaretus. The sequence continues at coordinate 16,315,164 of NC_139988.1, forward strand.
CCTGCACTTCCCTGACAGAAGTCCACTCCGTCTGTTCCTCCCTGATCAACTTACCTTCCACCATGAGGACCACAGAGATATGAAACATGCCTGCCTTCTCATATTGTCGTGTTGTTTCCTAAAAGCTGATGTGATGGTTGGGTCCAGTAATCCATGCGTGATGTGTTTCGGGGGTCTGGGACACAGAGACAGGGCAGGTCTGATCGATAAACAACAGCTAGCTTTCATCATCCAAGGCAGGGGTTGCATCCCAAATGGCACCCTATTGGCCCTGGTCAAAAGTAGTGCACTATAAAGGGAATAGGGTGCCATTAGGGACGCACCTGGAGAGAATCCCCTGGAACATTACGGAGTAACCTCCCTGTCAACACATTAACACAGTGCAAAACCTCCACTGGGAGGGGATGGGTAGGCGCACTGAGGAGAGAAAGGTGAAAAATAAAAAGCCCTGTTTATTATATTTGAGTCATTTAGCAGACACTCTTATCCAGAGCGACTTACAGGAGCAATTAGGGTTAAGTTCCTTGCTCAAGGGCACATCAACTGATTTTTCACCTAGGGATTCGAACCAGCAACCTTTCAGTCACTGGCCCAACACTCTTAACCGCTAGGCTACCTGCCTGGCGCTAACATGAATCCTTTGTCCTGTCCACATTCTGATTGTAGAAGACGCATTGTGATCTGACCGTCCTGACCACCTCCAGAGACAGGCAGGATGCATTGTTCCTGGATATCTTACAAGTGTAGACAGATCTGGACAGTGAAACTGATGAAATCACCATTATACCACTCTCTAAAATCATTGACTGGTGGCACCATTGACTCATGTTGTCAAGATGTCTTTTAAACTAAATAAATATTATGTAAACAAAATATCTGTCAAATAATTTGCATACAGGGAGGGACCACGATATCTGGTCTCAAAGCAGACACTACTAGTGGACGGATAAGAGACACATTTTAATATCATCTGTAGATGATGATTAGCAATGGCTAATATGTTGGCACAATCAAAATGTGGACAAGATCTGGACAAAGGATGCTTATTAGCACCAGGTATAAAAAGGGCTTCATATAACAAATACTCAATGTGGTCAAGAAGATTTAAGACATAAAAAAAAAGTAGTAGGGAACATCACGTTCACAGACGGAACATTGCTGTAAACTGAACTGAAGAGTCTTGTTTATCCCATGACAGTGTTTTAATTGGTCTTCATTAGTTGTTGTTGTCCCATCCATCACCACCATCAGGCCTGTTCAATGAGGACAATGGCTGTGTTTTTCCTCAGGTTGTCATGATGATTAGCCCTCCTACTCCTACTCTGACGCTTCATGAATATGGGCCATGCGGGGTGCATACATTATTGTACATTCTTGAAAAGACTTTCAGGTATGTTTGCTCCCGTTTGGTGGGCTTGGCGAGGCATGGCTTCAAGCAATGAGTGAAGTATTTAAAGGGCAGTGGCCATGCTGACAGCATTCCCCAAACCCTCCCCGTATTTCAACTGGGCTACATTCATTACATACAAACTTAATAGAACGTTCAATTGAACGAAAACTATGCTGTACTGAACGACCATTTGAAAAACAGAAAAGTTGGGTTGTGGCTTCAAAATGCACCACTACCCTTTAAATACGTCACTCATTGCTTCAAGCCACACCCTGGCACACCCACCGAACAGAGCAAACGTATCTCAAAGTCTGTTCAAGAACGTTTTGGGGAAACATATTGCTCAGTACAAACCGTTCCGCAATGTAGTGAATGTTCAAGCGAACTGAACGCACCCCTGGTCTTTCAGTACAGCACCATTTCTGTTCAATTGAACGTTCCAGAACGTTAAAAACTGACTGAATGCAGCCCGGCGTTCTGATCCTGAGCGTGTCCTCTCCTCTGATTGGCTCAGGTAAAACCTGCTTTGATTGTTTGGTCCAGTAATTCATGCGTTCTGGGTCCATAGGTTTAGGTTTAACTTTTTCACCATCTCCAAATGCGCAGTTTCAACTGGACCCATATTCAGTGTAGCGAGCCTGGCTTCTAGTCATTTTCGCCATTTGCGGCAAATTCGAAACCCAGGTGAGATACGTTTTTTCCTTTGAAATGTAGAATTATACTTACTGTAGTGTTGCGAAGGGAAGTGCAGCCAAAACCTTGTAAATTAAGATTGCAAATGTATTTAATGAGAAGCTTCTTTGAATCCCTCTTGCAGACCTAGGGGGGTGTAACGTTAGCTGCCGGAGCGACGCTCCCCACTTCTCAGAATGGCGCTCATTTAATAAAGTTTAGATCAAAGCTGAATCAATGTCTTACAAGATCACTTAATGATTAATTAGTATTCTACATAGGCCTAACATACCCAATATGATAGCATAGTATAACATTATGGTTAGACCAAAAACAAAACGTAATTTCTTATGTAGGCTACACTTATATGTACAACGTTTTATATGAATGATTATAATCATCCACTCCGTCACATATACACTACCTATCAAACATTTTAGAACACCTACTCATTCAAGGGTTTTTCTTTATTTTTTACTATTTTCTGCATTGTAGAATAATAGTGAAGACAGCAAAACTATTAAATAACCCATATGGAATCATGAAGTAACCAAAAAAGCATTAAACAAATCAAAATATATTTTATATTGGAGATTCTTCAAATAGCCACCCTTTGCCTTGATGACAGCTTTGCACACTCTTGGCATTCTCTCAACCAGCTTCACCTGGAATTATTTTCCAACAGTCTTGAAGGAGTTCCCACATATGCTGAGCACTTGTTGGCTGCTTTTCTTTCACTCTGCGGTCCGACTCATCCCAAACCATCTCAATTTGGTTGAGATCGGGGGATTGTGGAGGCCAGGTCATCTGATGCAGCACTCCATCACTCTCCTTCTTGGTAAAATAGCCAAGTTGGCTCATTGAAAAACAAATGATAGTCCCACTAAGCCCAAACCAGATGGGATGGCGTATCACTGCAGAATGCTGTGGTAGCCATGCTGGTTAAGTGTGCCTTGAATTCTAAATAAATCACAGACAATGTCACCAGCAAAGCACCCCCACACCATCACACCTCCTCCTCCATGCTTTACGGTGGGAAATACACATGCGGAGATCATCCGTTCATCCACACCGCGTCTCACAAAGACACAGTGATTGGAACCAAAAATATCAAATTTGGACACCAAACCAAAGGACACATTTCCACCGGTCTAATGTCCTTGGCCCAAGCAAGTCTCTTATTATTATTGGTGTCCTTTAGTAGTGGTTTCTTTGCAGCAATTTGACCATGAAGGCCTGATTCACACAGTCTCCTCTGAACAGTTGATGTTGAGATCTGTTACTTGAACTCTGTGAAGCATTTATTTGGGCTGCAATTTCTGAGGCTGGTAACATTTACATTTTTTTACATTTTAGTCATTTAGCGGACGCTCTTATCCAGAGTGACTTACAGTTAGTGAGTGCATACATTTTTATTTTTTTCATACTGGCCCCCCGTGGGAATCGAACCCACAACCCTGGCGTTGCAAACGCCATGCTCTACCAACTGAGCTACATCCCTGCTGGCCATTCCCTCCCCTACCCTGGACGACGCTGGGCCAATTGTGCGCCGCCCCATGGGTCTCCCGGTCACGGCCAGCTACGACAGAGCCTGGATTCGAACCAGGATCTCTAGTGGCACAGCTAGCACTGCGATGCAGTGCCTTAGACCACTGCGCCACTCGGGAGTATAACTCTAGTGGTAACTCTAATGAACGTCTCCTATGCAGCAGAGGTAACTCTGGGTCTTCCATTCCTGTGGTGGTCCTCATGAGAGTCAGTTTCATCATAGCGCTTGATGGTTTTTGCAACTGCACTTGAAAAAACTTTCAAAGTTCTTGAATTTTTCCATATTGACTGACCTTCATGTCTTAAAGTAACTATGGACTGTCGTTTCTCTTTGCTTATTTGAGCTGTTCTTGCCATAAGATGAACTTGGTCTTTTACCAAATAGGGCTATTTTCTGTATATCCCCCCTACCTTGTCACAACACAACTGATTGGCTCAAATCATTAAGAAGGAAAGAAATTCCACAAATTAACTTTTAAGAAGGCACACCTGTTAATTGAAATGCATTCCAGGTGACTACCCCATGAAGCTGGTTGAAAGAATGCCAAGAGTGTACAAAGCTGTCATCAAGCCAAATAGTGGCTATTTGAAGAATCTCAAATATAAAATATATTTTGATTTGTTTAACACTTTTTTGGTTACTACATGATTCCAGATGTGTTATTTCATAGTTTTGATGTCTTCACTATTATTCTACAATGTAGAAAATATTAAAAATAAAGAAAAATTCTTGAATGAGTAGGTGTTCTAAAACTTTTGACCGGTAGTGTATGTTATTTGAATAGAGCATCAAGGACCAGCAGTGAACAGTTTTTTCCTTAACAAAAAAGCTTGACGCAAGTGGCCTCGAACCAACAGTTACTGTACCGCGAAGATTCAGTCAACCGCCTAGCAGCAATGGTAGTAGATGAACATGACAGCTATTTGACAAAATCATAACGTTCTTCGATAAAAAAAAAAAAATGTTTTACAATGTATGATAAACTTAAAATGATGTATAAACCTCTATCTTTTACACGTAAAAAGCACATTGTGTGAAACGGATAAGCAAAAACCTGCAATTTTGTCATATGCGAAAACATGCCTTATGAATTTTGTCTTAAGATCTTTGATAGGCTGATGTGGGATTTGATACAGGAAATAATCACTGCCACCTGGTCAGGTTAGTATAGCGCTAAATGTGCTAGATTATGTGATGGGAACAGCTAACATGTAGAGTTGTATCACGTGCAACTACGTTGACGATTTTAATTGGCTAATGCGCATTTTGAGATGCAGAAAAGGTTCAAACTTAAACTTTTTCTAATGTTCACAAGTATGGACCCGATGTGTTTAGGGGGTCTGGGACACAGACACACCTGATCAATAGACACACTGTAGAATACCTCTATTGGGAGGGGATGGGTAGGCTCACTGAGGAGAGGAATGAGGGGATGGGTAGGCTCACTGAGGAGAGGAAGGAGGGGATGGGTGGGCTCACTGAGGAGAGGAAGGAGGGGATGGGTAGGCTCACTGAGGAATGAGGGGATGGGTAGGCTCACTGAGAAAGGAGGGGATGGGTAGGCTCACTGAGGAAGGAGGGGATGGGTAGGTTCACTGAGGAAGGAGGGGATGGGTAGGCTCACTGAGGAAGGAGGGGATGGGTAGGTTCACTGAGGAAGGAGGGGATGGGTAGGCTCACTGAGGAAGGAGGGGATGGGTAGGCACACTGAGGAAGGAGGGGATGGGTAGGTTCACTGAGGAAGCAGGGGATGGGTAGGCACACTGAGGAAGGAGGGGATGGGTAGGCACACTGAGGAAGGAGGGGATGGGTAGGCTCACTGAGGAAGGAGGGGATGGGTAGGCCCACTGAGGAAGGAGGGATGGGTAGGCACACTGAGGAAGGAGGAAGGAGGGGATGGGTAGGCTCACTGAGGAAGTAGGGGATGGATAGGCACACTGAGGGGAGGAAGGAGGGGATGGGTAGGCACACTGAGGAAGGAGGGAATGGGTAGGCACACTGAGGAAGGAGGGGATGGGTAGGCACACTGAGGAAGGAGGGGATGGGTAGGCACACTGAGGGGAGGAAAGAGGGGATGGGTAGGCACACTGAGGGGAGGAAGGAGGGGATGGGTAAGCACACTGAGGAAGGAGGGAATGGGTAGGCACACTGAGGAAGGAGGGGATGGGTAGGCACACTGAGGAAGGAGGGGATGGGTAGGCACACTGAGGGGAGGAAGGAGGGGATGGGTAGGCTCAATGAGGAAGGAGGGGATGGGTAGGCACACTGAGGAAGGAGGGGATGGGTACGCACACTGAGGAAGGAGGGGATGGGTAGGCACACTGAGGGGAGGAAGGAGGGGATGGGTAGGCTCAATGAGGAAGGAGGGGATGGGTAGGCACACTGAGGAAGGAGGGGATGGGTAGGCACACTGAGGAAGGAGGGGATGGGTAGGCACACTGAGGGGAGGAAGGAGGGGATGGGTAGGCTCAATGAGGAAGGAGGGGATGGGTAGGCACACTGAGGAAGCAGGGGATGGGTAGGCACTCTGAGGAGTGGAAGGAGGGGATGGGTAGGCACACTGAGGAAGGAGGGGATGGGTAGGCACACTGAGGAGGAAGGAAGGGATGGGTAGGCACACTGAGGGAGGGGATGGGTAGGCTCACTGAGGAGAGGAAGGAGGGGATGGGTAGGCTCACTGAGGAAGGAGGGGATGGGTAGGCACACTGAGGAGGAAGGAAGGGATGGGTAGGCACACTGAGGGAGGGGATGGGTAGGCTCACTGAGGAGAGGAAGGAGGGGATGGGTAGGCACACTGAGGAAGAAGGGGATGGGTAGGCTCACTGAGGAAGAAGGGGATGGGTAGGCTCACTGAGGAAGGAGGGGATGGGTAGGCACACTGAGGAAGGAAGGGATGGGTAGGCACACTGAGGAAGGAGGGGATGGGTAGGCTCACTGAGGAAGGAGGGGATGGGTAGGCTCACTGAGGAAGCAAGGGATGGGTAGGCTCACTGAGGAGAGGAAGGAGGGGATGGGTAGGCACACTGAGGAAGGAGGGGATGGCTAGGCTCACTGAGGAGAGGAAGGAGGGGATGGGTAGGCTCACTGAGGAGAGGAAGGAGGGGATGGGTAGTCTCAATGTCTGCTGCCTTTGATACTGTGAACCATCAGATCCTCCTCTCCACCCTCTCCGAGCTGGGCATCTCCGGCGCGGCTCACTCCTGGATTGCGTCCTACCTGACCGGTCGCTCCTACCAAGTGGCGTGGCGAGAAGCTGTCTCTGCACCACGTGCTCTCACCACTGGTGTCCCCCAGGGCTCAGTTCTAGGCCCTCTCCTTTTCTCCCTATACACCAAGTCACTTGGCTCTGTCATATCCTCACATGGCCTCTCCTATCATTGCTACGCTGACGATACACAACTAATCTTCTCCTTTCCCCCTTCTGATAACCAGGTGGCGAATCGCATCTCTGCATGTCTGGCAGACATATCAGTATGGATGACGGATCACCACCTCAAGCTGAACCCTGGCAAGACGGAGCTGCTCTTCCTCCCGGGGAAGGACTGCCCGTTCCATGATCTCGCCATCACGGTTGACAACTCCGTTGTGTCCTCCTCCCAGAGTGCGAAGAGCCTTGGCGTGACCCTGGACAACACCCTGTCGTTCTCCGCTAACATCAAGGCGGTGACCCGATCCTGCAGGTTCATGCTCTACAACATTCGGAGAGTACGACCCTGCCTTACACAGGAAGCGGCACAGGTCCTAATCCAGGCACTTGTCATCTCCCGTCTGGATTACTGCAACTCGCTCTTGGCTGGGCTCCCTGCCTGTGCCATTAAACCCCTACAACTCATCCAGAATGCCGCAGCCCGTCTGGTGTTCAACCTTCCCAAGTTCTCTCACGTCACCCCCCTCCTCCGCACACTCCACTGGCTTCCAGTTGAAGCTCGCATCCGTTACAAGACCATGGTGCTTGCCTATGGAGCAGTGAGGGGAACGGCACCTCCGTACCTTCAGGCTCTGATCAGTCCCTACACCCAAACGAGGGCATTGCGTTCATCCACCTCTGGCCTGCTGGCTCCCCTTCCTCTGCGGAAGCATAGTTCCCGCTCAGCCCAGTCAAAACTGTTCGCTGCTCTGGCACCCCAATGGTGGAACAAGCTCCCTCACGACGCCAGGACAGCGGAGTCACTCACCACCTTCCGGAGACATTTGAAACCCCACCTCTTTAAGGAATACCTGGGATAGGATAAAGTAATCCTTCTACCCCCCCCCCCCCAAAAAAAAAAAAAATATATATATATATATATTGGAAAGTGGTTATCCCACTGGCTATAGGGTGAATGCACCAATTTGTAAGTCGCTCTGGATAAGAGCGTCTGCTAAATGACGTAAATGTGCCCTTGAGCAAGGCACTTAACCCTAATTGCTCCTGTATGTCGCTCTGGATAAGAGCGTCTGCTAAATGACTAAAATGTAAATGTAAAATGTAAGGAGGGGATGGGTAGGCTCACTGAGGAGAGGAAGGAAGGGATGGGTAGGCTCACTGAGAAAGGAGGGGATGGGTAGGCTCACTGAGGAAGGAGGGGATGGGTAGGCACACTGAGGAAGGAGGGGATGGGTAGGCACACTGAGGAAGGAGAAAATGGGTAGGCACACTGAGGAAGGAGGGGATGGGTAGGCACACTGAGGAAGGAGAAAATGGGTAGGCACACTGAGGAAGGAGAAAATGGGTAGGCACACTGAGGAAGGAGGGGATGGGTGGGCACACTGAGGAAGGAGAAAATGGGTAGGCACACTGAGGAAGGAGGGGATGGGTGGGCACACTGAGGAAGGAGGGGATGGGTAGGCACACTGAGGAAGTAGGGGATGGGTAGGCACACTGAGGAAGGAGGGGATGGGTAGGCACACTGAGGAAGGAGGGGATGGGTAGGCTCACTGAGGAAGCAGGGGATGGGTAGGCTCACTGAGGAGAGGAAGGAGGGTATGGGTAGGCTCACTGAGGAGAGGAAGGAGGGGATGGGTAGGTTCACTGAGGAAGGAGGGGATGGGTAGGCACACCGAGGAAGGAGGGGATGGGTAGGCACACTAAGGAAGGAGGGGATTGGTAGGCTCACTGAGGAAGGTGGGGATGGGTAGGCTCAATGAGGAAGGAGGGGATGGGTAGGCTCACTAAGGAAAGAGGGGATGGGTAGGCTCAATGAGGAAGGAGGGTATGGGTAGGCTAAATGAGGAGAAGAAGGAGGGGATGGGTAGGCTTACTGAGGAGAGGAAGGAGGGGATGGGTAGGCTCACTGAGTAAGGAGGGGATGGGTAGGCTCACTGAGGAAGGAGGGATGGGTAGGCACACTGAGGAGAGGAAGGAGGGGATGGGTAGGCACACTGAGGAAGGAGGGGATGGGTAGGCACACTGAGGAAGGAGGGGATGGGTAGGCTCACTGAGGAAGGAGGGGCTGGGTAGGTTCACTGAGGAAGGAGGGATGGGTAGGCACACTGAGGGGAGGAAGGAGGGGATGGGTAGGCTCACTGAGGAAGCAGGGGATGGGTAGGCACACTGAGGAAGGAGGGGATGGGTAGGCTCACTGAGGAAGGAGGGGATGGTAGGCACACTGAGGAAGGAGAAAATGGGTAGGCACACCGAGGAAGGAGGGGATGGGTAGGCACACTGAGGAAGGAGGGGATGGGTAGGCACACTGAGGAAGGAGGGGATGGGTAGGCTCACTGAGGAAGGAGGGGATGGGTGGGCACACTGAAGAAGGAGGGTATGTTCACTGAGGAAGGAGGGATGGGTAGGCACACTGAAGATAGGAAGGAGGGGATGGGTAGGCACACTGAGGAAGGAGGGGATGGGTAGGCACACTGAGGAAGGAGGGGATGGGTAGGCACACTGAGGGGAGGAAGGAGGAGATTGGGTAGGCTCACTGAGGAGAGGAAGGAGGGGATGGGTAGGTTCACTGAGGAAGGAGGGGATGGGTAGGCACACCGAGGAAGGAGGGGATGGGTAGGCACACTAAGGAAGGAGGGGATTGGTAGGCTCACTGAGGAAGGTGGGGATGGGTAGGCTCAATGAGGAAGGAGGGGATGGGTAGGCACACTAAGGAAGGAGGGGATTGGTAGGCTCACTGAGGAAGTAGGGGATGGGTAGGCTCACTGAGGAGAGGAAAGAGGGGATGGGTAGGCTCACTGAGAAAGGAGGGGATGGGTAGGCACACTGAGGAAGAAGAAAATGGGTAGGCACATTGAGGAAGGAGGGGATGGGTAGGCACATTGAGGAGAGGAATGAGGGGATGGGTAGGCTCACTGAGGAGAGGAAGGAGGGGATGGGTAGGCTCACTGAGGAAGGAGGGGATGGGTAGGCACACTGAGGAGAGGAAGGGTCAAAAAGGTTTGTGTGTAGCTGATATGGACTGAGGTTCAACAATTCAGCAACATCACTTACATAATCAATGCAATAGTTTAAATCAATGTTTATTCATAAAAAAAATAAAACAGAACATTACTTTTGATTGTATCCTGACCTTACCCCAACTCATTAAGTACTAAATCCATTAACAAATCTAATATAACAAAATCTCAATGAGGTCAAGAAGATTGAAGACATAAAATACGTAGTAGGGAACATCACGTTCACAGATGGGACGTTGCTGTAAACTGAAGAGTTGTTTATCCCATGACAGTGTTTTCATTGCAGAGGTCATCATGTTGTTGTTGTTGGCCCACCCATCACCACCATCAGGCCTGTTCAACGAGGACAATGGCTGTTGCCATGACAATTTGTTGCGTCGAGGATTGGGTGAGTGGGGTTGAAAATATTCACACAGGGCAACGGGGAGTCGTTTCAGGGCTATAGAGTCATACTAGTACCATTCGTCAGTAAAGACATTCAGTGCTGCTACTAGACAAGACAAACAATATTCCCCCCCCAAGCGATTTCTCAGGCTTGATATAAAAAGACACATGACTACTAACACAGGACATGCTCATTAGATTAGTTTCCATTATGAGTGTTACAGACAGTGGCTTAGTAGACCTTAGAGATACATTTTACATTTACATTTTAGTCATTTAGCAGACGCTCTTATCTAGAGCGACTTACAGTTAGTGAGTGCATACATTTTTTTTTTTCATAACTAGGATATTGTTGACACAAGAGTAACTTATGACAACAGTAGAACAGTTTTTTCTCTCTGGAGTAAGGTAAATCCAGCACATTCTGTGACTGATGACCTTGTACGATACAATGGGTTAGTGTTTATTCACAGTAGGCTACAAGTCTTACGACGATTGACAGACTTTCTCTCCACTGTCTGGTGTTCTGGTCCTGAGCCTGTATTCACAGAGTCAGAGTAGCAGTGCTGATCTAGGATCTGCCTTTTAAATTATAAGGAATAAAAAGAGGGACCTGATCCTAGATCAGCACTCCTCTACTCTGAGATGCTTTATGAATCGGGCCCTGGTGTTCTGGTCCTGTGTGTCCCCTCTCCTCTGATTGGCTCAGGCCTGCAGTAGTTTCCTGAGGTCCTTGTCCATGCCCCGCCCACTGAGCTGCTCCAGGCTGTGGTAGCGATGGATGACCTGGTCGGCGGTCACTACCACCACCCTGACCCCATGGGTGTCGTCTCCCAGCTGGCAGCCTATAGCGGAGCTCACCACCATGTCCAGGCCGTCGTGGAGCCCCCCTGCATTACGGTGGTAGTGTCCGGAGAACACCGCCTTCACTCCTACACAACATAGAGGAACAGAAAGAGTGTGAGGAGGAGGAGGAGGCTTACAAGAACAACACAATACGAGAGAGAGAGAGAGAGAGAGGAGTAAGAAGAGGGTTATCAAAGCTTTTTGACTCACCAGACCCATTATACCCATCCACAATATTGGTGTCTCGTCCCAAAAAACAGCAACCCCAGAAAGTGACGGTATTGATTAATAATCGATTAGTATTGATTAACCTTAGGTGACGTGACCATATGGTGTCAGTCTCTGTTGGGGTTGTTGGAGAAAGCCTGTTCTGTTTTCTACACAGCTCTAGTCTGCATCCTGTCTACATGCATATGCAGAGCTAAATATAACATAGGCAAATTGTCCCTGATAAGGGCATCTGCTCTGCATACAATAGCAATATATTCATATTAGCTCAATATAATTGCATAATGAGATCATTGCCATATCTGTCAGATCGACAGAAAACAAATGCCTGACAGAGAGAGAGAGAGAGCGAGAGAGAGCGAGGGAGAGAGAGAGACAGAGAGAGCGAGAGAGAGGGAGAGAGGGAGCGAGAGAGCGAGCGAGAGAGAGGGAGAGAGGGAGCGAGAGAGCGAGCGAGAGAGAGAGGGAGAGGGAGCGAGGGAGAGAGAGAGTGAGGGAGAGAGAGCGAGCGAGGGAGAGAGAGAGTGAGCGAGAGAGAGAGATAGCGAGGGAGTGAGGGAGCGAGAGCGAGGGAGAGAGAGAGCGAGGGAGAGAGAGAGCCAGGGAGAGAGCGAGAGCGAAGGAGAGAGAGAGCGAGGGAGAGAGAGAGAGCGCGAGGGAGAGAGAGAGCAAGGGAGATCAAGGGAGAGAGAGCGAGCGAGAGAGCGCAAGCAGAGAGAAACTGAACTCATTTTTTAAATATTTTGGGAAAATGTAGAAACCTTTACTCAGGGGCTTTTTCTTTTCAATTTATTTTCCATCACAATCGTCGTTGTCATTATTGAAATGATTTCTATCCCTTCCCCTGAAGTGGTGTTTCTGCAGGGCTCTGTTTCTGCTGAGAAATAGAAGGCACTGAACTGATTTCACACTCACACTGGTTGGCCAAGCAAGCCCCAGTCTGAATGAGAAGCGCAAATGAGTTCTTCTCTTTTTGCGGATGTGTGTTATACTGTGAGATTTTGGCAGACAGAGGAAGTAAGATGTTCCGTTTCTAACAGTAGAGGGGTAGTTAGACTTCTACCCGCTTGCTGCCATTCCTCAATACACAACACATGCCAAGGATATAATTAAAACTGGCAAAAGCTGGCAACGAAAAAACTCAATTCTGGTCTACAGTACACATGAAGACATTACTCATGTCCTGGAAATCCATCCAATCCTCAACACTAAAATAACATCCAGAAAACCCTGGAGTTACTTTTCAAGAAAACCCTTTTTCTCCCCCTGATCAGCAACAGTCAGATTCTACACACATTTGTCCTCAACAGTGCACCAAATACACCCTTGGGATAAACCCACAGAATAAAAATATAAGTTAAATTAATAGCCAAAACAGTTTGTGCACCATTGAATAATGAATTGAACATAGATGGAAATTGATGATAAACGTATTATTTTTGCAGGCTAAATTATTTTGCAATCAAAACCCAGAGGCTATGGTTCTAGCGTTACTTAGTTATGCTAATGCCCCCCTCTGTTTTCCCATGGTACCACACGGCAATGTCATTTAGGACAGTAACTCGGCTAGGTGAACCGAACGAGTGTGCTCGCATACTCCCAAACCTTTGCTTGAAAAAACGAGGGGGAAAAAGTGTCAGTAGCACTGTTGGTCTATTTTGAGACGCTTTAGTCAAAATAATCCTCAAAATAGTCCGAATTAATCTAAAATAACTCAAAAAATCTGTCATTAATTTTGACGTTTTTGCCGAGGTGACCTTAGTCGCGCAATTTTACATATTGCTAAGATCTTTGGTGCGTCTCAATGAAAAAATTTGCATGAAAACGAGTCGTCTCTCGTTGAACAACACACTTTTTTGAACAATCCCTACTGTTGACCAATCACTGATGAAGGGGCGTAGACTTCGGTTATCGACTTCGGCTTGCCTCCAGAAAAAAAATGGTGTGCCCGAACAGCCGAAGAAACCCTCACGGATGTTCAAAACGAACAAAAACTTCATAAAATGTTGTCATAAAATATGCACAAACTCTTCCGAACTGTTTCGGCCGGGAAGCATGCTGACACCTTAAAGGCAGCTCCCACTCAACAACGGAGGGTCGGCCAACTAAGGTGGGGGTTACTGTGTGTGCGCGCACGTGTGTATATACTGCAGTCCTCTAACAGTACAACATAACTACAATTAGACAAGCCTTCTAAACCTAAACAGAGAGAAACGTTTGATCTTGATTCTAATCACTAGGATGAATCATACTGTAATTATAAAGGGGAAACATTCTCAAAGTTAAACATTACTTATCAACATATCAACCAGCATGCAAGTACTGTACCAGTGTTTTCCATTAGCGCCGGCTGTTGGCCAATCAGCTGGTTACAGACTAATTTTCAGGTGGATACATTTTAAACTTAATATTAACTATGCTATTTTTCATTTAAAATATTAAATTAGCTAGTCCGTCGAGCCCTCTCCAGCGAGAATAAACGATATGCATCCTCTAGATATCTATTGATAGGACATGCGCCTGTCAGTCACAAAGCGAGCGATGACAGGTTAATGCAGCAGAGAGGCAGAGGCGAAGCGAGAGGTTTCACTCTCACCAAAATCTGTCCAAAATAAACTCAATGCGTTTCTATGGGCTTATTTTAGACCTAAGCTTGTCGCCTAACTTCCCGCCTTTGGGACGACTCCCATTGTTAGGGCGGAGACATGAGCATCTCATCATTATATACAGATCCCTGGTTGCAGTCGAATTTCTTTACACGGAGGAGGGAGAGAGCATAATGCTTGTAAATTTAAATTAGTCCCATGTAATGTAAGTGGTAATGATGAGTCAATTCTCTTAGCCTAATTATTGTCACGCGGAGTCGTGGCGCCAAGTAGGCTATTTACTATGCGTTAGCTGACAACTGAACAGTAGTGTTGGAACAAGTTTTGACTAGTTTATAAAAGGTGTCGAACTGATTGAATAATGTCGATCTCCTATATCCCTTTGTCATTCTTAAATCATGCAACGTGGACGTGGTTATATGGTATCACATCGGAACAAGTAGCCGTCCTAGGTTTCCTTTCCTAGGATGTCGGGGCTTGACACAGTGATGCTAAAGTGACTCTTGTCTCATCAGTCAATAGGCAGGTTTCCATTGACTCAGGTTTTTTTTCGACAAAAGCAATGTTGCAAAAAAAAATCATTGCGACAGGTTTTTTATATATATATGCCATTTAGCAGACGCTTTTATCCAAAGCGACTTACAGTCATGTGTGCATACATTTTTGTGTATGGGTGGTCCCGGGGACCGAACCCACTACCCTGGCGTTACAAGCGCCGCGCTCTACCAGCTGAGCTACAGAGGACCACAAGGTTTAATGGAAACGGCAGATATAGGATACATTTTCTAAAGTTCGACAACATTTTTATCCATTAGACAGGTGGATTTTTCTAGCTATAAGCTCCACTCTACATTTTATTCATTTTTTTCCCCATCTATCAAAATTATCTTTCTTTGCAGGACAAGGACTTTCAAAAATTCCTGAATTGCTTCGCATTGCTTTTCTGGTTGCCTGGCAAGTTTCACCATCCAATTATTTCTACAGGAGTGTTTTTTGGGTTGGTGTGACGTCATTACGTCCAGCTGTTTTTGTCACAAGATAGTTGAATGGAAATGCACCCTAGCAGACAATTGTCTCATCTGTTTTCTATGCAAACTTTCTAAATGTTGACAAACCAAAAAAAATCACTGGACAAGTTAATGGAAATACAGTGCATTCGTAAAGTATTAAGACCCCTCTGGCTTTTTTATGGCGGTTTTGGAGCAGTGGCTTCTTCCTTGCTGAGCGGCCTTTCAGGTTATGTCGATATAGGACTTGTTTTACTGTGGATATAGATACTTTTGTACTTGTTTCCTACAGCATCTTCAGAAGGTCCTTTGCTGTTGTTCTGGGATTGATTTGCACTTTTCGCACCAAAGTACGTTCATCTCTAGGAGACAGAATGCGTCTCCTTCCTGAGCGGTATGACGGCTGCGTGGTCCCATGGTGTTTATACTTGCGTACTATTGTTTGTACAAATGAACGTGGTACCTTCAGGCGTTTGGAAATTGCTCCCAAGGATGAACCAGACTTGTGGAGGTCTACAACTTTTTTTCGGAGGTCTTGGCTGATTTATTTTGATTTTCCCATGATGTCAAGCAAAGAGGCACTGAGTTTGAAGGTAGGCCTTGAAATACATCCAAAAGGTACATCTCCAATTGACTCAAATGATGTCAATTAGCCTATTTGAAGCTTCTAAAGCCATGACATCATTTTCTGGAATTTTCCAAGCTGTTTAAAGGCACAGTCAACTTAGTGTATGTAAACTTCTGACCCACTGGAATTGTGATACAGTGAATTATAAGTGAAATAATCTGTCTGTAAACCATTGTTGGAAAAATTACTTGTGTCATGCACAAAGTAGATGTCCTAACCGACTTGCCAAAACTATAGTTTGTTAACAAGAAATGTGTAGAGTGGTTGAAAAACGAGTTTGAATGACTCCAACCTAAGTGTATATAAACTTCCGTCTTCAACTGTATAGGGGTAAGGTGACTATATACAGGGTCAGTCCAGTACCATATTAATAATAATAATAATAATAATAATATGCCATTTAAAAGACGCTTTTATCCAAAGCGACTTACAGTCGTGCGTGCATAAATTTTTTGTGTATGGGTGGTCCCGGGGATCGAACCCACTACCTTGGCGTTACAAGCGCCGTGCTCTACCAGATGAGCTACAGAGGACCACATATTAACAATGTGCAGGGATACTGGAGTGATAGAGGTAGATATGTATAGGGGTAATGTGACTAGGCATCAGGTTATATGATTATTGAATGTGAGTGGGGGTGTGTGTAGAGTCAGTATAAATGTATGTACATATGTGTGTGTGAGCAAATGGAGTGTTTGTGTGTGTGTTGGAGTGACAGTGTGTGAATGTGTAGGGCCCTGTGAGTGTGCAGAGACAGTGCAAAAATAATAATAAAATACAAGGGTAAACTCAGTCTGTGTTGCCATTTAGTTAGCTAATTAACGTTCTTATGGCATGGGGATAGAAGCTGTTCAGGAGCCTGTTGGTGTCAGACTTGATGCACTGGTACCGCTTGCCGTGCGGAAGCAGAGAGAACAGCTGGGGTGGTTTGGAGTTTTTAATGATTTTCCTGGCCTTCCTTTCACACTGCCTGATATAGAGGTCCTGGATGGCAGGGAGCTCGGTCCCAGTCATTTGAGGAAGATGGTGAATCATCACTGCAGGAACAATAGGTAGTGGAGAGCAGGGGCGGTGTGTTCATTAGGGCGATATGGGCGACGCACTGCCAAACGGGAAAAGGAAGGGATTTTTTTTCTAATCAATTATATCACGGCAACAGTAGTTATCAGTGTTCTAATCTAGATGTCTGATCTGCCACTAAATGTCCAATCAGGCTAAAGTCGTGCTTCAAATGGCCCCGCCCCTTTTGGGGCGATTTCAGTCAGGTTGAAAATCGCCCCAGAAGTCTCTCATAGACTCTCATGTAAAATCTTTTTTTTTCAAATATCAGAGCTTTCAATACAATCTCTATGGGTTCCGGGAGGGCTTGCACTTACGCGCTTTCGTCATACGTAACATAACCATGAACGTAACTAAGAAAAGAGCGGGTAGCAGCGTCAATCAATTCACGTACTACTGTCAAGATGGCTAGCGTTCAGTGCAACTCGATTGTCTCTTTGAAAGAAGTTCCTTTTTGTCGGCGAACAAATCAAGATAAATTGGCAACGAAACAATTAGGACCTCCCAGACCAAATTTAATAATTCAACAGGTTTCTACTAAAGGGGGAAAGTCCTACACCCGAGGATTTCCCAAAAATTGGTACGAACGAAAAACCTGGCTAGCAGGCTGCGATGTAGCTAATGCAGTCTTCTGCTACCCCTGCTTACTCTTTCACCCTGAAGGCGGCACGGCAGACAGCACCGCTTGGACAGCGACTGGTGTAACGGACATGCACCATCTTTCAGAAAAGATTAAGAAACATGAGCTGTCAAAGACCCACATGGATAGCTGTTTGAGATTGTCTGCTTTGGGGAGAGTGAACATTGCCACTCAACTGGATGAGGGATACAGGCTAGCTGTCCGCCGCCACAACGATGAGGTTAGCAAGAACCGCCACATCCTCAGCCGGCTAATCCAGTGTGTGAAGTTTTGCGGAGTGTTTGAGTTAGCTTTGCGAGGCAAAGATGAAACTGAGGGCTCCACCAACCCTGGTATTTTTCTTGGACTTGTCAACTTTGTGGCACAATTAGATGAGGTGTTTTATGGAAATGCATATTGTTTATGCAGTGTTGAGGAATGTGAAAGAACACCCTTGATTATTTTTACTGTGATAACTTATTTTGCTTTTGTAAGCCAACACTTTTGAGATCAGTCAATAAATGCTTCTGGTATTGACTTATATGCTGCCCCTGTCTTCATGTTGTTGCTGGACATATCTTTTTTAAAATGTGTGTAGGTCACCTAAATCATCAGAAAAATTGCCCCCCCTGAGAATTTTTTCAGGAGCCGCCACTGGTGGAGAGCCTCATTCTTGCCCAAATATTACAATTAAGGCCCTCATGGAATCCATGCATTAAAACAGAATTCAACAATATATATGGGCGGCGCACAATTGGCCCAGCGTCGTCCAGGGTAGGGGAGGGAATGGCCGGCAGGGATGTAGCTCAGTTGATAGAGCATGGCGTTTGCAACGCCAGGGTTGTGGGTTTGATTCCCACGGGGGGCCAGTATAAAAAAAAAAAATATATATATAGATGTATTCACTAACTGTAAGTCGCTCTGGATAAGAGCGTCTGCTAAATGACTAAAATGTAAATGTAAATGTACACACAGTTGAAGTCGGAAGTTTACATACACTTAGGTTGGAGTCATTCAAACTTTTCAACCACTCCACAAATGTCTTGTTAACAAACTATAGTTTTGGCAAGTCGGTTAGGACATCTACTTTGTGCATGACAAGTAATTTTTCCAACAATGGTTTACAGACTGATTATTTCACTTATAATTCACTGTATCACAATTCCAGTGGGTCAGAAGTTTACATACACTAAGTTGACTGTTCCTTTAAACATCTTGGAAAATTCCAGAAAATGATGTCATGGCTTTAGAAGCTTCTGATAAGCTAATTGACATAATTTGAGTCAATTGGAGGTGTACCTGTGGATGTATTTCAAGGCCTACCTTCAAACGCAGTGCCTCTTTGCTTGACATCATGGGAAAATCAAAATAAACAATAGTACGTAAGTATAAACACCATGGGACCACGCAGCTGTCATACCGCTCAGGAAGGAGACGCGTTCTGTCTTCTAGAGATGAACGTACTTTGGTGCGAAAAGTGCAAATCAATCCCAGAACAGCAGCAAAGGACCTTGTGAAGATGCTGGAGGAAACAGGTACAAAAGTATCTATATCCACAGTAAAACGAGTCCTATATCGACATAACCTGAAAGGCCGCTCAGCAAAGAAGAAGCCACTGCTCCAAAACCGCCAGAAAAAAGCCAGACTACGGTTTGCAACTGCACATGGGGACAAAGATCGTACTTTTTGGAGAAATGTCCTCTGGTCTGATGAAACAAAAATATAACTGTTTGGCCATAATGACCATCGTTATGTTTGGAGGAAAAAGGGGGTTGCTTGCAAGCCGAAGAACACCATCCACACCTTGAAGCACAGGGGTGGCAGCATCATGCTGTGGGGGTGCTTTGCTGCAGGAGGGTCTGGTGCACTTCACAAAATAGATGGCATCATGAGGAAGGAAAATTATGTGGATATATTGAAGCAACATCTCATGACATCAGTCAGGAAGTTAAAGCTTGGTCGCAAATGGGTATTCCAAATGGACAATGACCCCAAGCATTCTTCCAAAGTTGTGGCAAAATGGCTTAAGGACAACAAAGTCAAGGTATTGGAGTGGCCATCACAAAGCCCTGACCTCAATCCTATAGAACATTTGTGGGCAGAACTGAAAAGGCGTGTGCGAGCAAGGAGGCCTACAAACCTGACTCAGTTACACCAGCTCTGTCAGGAGGAATTGGCCAAAATCCACCCAACTTATTGTGGGAAGCTTGTGGAAGGCTACCCGAAACGTTTGACCCAAGTTAAACAATTTAAAGGCACTGCTATCAAATACTAATTGAGTGTATGTAAACTTCTGACCCACTGGGAATGTGATGAAAGAAATAAAAGCTGAAATAAATCATTCGCTCTACTATTATTCTGACATTTCACATTCTTAAAATAAAGTGGTGATCCTAACTGACCTAAGACAGGGAATTTTTACTAGGATTAAATGTCAGGTATTGTGAAAAACTGAGTTTAAATATATTTGGCTAAGGTGTATGTAAACTTCTGACTTCAACTGTATGTATATATATATATATATATTTTTTTTTACCTTAGTAGGGAATCAACTAAATGTATAGAACATTTATTAATTTGCCCAACTCACGGAATCCAGACATTAAAACGGAATTCAACAATATTCAAACATTTATTGAAATTATTAGTAGGGAATCAACTAAATGTATTGAATTAATTAATTTGCCCAAGTTTATCATAAGACATTAACTGAATGCATCAGTGATTCATATTTCCTGCACTTTTCAAAAATAATTCTCCTGTCTGTGCGGTGCGGGCGTCTACCACTGTGTAGCTGTTAGCGATGATGCTAATGAAAACGGTCTTCTGGTAGATGGAAAGGCTTTCCCCAAAACCTTCTCAATTAAACGTTAACTACGACGTAGCCTATGCTTATCTGGCAGAATTATATAATTATTATTTTAATCAAATCGAGTGGGTATTTGTTTTGCAAACTCTATCATCACATGCGCTAAAAAACAGCCTCTTGCTAGGTGCACATTTGAATTAAAGGGTAACTACATAAAAAAATACAAATATTTTCCCCAGACCTCAGTGGTCTCCTGATGTGGTTTAAGCATTGTTGTGGACTTAGAAAAACAACAAAAATGGATGTTCTATTTAAAAATAAAAAAAATGTGACATTGAGAGCAAAAAACTGCTAAAAACGGAAGCCTGGAAAAACAAAACCTTGTATTTATTTTTATATATTAATAAAATACATAATTTGAGGAAGAAACATAATTGTGGCAATTCATATCTTGCAGTAAAACTGTAAATAAGACTTTAATCTCAAGAGAAGCCAGGCTAAAGGTTTAATGTTAATGTTAATCTGGGAGGTAAACTCGATAAAGTATTCAATAATTTTGCTGTGGATTTCAGATGGAATCCAGGCATTAGAATGTACCAGAGACATTAGAACCTAGGGGGGCCAGCCTCCCCGCCCGGCTTATTTTACGATTTGGCTGGCTACTCTATGTACAAGTAGAAAATACTGACTGTATTTCTCAACCTTTCTGCCAACCCTAATAGATTAAGAAAATGCAAACTACAGCAACAATGACGTAAGCAACAGAGAGGGGAAAAAAACAGAATTATCAGGAGGAAAAATAAGATGACGAAGTGAACCAAAAAGACGAAAGAAGAAAGAGTACTTTTTAAACCAGGAGGTTTCTTCTGAGGACCATCAAAGTAGAGCTGCACCCAGAAGACTGTCAGATTAAACATCTAGGAAGAGAGAGGGAGGAGGGAGAGAGGGGGGAGAGAGATGGAGAGCTAGGAAGGAGGGAGAGAGAGAGAGAGAGATTTAGAAAGAGAGAGGGGGAGCGATGAAGAGAGAAAGCTAGGAAGAGAAAGGTAGTGCAGTAAGCTACTAATTACAGCCCAGTCTGAATCAGCCATTCATTGCTCTCTTTTTCTCCCGCTGTCTTTCTTTGTGTGAAAGAAGTTGCCCATTTTGATGTCCTACCTCGGGCTTATTCAGGAGAGTGGGACAGAATGTTCAGAATGTTCCGATTTAAATACATATATTGTTTACTTTGTTGAGCTCTATCCAGTGCATGTCTATCTGCAGGGGCCACAGCAGGACAGGAACTGTGCCCAGTGCATGTCTATCTGCAGGGGCCACAACAGGACAGGAACTGTGCCTAACCTCCCTAATGCTTGAAGGGTGAGGAGGGTGTCACAATCTGTGGGTTGTTCTGTCACAAACCTTACACAACTATCCTATCATGTTCGGAAACACTGGAGTTGAGAAAACTCAACGTACCCCAGAATGAAAAGTAAAAGCTATTCATGTTATGATGAAATCGTCCTAAATTAATTTGAATACATCAGTTTTACACAGTCATGTAAAAAGCTCATAAAACCAAATTAGAATGATTTATAAAATCAAACATAAACAACATAAAACAAGCCATGTCACTAAGCACTTTTGTTCTTCACCAATTGAGCTAAAACCATCTGTCAATGTTGAGGAGGAGTAGTCAGCCTACTCCTCTATGCTCCTCTTGATAGCGTGGTGAAGTATCAGGATTAATTGGTGGGGATCACTTATCAACAGCCAGTGTTACTGGCTCATTCATATCTCCAGCTAGAGTCCATATCTCCTGCTGGGAATCCTAATGGGAAAATAATGAGATGAGAAACATCTTCACACTCTCAACTGTTATCAGTCACTGGCTCTAATGTCCTAACGTCCAGGTCCGTTTCCCTCAGGAGTTTTTCCTGACCACGTCATTAAAAGCATTGGATAAATAAGTGATCCAACCTGTTCAGATCAGTGGTTTCTTCAAATCCCTTCTCTCCATCTCTATACTCTCCCTGTGCCTCCCGCTCTCACACTGTTCACCCCCAACAGAGCCGTCACTGACACATCTGTAAGACTGCGGTGTGAGTGCGAGCGTGTGTGTGAATGCGTGTGCATTCGTACCCTTTTGTGTGTGCAGTAGAGGGCGGGTGTCAGAGTATTGGACTGAAAATAATTCATCATGAAAGCGTGTCTAGCTGTAGATAATTAGCATGACCGAGGGAAATAGAAAATTAAGTAGCTAGCATGGGGATTCTCATCTATGGCCTGGGCCTGAGAGATCCATCACATCTCTCTCTTATTGCGTCCCAACTGGCACCCTATTCCCTATGTAGTGCACTACTTTAGACCAGGGCCCATAGGGTTCTTTTCATGATGAAATGTAGTGCACTATATAGGGAATAGGGTGCCAGTTGGGACACAGCCTCTATCTCAGGATCCCTTTCCAATGTCCTCACCCCACACACACCGCTATGGTAACTACTACTGTGCTGTGTTACTGTGGTGTGGGGGTAGATCAGAGGTGCACAGCTTCCGCCCTGCTTTTTTCCGGTCTTTTATCCCGAGACTGATTCCTAGATGATTTCTATTCTCTATATCGCTCGTTCTGTTTTGTCTTCATTTCTTGTCCTTTAAAAAAAATGTTTTTATATTATGTTAGGTATTGCTGCACTGTTGGAGCTAGAAACGCAAGCCTTTCGCTACACCTGCAATTACATCTGCAAAACTGTGTATGCAACCAATAAACGTTGATTTGATATCAGTAACATCCATGAAGTGCTGGTGAAAAAACAGTATAGATTTCCACCTGCCTGGGAAACCAGATATGTACGTTCTCCAGCTCTCCACTCTCAGTAACATCAATGGAGCGACAGGGAGAAATAAAAAACCAGTTCATATATCTGAAGGGGCACTACATCCATCATGAATACTAATTCATCAGATATGAATGGAAAAACACACGATTCATCTTGGTCACACTAGTAGTATTCGCATTGTCAATTCACATCATGCTTGACAATACAAAAGAAACATGGATACAACTAAAACCTTACATAATACTATACATAGTTAAAGGGATACTGCGAGCAATGCTACCGTACCTGTAGACTTCCAGTCATTGCGCTAAGGCTAGTTAGCATTGGCTTGTGAAACTACCGCTAATTTCCTAAATATTGCACGCAGAGACATAGCTGTTTGTTGATAATAGCTAGACAGTCATTTTCAAGTTAAGTAAAAACTAACTAGGCCACTCAGGAAGATTCACTGTCGTCTTGGTAAGCAACTCCAGTGTAGAGTTGGCCTTGTGTTTTAGGTTATTGTCCTGCTGAAAGGTGAATTCGTCTCCCAGTGTCTGTTGGAAAGCAGACTGAACCAGATTTTCCTCTAGGATTTTGTCTGTGCTTATAGCTGTATTCTGTTTATTTGTATCCTAAAAAACTGCCTAGTCCTTGCTGATGACAAGCATACACATTACATGATGCAGCCACCACCATGCTTGAAAATATGAAGAGTGGTACTCAGTGATGTGTTGTGATGGATTTGCCCCAAACATAACACTTTGTATTCAGGACAAAAATACATAGCCCTTGACTTATTCCACATTTTGTTGTGTTACAGCCTGAATTCAAAATGGATTAAATTGATTTTCCCTCACCCATCTACGTCAAAGTGAAAACATGTTTATATAAATGTTTGCAAATGTATTGAAAATGAAATACAGAAATATCAAGGTCCTAAACTATATTATAACCGCGATCGATAATAGACAGTACTGTGCAGCCGTCTTCATCGACCTGGCCAAGGCTTTCGACTCTGTCAACCACCGCATTCTTATTGGCAGACTAAATAGCATTGGTTTCTCAAATGACTGCCTCGCCTGGTTCACCAACTACTTCTCAGATAGAGTTCAGTGTGTCAAATCGGAGGGCCTGTTGTCTGGACCTATGGCAGTCTCTATGGGGGTGCCACAGGGTTCAATTCTTGGGCTGACTATTTTCTCAGTGTATATCAATGATGTCGCTCTTGCTGCTGGTGACTCTCAGATCCACCTCTACGCAGACGACACCATTTTGTATACATCTGGCCCTTCATTGGACACTGTGTTAACAAACCTCCAAACGAGCTTCAATGCCATACAACACTCCTTCAGTGGCCTCCAACTGCTCTTAAACACTAGTAAAACTAAATGCATGCTCTTCAATCGAACGCTGCTGGCACCCGCCCACCCGACTAGAATCACCACTCTCGACGGGTCTGACCTAGAGTATGTGGACAACTACAAATACCTAGGTGTCTGGTTAGACTGTAAACTCTCCTTCCAGACTCACATTAAGAATCTCCAATCCAAAGTTAAATCTAGAATCGGCTTCCTATTTTGCAACAAAGCCTCCTTCACTCATGCTGCCAAACATGCCCTCGTAAAACTGACTATCCTACCGATCCTTGACTTCGGCGATGTCATTTACAAAATAGCCTCCAACACTCTACTCAGCAAATTGGATGTAGTCTATCACAGTGCCATCCGTTTTGTCTCCAAAGCCCCATACACTACCCACCACTGTGACCTGTACGCTCTTGTTGGCTGGTCCTCACTACATGTTCGTCGTCAAACCCACTGGCTCCAGGCCATCTATAAATCACTGCTAGGCAAATCCCCGCCTTATCTTAGCTCATTGGTCACCATAGCAGCACCCACCCGTAGTCTGCGCTCCAGCAGGTATATCTCACTGGTCATTCCCAAAGCCAACACCTCCTTTGGCCGCCATTCCTTCCAGTTCTCTGCTGCCAATGACTGGAACGAATTGCAAAAATCTCTGAAGCTGGAGACTCTTATGTCCCTCACTAACTTTAAGCATCAGTTGTCAGAGCACCTTACCGATCACTGCACCTGTACACAGCCCATCTGAAATTAGCCCACCCAACTACCTCATCCCTATATTGTTATTTATTTTGCACCCCAGGATCTCTATTTGCACATAATCTCTTGCACATCTAGCATTCCAGTGTTAATACTAATTGTAATTATTTTGCACTATAGCCTATTTATTGCCTTACCTCCATATCTTGCTACATTTGCACACACTGTATATATATTTTCTGTTGTATTTTTTGACTTTATGTTTTTTTACCCCATATGTAACTCTGTGTTGTTGTTTTTATTGCACTGCTATGCTTTATCTTGGCCAGGTCGTAGTTGTAAATGAGAACTTGTTCTCAACTGGCTTACCTGGTTAAATAAAGGTTAAATAAAAAAATAAAAAAATGTGTATGTGTGGGGTACAGAGATGAGGTAGTGTGGCAGCCCAGGGGAGTCAGAGGTGAAATACAATAAAATCAAAGACAGCTGGAGACCGTTTTGTGGTGATCAAACTAAAGTTGTTCTTAAATAAAGGTTGGGGGGAACGGGGAGGGGAGAAATACAACTGAAAGGCCTCTCAGGTAACGGGTGGGTCACTCTGTGTCCGGTGTGACGGCTCCTCGGACTGCCTGTGTTAATGAACAAGTCCAGAGTTTCAACACTTGCTTTCAACTTGCACCGGGTGGTGTGCTGCCCGGGAATGGGTCCTCTTCTCCGGTTCTTCTGAGGTTTATGCGTACTCTCTGCCTGTCTGCATTGTTAATTAATTTGTAAACGTTTCAAAAAACATAACTCCACTTTGACATTATGGGGTATTTTGTGTAGGCCAGTCACCAAAAAAATCTTGATTTAATCCATTTTAAATTCAGGCTGTAACACAACAACGTGTAAAAAGGCAATGGGTGTGAATACTTTCTGAAGAAACTGTATGGTAGCGCTCAAACTATAAAGCATTTTTTCTCTAAGATTGGAACCGGCTGTAGAAGCCCAATACATCTGTGGCATTGATACGCAACCCAAACAAGGTTACACCAAATGTCAGGTTACAGTCTACATGTGTACCTAAAGCATAAGAAAACTTCTTTACACAGGCTTAGATAATACTCTACATCTCTACTTCATCACTGCGCTATAGAGGTCACCTGTTTGCTCTCCAGTACTGGGGGCTTGGGTGGTGGGATTAACACAACAAAAGTCAAGGGAATACTTTCTAAAAGGCACTGTATTTTGAAATGTGTTTCGGCTTGGTCGGTTGGGATATTTTTAGCAGACGCCTGCATCATGCCCTGCAGTGAAAAACGCTTCATATACACATCTCCAATTTTCCAATAACAGGAACAAAGTTTTTCTAAAAACTCAATATTTCCTTTGGAGTCTTAGTACCAAAAAAACACTGCAGCCTGCCTGCCTGCCTACTGCTGTATAATGCAGATAGAACAAAACATATAAAACACTGTGTAAACAATAGCTGAGAGACCCTAACCAGTATCTGACCCTGATGATTAGGAATGATAGGAATAGCAGCACTTCTCCTGCTAACAGAGAGAGAGAGGAGGCTGATCATAGATCTATGCTTGCAGGACAGAACAGACAATTGTCTCAGAATAGATGAGCTCCAGCTGCAGACAATATGGTAGCCTCGTACATTACAGTAGACAATATGGTAGCCTCGTACATTACAGTAGAGTGGACAAAATGGTAGCCTCGTACATTACAGTAGAGTAGACATGGTAGCCTCGTACATAACAGTAGAGTAGACAAAGTGGTAGCCTCGTACATTACAGTAAACAATATGGTAGCCTCATACATTACAGTAGATTAGACAATTTGGTAGCCTCGTACATTACAGTAGACAACATGGTAGCCTTGTACATTACAGTAGACTATGGTAGCCTTGTACATTACAGTGGAGTAGACAATATGGTAGCCTCGTATATTACAGAGAGTACACAAAATGGTAGCCTTGTATATTACAGTAGAGTAGACAAAGTGGTAGCCTCGTACATTACAGTAGACAATATGGTAGCCTCGTACATTACAGTAGAGTAGACAATATGGTAGCCTCGTACATTACAGTAGACAACATGGTAGCCTTGTACATTACAGTGGAGTAGACAATATGGCAGCCTCGTATATTACAGTAGAGTACACAAAATGGTAGCCTCGTATATTACAGTAGAGTCGACAAAGTGGTAGCCTCGTACATTACAGTAGACAATATGGTAGCCTTGTACATTACAGTAGAGTAGACAAAGTGGTAGCCTCTTACATTACAGTAGAGTAGACAATATGGTAGCCTTGTATATTACAGTAGACAATATGGTAGCCTCGTACATTACAGAAGACAATATGGTAGCCTCGTACATTACAGAAGACAATATGGTAGCCTCGTACATTACAGTAGAGAAAATGGTAGCCTCATACATTACAGTAGACAACATAGCCAATGTTCTCTCAGTGATGTAAACTATGTGTGTTATATTACTGTACTGTACTTGTAAGAGCTCTAAGTGGACAAGGGTATGAGTGTGATAGTTAACGCTCTCATGCCCTAGGCTCTAATCTATCGCTGTACTAGCATAACAGCTGTGGAAATATTAGTGTGGATGAGTTGAACTTGATCTTCCTTTCATATGAGCTTCACATGTTGGTAAAAAGAGCAGAACCTGAAAACATTATTTAAATCTTATGGCAAGCCTAAATAAAAATGTGCTTAACAAGTCACATAATACATTGCATGGACTCACTCTGTGTGCAATAATAATGTTTAACATGATTTTGTTAAAAATGTGCTCACACTCAAGCTATGAGAAGGAAAAAACAAGGAGGCCAAGATGCAAAATATTTCTAATTTAATCCATGCTCAAAATAATACAAACTAATTAAAATGACACACATACTTAAGAAGACACACAGGTGTCATTTTAATTAGTTTGTACAGCACTGATGAAGAAGTAAAAGCTGAAACGTATGCTCCTTTTTTTGTTTAGCACTTTGCACTTTCACCTTTTGTATTCTTTTGAGCATGGATTAAATTAAGTGCCTTCAGAAAGTATTCATACCCCTTGAATTATTCCATATTTTGTTGTGTTACAATACAAAATTACAGTAGTATTTTCAAAGAGTGAGTCCACGCAACGTATTTGACTTAAGCACATTTTTATACTCCTGAACATATTTAGGCTTGCCATAAACAAAGGGGTTGAATACCTATTGACTCAAGACATTTCAGCTTTTTGTTTTTAATTCACTTGCAAAAATATTGAAAAACATAATTCCACTTTGACATTATGGGGTATTGTGTGTAGGCCAGTGACAAAATCTCAACTTAATCCATTTTAAATTCAGGCTGTAACACAACACAATGTGGAAAAAGTCAAGGGGTGTTCCTCCTTGGTCCTCCTCACTGTGACTCATCCTGTGGTAAACCTGTTGACACACTAATCCCATCTCTCCCTGATGTGAGGGTTGTGTTCACTAAGCACAAAACAGAAGGAGACCACTTCCTACCTGCTAAGTAAAGGTTGTGGGGCGAATCCTAACTTCCACTGATATTGAATTTTCACTAAGTCTACCATTGACATCAATGCATGAAGTGAAAATACGTTTTTTAGTGGAAGTTAGAATCCCCCCTGAATAAAGGTTAAATCAAGTTAAATGACCTACCTGCCTGTTTGAACCTGCCTATGAGGCTCTGCCTCGTGGCGGTCTGCAGGTTAAAGTAGTCGTCATCCTCGTCGGGGGTCTTCAAGTACAGAGGGATGTGCTGGAACACCAGGACGTGTTTGGGGGTGACCCCGGGCCCCTGAGATGCCCTCTGCAGCTGGCCCTCTAGCCAGGCCTCCTGGGCGTCTCTCAGATCAGGGCAGGCCGACGCATCAAAGAACAGCTGGGAGTTCAGCACCAGACACAGCACCCCTCCAACCTGAAAATGACAGGCTTGGGATTACAGTATAGGTTAAGGTAATTTAGATAATGTCATTATGGCATCGCCATGGTACCCATTAATGCCTTTAAAGCAGCCACATCATTACAACTGATCTGATCAGAGACAGTAGTCTCAGGACTATGACATCACTCCTGTGCAGTACTTTAGTGTTGGTGACTCAGCTGTTTAGAACATGGTAGTTTGCAATGTCAAGGTATTGGCTTTGCTTTCAGCTTCGGCTACACGTAGAATATGGCCCAGTGTAGCTCAGTTGGTAGAGCATGGCGCTTGCAACGCCAGGGTTGTGGGTTCGATTCCCACGGGGGGGCGGTATGAAAATGTATGCACTCACTAACTGTAAGTCGCTCTAGATAAGAGCGTCTGCTAAATGACTAAAATGTAAATGTAATATACAATTACAGTAGTAATTAATGTTGGATAAAAGCGTTAGTTTTTGTTAGAGGCCAATTGTTCCTATCCGGCTCCAAGGACCAGTGTTTATATAAGGAACTGAAAGGGTTTTGTACAATCCCCATCTACAGTACGTTTTCATCTCACTCTAGCCACTCACCCAGAAGCTGAAGTAGTCGTCTCCCCAGGCGTTGCAGAACTGGGCTACAGTCTCCGGAGTGGGTGTGTTACCCAGGTCATGGTTCCCACTGACAAACACCAGAGGGATGGAGGGATCTGTGCCTCTCAGAGCCACCTTCAAGTCCCGCTCCTGTCCCTCCCGGTACGGGGTGCCTGTATGGGGGAGAGAGGACACAATCACTGGAACAGTGGTAACATTTAGTTTTAACTTCCCAGGGTTTTTTTCCATTTAAAGTTTGGATGGACATTATTACCCCCTGCCTGTTCACATTATTCATTACCGTCCACACAAAGAGGATACAGAATAAAAACAGAGAAATTTAACAAAGATAATTTATTAGTAAGGAGAAAGAGTACAATAAGTCAATTTATCATTTACAATGTGTATCAAACAAACCCATTAATGGATAGCAAAGTATTTCTACCTTCCTTTCTTCCGGTTTTTATTTTTTTAATTTAAGTAATTATTTTACTGCCCTACTTTTGGAGATAAAAATTCCTTAGAAACTTGGACAGGGTTAGTTTCGTAAGATGAGTATTTCTGACAAAATAAAGTGTGTCTGAAGGAGAGAAAATAAAACAAGATAAAAACCAACGGGGGTTTTACCTTTACACACACGGAAATGAGGACAGCTCCTTCTATCGTTTAACTATGGTGCTTGTCGTCTCTATTCCAGCAGCTGTGGTGTCTAACCTGTAGTGCATGTACATGTCAGTCATTAAGCAGAAACTCTTATGCAGAGCCACTTACAGGGGGCAATTTGGGTTAAGTGCCTTTGCTCAAGGGCACATCGACAGATTTCCCCCCTAATCAGTTCGGGATTCGAACCAGCGGCCTTTCAATTACTTGCCCAACAGACTTAACCGCTAAGCTACCTGCCGCCAAATCCCTGCATGTATTGCTTTTATTAACATTTGTGGATCCTAGTGGGGTGGGGAGCCCAATCAGCCCATATGTCCTGTAGAAGGGAATGGACGAGCAGGCAATCCTCTGATGACTGATGTGGAGACAGAGGATAAACCAGATCAGAGAGCCATCTGGACTAATAGTTACAATACAATGACATTATTTAATCAGAGGAACGTTAAAATCGTAAACAGCAACAGAATCAATCAAGTTAAAAAGAATAACAATCAAGAGAGGTCAGATGACTCATCAGACTGCTGCTGTGAACAAATGGACAATAAATAAGAGTCTGGTCTGAGGCTTTCTATAATGGGTTTCATATTAGCTACTGGTAAATCAATTTTCCTCTTAAATCAATTGTCAAAACAATAATAAAAGGACAATTATACAATTGTAAAAAAGGAGGCCTAGCCTACAAACACAGATAGGCTACTGTTGTTAGAGCCACCACTCTACACCATACAGGCTACTGTTGTTAGAATAACCACACTACACCATACAGCTACTGTTGTTAGAGCCACCACACTACACCATACAGGCTACTGTTGTTAGATCAACCACACTACACCACACAGGCTACTGTTGTTAGATCAACCAAACTACACCATACAGGCTACTGTTGTTAGATCAACCACACTACACCATACAGCTACTGTTGTTAAAGCCACCACACTACATCATACAACTACTGTTGTTAGAGACACCACACTACACCATACAGGCTACTGTTGTTAGATCAACAACACTACACCATAAAGCTACTGTTGTTAGATCAACCACACTACACCATAAAGCTACTGTTGTTAGAGCAACCACACTACACCATACAGGCTACTGTTGTTAGAGCCACCACACTACACCATACAGGCTACTGTTGTTAGATCAACCACACTACACCATACAGGCTACTGTTGTTAAAGCCACCACACCACACCATACAGGCTACTGTTGTTACAGCCACCACACTACTCCATACAGCTACAGTTGTTAGAGACACCACACTACACCATGCAGGCTACTTTTGTTAGATCAACCACACGACATCATACAGGCTACTGTTGTTAGAGACACCACACTATACCATACAGCTACTGTTGTTAGATCAACCACACCACACCATACAGCTACTGTTGTTAGATTAACCAAACTACACCATACAGTCTACTTAGTTGCTAGATCAACCACACTACACCATACAGCTACTGTTGTTAGATTAACCAAACTACACCATACAGGCTACTGTTGTTAGATCAACCACACTACTCCATTCAGGCTACTGTTGTTAGAATAACCACACTACACCATACAGCTACTGTTGTTTGATTAACCAAACTACACCATACAGCTACTGTTGTTAGAGCCACCACACTACACCATACAGCTACTGTTGTTAGATAAACCACACTACACCATACAGGCTACTGTTGTTAGATAAACCACACTACACCATACAGGCTACTGTTGTTAGATAAACCACACTACACCATACAGGCTACTGTTGTTAGATCAACCACACTACACCATACAGCTACTGTTGTTAGAGCCACCACACTACACCATACAGGCTACTGTTGTTAGATCAACCACACTACACCACACAGGCTACTGTTGTTAGATCAACCAAACTACACCATACAGGCTACTGTTGTTAGATCAACCACACTACACCATACAGCTACTGTTGTTAAAGCCACCACACTACATCATACAACTACTGTTGTTAGAGACACCACACTACACCATACAGGCTACTGTTGTTAGATCAACAACACTACACCATAAAGCTACTGTTGTTAGATCAACCACACTACACCATAAAGCTACTGTTGTTAGAGCAACCACACTACACCATACAGGCTACTGTTGTTAGAGCCACCACACTACACCATACAGGCTACTGTTGTTAGATCAACCACACTACACCATACAGGCTACTGTTGTTAAAGCCACCACACCACACCATACAGGCTACTGTTGTTACAGCCACCACACTACTCCATACAGCTACAGTTGTTAGAGACACCACACTACACCATACAGGCTACTTTTGTTAGATCAACCACACGACATCATACAGGCTACTGTTGTTAGAGACACCACACTATACCATACAGCTACTGTTGTTAGATCAACCACACCACACCATACAGCTACTGTTGTTAGATTAACCAAACTACACCATACAGTCTACTTAGTTGCTAGATCAACCACACTACACCATACAGCTACTGTTGTTAGATTAACCAAACTACACCATACAGGCTACTGTTGTTAGATCAACCACACTACTCCATTCAGGCTACTGTTGTTAGAATAACCACACTACACCATACAGCTACTGTTGTTTGATTAACCAAACTACACCATACAGCTACTGTTGTTAGAGCCACCACACTACACCATACAGCTACTGTTGTTAGATAAACCACACTACACCATACAGGCTACTGTTGTTAGATAAACCACACTACACCATACAGGCTACTGTTGTTAGATAAACCACACTACACCATACAGGCTACTGTTGTTAGATCAACCACACTACACCATTCAGGCTACTGTTGTTAGAGACACCACACTACACCATACAGGCTACTGTTGTTAGATAAACCACACTACACCATACAGGCTACTGTTGTTAGATCAACCACACTACACCATTCAGGCTACTGTTGTTAGAGCCACCACACTACACCATACAGGCTACTGTTGTTAGATCAACCACACCACACCATACAGACTACTGTTGTTAAAGCCATCACACTACACCATACAGGCTACTGTTGTTAGATCAACCACACTACACCATACAGCTACTGTTGTTAGAACAACCACACCACACCATACAGCTACTGTTGTTAGATTAACCACACTACACCATACAGCTACTGTTGTTAAAGCCATCACACTACACCATACAGCTACAGTTGTTAGATTAACCCAACTACACCATACAGGCTACTGTTGTTAGAGCCACCACACTACACCATACAGGCTACTGTTGCTAGATAAACCACACTACACCATACAGCTACTGTTGTTAGAGCCACCACACTACACCATACAGCTACTGTTGTTAGATCAACCAAACTACACCATACAGGCTACTGTTGTTAGAGACACCACACTACACCATACAGCTACTGTTGTTAGATTAACCAAACTACACCATACAGTCTACTTAGTTGATAGATCAATCACACTACACCATACAGACTACTGTTGTTAAAGCCATCACACTACACCATACAGGCTACTGTTGTTAGATCAACCACACTACACCATACAGGCTACTGTTGTTAGAGACACCACACTACACCATACAGCTACTGTTGTTAGATCAACCACACTACACCATACAGGCTACTGTTGTTAGAGCCACCACACTACACCATACAGTCTACTTAGTTGATAGATCAATCACACTACACCATACAGACTACTGTTGTTAAAGCCATCACACTACACCATACAGGCTACTGTTGCTAGATCAACCACACTACACCATACAGCTACTGTTGTTAGATTAACCAAACTACACCATACAGCTACTGTTGTTAGAGCCACCACACTACTCCATTCAGGCTACTGTTGTTAGAGCCACCACACTACACCATACAGCTACTGTTGTTAGATAAACCACACTACACCATACAGACTACTGTTGTTAGATCAACCACACTACACCATTCAGGCTACTGTTGTTAGAGCCACCACACTACACCATACAGCTACTGTTGTTAGAGCCACCACACTACACCATACAGGCTACTGTTGTTAGATCAACCACACTACACCATACAGCTACTGTTGTTAGATCAACCACACTACACCATACAGCTACTGTTGTTAAAGCCATCACACTACACCATACAGCTACTGTTGTTAGAGCCACCACACTACACCATACAGGCTACTGTTGTTAGATCAACCACTCTACACCATACAGCTACTGTTGTTAGATTAACCACACTACACCATACAGCTACTGTTGTTAAAGCCATCACACTACACCATACAGCTACAGTTGTTAGATTAACCCAACTACACCATACAGGCTACTGTTGTTAGAGCCACCACACTACACCATACAGGCTACTGTTGCTAGATAAACCACACTACACCATACAGCTACTGTTGTTAGATCAACCAAACTACACCATACAGGCTACTGTTGTTAGAGCCACCACACTACATCATACAGGCTACTGTTGTTAGATCAACCACACTACACCATACAGCTACTGTTGTTAGATTAACCAAACTACACCATACAGTCTACTTAGTTGATAGATCAATCACACTACACCATACAGACTACTGTTGTTAAAGCCATCACACTACACCATACAGGCTACTGTTGCTAGATCAACCACACTACACCATACAGCTACTGTTGTTAGATTAACCAAACTACACCATACAGGCTACTGTTGTTAGATCAACCACACTACTCCATTCAGGCTACTGCTGTTAGAGCCACCACACTACACCATACAGCTACTGTTGTTTGATTAACCAAACTACACCATACAGCTACTGTTGTTATATCAACCACACTACACCATACAGACTACTGTTGTTAGATTAACCACACTACACCATACAGCTACTGTTGTTAGATCAACCACACTACACCATACAGCTACTGTTGTTAGATCAACCACACTACACCATACAGCCATTAGCTGCTATGACACGTACATGAATCACCAGCCCCAACCCTTTCCCAGCCCTGCTCCAGCCCTGCTCCAGCCATGCTCCGACCTGCTCCAGCACAGCCTGAGCACTGCTCCAGCCCCTTCCCCAGCCCTGCTCCAGCCATGCTCCAGCACAGCCTGAGCACTGCTCCAGCCCCTTCCCCAGCCCTGCTCCAGCACAGCCTGAGCACTGCTCCAGCCCCTTCCCCAGCCCTGCTCCAGCCATGCTCCAGCACAGCCTGATCACTGCCCCAGCCCCTTCCCCAGCCCTGCTCCAGCCATGCTCCAGCACAGCCTGAGCACTGCCCCAGCCATGCTACCGTTATACCTCATCAATCTGGATTTTAGACACTTCAACTGAGATTAAGGAAACATGGCTGTGATTTCTGTAGCCACAACCCCATTAAAACACTGACTGCAGTTAAACTGTAACCTATAACCACGTCTCGCTGCAATGCTGATTGTCATTCACCTAGCCTGCTACAATCTCTGATCTTAAAGTCATGATTTATTACAATGGTAAGGCCAATGGCTTCTATGATGGTTTCATTTTATTTAGACAGCGAAAGGCACAATTTAATGGGCTGAGCTAGGCTGAGCTGGGCTCAGAGCATAGCTGAGAAAGAGATGATTTTGACAGGTCTGAATAAACACATTCCCATGTGCCTCTGCTGGGGAGATTATAGTCCTGTACTCAACAGTATACAGCATCCTTGGCTCAAGCATTTAGGAGACGGAGTGGTTCTTTAGCTTCAGTCTAGCTATGGCTATGCAACCAGATTAAATCAGACTGTATATAGGCTATGCATCCATATTAAACCAGACTGTATATAGGCTATGCATCCATATTAAACCAGACTGTATATAGAATATGCATCCTTATTAAATCAAACTGTATATAGGCTATGCATCCATATTAAAATCAAACTGTACAGTGCATTCGGAAAGTATTCAGACCCCTTGACATTTTCCACATTTTCTTACATTACAGCCTTATTCTAAAATTGATTAAATTACTTTCTTTCCTCATCAATCTACACACAATACCCCATAATGACAAAGCGAAAACAGGTTTTTAGAAATGTTTGAAAATGTATAAAAATAAAACCAAACAGAAATACCTTATTTACATAGGTACTCAGACCCTTTGCTATGAGACTCGAAATTGAGCTCAGGTGCAGCCGGTTTCCATTGATCACCTTTGAGATGTTTCTACAACTTGATTGGAGTCCACCTGTGGTAAATTCAATTGATTGGACATGATTTGGAAAGGCACACACCTGTCTATATAAGGTCCCACAGTTGACAGTGCATGTCAGAGCAAAAACCAAGCCATGAGGTTGAAGGAATTGTCTGTAGAGCTCCGAGACAGGATTGTGTCGAGGCACAAATCTGGGGAAAGGTACACTTGGAGTTTGCCAAAAGGTACCTAAAGGACTCTCAGACCATGAGAAACAAGATTCTCTGGTCTGATGAAACCAAGATTGAACTCTTTGGCCTGAATGCCAAGCGTCACATCTGGAGGAAACCTGGCACCATCCCTACGGTGAAGCATGGTGGTGACAGCATCATGCTGTGGGGATGTTTTTCAGCGGCAGGAACTGGGAGACTAGTCAGGATCGAGGGAAAGATGAACGGCGCAAAGTAACGATTTAAAAAAACGATTTAATCCATTATAGAATAAGGCTGTAACGTAACAAAACGTGGAAAAAGTCAAGGGGTCTGAATACTCATTCATCCCTATTAAATCAGACTTTATATAGGCTATGCATCCATATTAATCAGACTGTATATAGGCTATGCATTCATATCAGACTGTATATAGGCTATGCATCCATATTAATCAGACTGTATATAGGCTATGCATCTATATTAATCAGACTGTATATAGGCTATGCATTCATATCAATCAGACTATAAATAGGCTAACTCTCCTTTCTGGTGGTGGTTCTGAAACAAATCTCCCCCTACAGGGTCTCCACTCACCTCCTTTCCTTTCCTCTCCGCTGTCCCCAAACCCCTCATTAAACCCATTAGAAGCTCTTCCCATTGGAAGTCCCCATCAGCAAAACACACACTCAGACGCACACTCTGCTGCACACACATACACACACACACTATGCCTCCTCACAGAGCCTGATTTATCCACTCTCTCTATGCTCTCTCTCTCTCTCCTCTCCAAATGCTATTCTGCTGCTGCTGCTCAACTCCACCCAGAGTCCCACTTTAACTGCTTTCAACAGCAATTAGGGGGCCTCCACAGGGTGGAGGGGGACTTGGTGCTTTTACACTAAGACGTACCCCCACACCAGGGTGTCACCAGTGTTTATGTTTATGTAAGCTCTAGTGTTATTGTGCTTCCATCAGGAGTGTGACACTAAAGGCTTGTGGTGGGCAGAATCAACAACCTCTACATCATTCAAGGCTTTGTGACAAGGTGTTAAAGTTCACAATTAGCTGCTATGTGTAGATGCCAGACGAAAAGTACCCAGGGCCTTGCCTTGGCTCCAAGTCAGAGCAGGTCCACCAGAGCCATGGCCCAGTGAGACACGGGTGCCGTTCCGTGGAGATGGTAACAGAAAAGTCTGAGACTTTTGGGTAAAACACTGGGGTAAATCTTCGATGGAAACTCAGCATAACCTCACTCTCACCTTCCCCTGTTTGTTGGCACTTCTCTTCTCGTCCCCAAACCAACCCCTGAGGACGTCCCTGGAATCCTTTGTAGTGCTCATTAGGAGTGTGTTAAGTCCATCACGTAGCTCTAATCTAATCATCTCTCCTTCTATGAACGTTTCACAGCTCCCTGTTCTCTGTGAGTCTCTGTGAAAGGGAAGTCCTTGAGATGAAACCCCTGTCAGTGGGATGGGATCACAGAGAGATCTGTCAATAACAGCAGCACGGAATGGGATGGTGACGGCGTTCCAGGGGATATGTTCCCTCTGACAGCTGCTATTTGGGAAGAGGACCTGTGGATTGTGGTCAGGGATGGGCATTTTAATTGGGCCCAGCATGAAGCCTTGTGGTTCACAACAGGTGGTTAACAAAGGTGATGGTTGATCAAACCGTCAGTCGCTGAGTCCTTCAATGTCCTGTGTTATCCTGATAACTACAGTGATGATGTACGGGGTTGAAGGATACAAGTAGAGAATTTAATTAATAATGTAGCCTCTCTCCCTTCATGATGACGGAAGAATTATGATTTTGGTACAGGTGCCAACAAATAGTCCACACTGCGATGCCTTCCCATCGAGTATAGGCCTGCTAGCTTTTAAGGACTGTGCACTATCCCGCCCACCCTTTTACACAGCACCATCCTGCTCACCCTTTTGCACAGCACCATCCTGCTCACCCTTTTGCACAGCACATTTTGAAATCATTATTTTGGACAAAATTATTTGGAGAGAAATAAGAGATGTGTTTTCACACAATAGAGAGAGGGATCCAAACAAGTTGAGATGGGAGATGTTTACTCAAGAAGAACAAAGAGACACCCAGCCAAGACACAGTTGGGGCCAATTTCCTGTCTGTCCCTGACAGCCCTGTTTGTTGACAATAGAGTTGACAGGCAACTTCCTCTGGCCAGCAACAGTTTTATTCTCTTTGTAAATAAACAGTTTAGGGATAAATCAAATGTCAGTTGGGGAGCGTTGCCTGGTGATACCCCCCTGGCAGTGGGCGTTGTGGAATCGACTGTGCATATGACAGACATGGCGTGTAATGCGTCTGGCACACACAACCTGCTCAGGCTTCCTGACGGTAACGTGGAGAGAAGGCAGGCCATTTAAAATGTTCCCAAACCCTGCGGTTAGACTATCACTGTGTGTTTGGTAGGGACCGCTGATCTCGCAGTGACCTAAAAATGCAACTGATCAGGGAGGGAGGGACTAAGCGGAATGAGAGGGAATCGTGCCTGGCTTAAACTGAGAAGAAGAGATACTTACTGGGCACTCAGGTATGAGCAGGTGTTAAATGCATGTTAATGTAGAAATGTGTCCATTATGGTGTTCATGAGCAGAACGCACAAGTTGGTGGTCATTATTACCAAGCATGGACGAAATGAGGATAGCTCTGCTGTTTCAGCTTGCCACAACATTTGTTATGTAAGCAGAGGTAGGATTTGGCCCTCGGTCATTAAGCTAAATGTGCATTGTGCAAAATGTGGGCAAAAATACAAATAAAATACAAACTATACCTTTTATATAGTCATAATAAAATCATGTTCATGATTTCGTGCATTCGGAAAGTATTCAGACCCCTTGACTTTTTCCACATTGTTACGTTACAGCCTTATTCTAAAATGGATTCAATTAATTTTTTCCCTCATCAATCTACACACAATACCCCATAATGACAAAGCAAAAACAGGTTTGTAGAAATTTTTGCAAATGTATTAAAAATAAACAAATAAACTAAAATACCTTATTTAAATAAAGTATTCAGACCATTTGCTATGAGACTTGAAATTGAGCTCAGGTGCAGCCTTTCCATTGATAATTTTTTAGATGTTTCTATAACTTGATTGGAGTCCACTTGTGGTAAATTAAGTTGATTGAACATCAGTTGGAAAAGCACATACCTGTCAATATAAGGTCCCACAGTTGACAGTGCATGTCAGAGCAAAAACCAAGCCATGAGGTCAAAGGAATTGACTGTAGAGCTCCGAGACAGGATTGTGTCGAGGCACAGATCTGGGGAAGGGTACAAAGAAAATTCTGCAGCATTGAAGGTCCCCAAGAACACAGTGGCATCCATCATTTTTAAATGGAAGAAGTTTGGAACCACCAAGACTCTTCCTAGAGCTGGCCGCCCGGCCAAACTGAGCAATCGGGGGAGAAATGCCTTGGTCAGGGAGGTGACCAAGAACCCGATGGTCACTCTGACAGAGCTCCAGAGTTCCTCTGTGAAGATGGGAGAACCTTCCAGAAGAACAACCATCTCTGCAGCACTCCACCAATCAGGCCTTTATGGTAGAGTGGCCAGACGGAAGCCAATCCTCAGTAAAAGGCACATGACAGCCCACTTGGTTTGCCAAAAGCCACCTAAAGGACTCTCAGACCATGAGAAACAAGATTCTCTGGTCTGATGAAACCAAGATTGAACTCTATGGCCTGAATGCCAAGCGTCACGTCTGGAGGAAACCTGGCACCATCCCTACGGTGAAGCATGGTGGTGGCAGCATCATGCTGTGGGGACGTTTTTCAGTGGCAGGGAGTGGGAGATTAGTCAGGATCGAGGGAAAGATGAACGGAGCAAAGTACAGAGATCCTTGATGAAAACCTTCTCCAGAGCGCTCTGAACCTCAGACTGGGGCGAAGGTTCACCTTCCAACAGGACAACGACCCTAAGCACAGTCAAGACAACGCAGGAGTGGCTTCGGGACAAGTCTCTGAATGTCCTTGAGTGGCCCAGCCAGAGCCCGATCTAACATCTCTGGAGAGACCTGAAAATAGCTGTGCAGCGACACTCCCCATTCAACCTGACAGAGCTTGAGAGGATCTACAGAGAATAATGGGAGAAACTCCCCAAATACAGGTGTGCCAAGCTTGCAGCGTCATACCCAAGAAGACTCAAGACTGTAATCACTGCCAAAGGTGCTTCAACAAAGTACTGAGTAAATGGTCTGAATACTTATGTAAATGTGATATTTTCAGGTTTTTTATATACATTTGCAAAAATGTCTAAAAACCTGTTTTTGCTTTGTCATTATGGGGTATTGTGTGTAGATTGAGGAAAAAACCCAATTTAATCAATTTTAGAATAAGGCTGTAATGTAACAAAATGTGGAAAAAGTCAAGGGGTC
The DNA here is from genome assembly GCF_964263955.1 of Coregonus lavaretus. NCBI lineage: Eukaryota > Metazoa > Chordata > Actinopteri > Salmoniformes > Salmonidae > Coregonus > Coregonus lavaretus. Next base: position 16,356,129 of record NC_139988.1, read on the forward strand.
TGAATACTTTCCAAATGCACTGTACACAACACAAATATGCACAGATGGACAGACAGACAGGCACACCTGCCGACTCCTGCAGATGCACGTCAGAGCCACAGATTCCACAGATCCACCCCTAGAAGGCAAGGCACCCCACTGCCTTTAATTGTAATGAAAGGTAGTTCTGTTGTTAAGCAGCACTTTGGCACCCAACAATATGATCCCTGCAGTGGGTATAGCCTGCCGATTCCTCTTACCCTGTTATCAAATTAGTCAGCTGGACGTCAAACACTCACCAAGCTATAGCCCCTCACTGAAATTTCATTCACTACCAGCATCTGTTTCCAACGAATGCCTCTCAGGCATACAGAGAATACCACTCCCACTTGTCCTCCTCTTTAAAACCACACAGGAAAGGGTTTTGGGGTCTTTTTTTTTACACTGACAAATGGGATGTACGTTTTCCTTAAGGCCCGACAAACCTCTGCTGTGCGTTCTCCTAAGCCAGCCTCAGATCTCTGAGTAGATTAAACTCATTAATTTTCCAAGATCTACCAATGTGTGAAAAATGGCTTAGAGGCAAACAATTCACTCATAGATTTTTGATAAAACATCGCACAGAGACGGTAGCGGGGAGTTTACAAAGTCTGCCGGTATCATTCTTCTGCATCTCATAGAGAACATTCTGTAACGATTCCAAACCCTCTAATGTTCTCAAGAGTGCATAAATTAAATCAGAACAATCTCAGTGGGGAACGAGAATCCATTAATCATTATATAACAGTCATATTCCATTCCCTTTATAGACCCATGGAATATCAGAGACCTTCACACTGATCTATCAGACTGTCAATTACAGTGCATCTACATCGCTGCTGGACATAGAACTGTTATGGTCACACGGCTGCAATGAAATGTGCCATAGCAAAACAATAGCACAGATAGAACAATGAGACAGATATTTCACTGGATGTATAAATGTGAAGCATCATGTTGGCGTTCCCATTCACTCCCAAATATGGTAGTGAGAGGAAGCCCAGTGGCCTGCAGTGGGAGAAGATGGAACGAGATGGATTTTGGCAAACATTCTCCTAATTTACTCATCAATTAAACATTTGATCTCAATACAGTTTTCTGTTCCCAAAACTACAATCTGTTACAAACAGAGTGGACTAAGTTTTGTAGACTATACCCTTTGCCAAAGTCTTAAAAAATGGAGTTGTTTAGAAGGCATGCAAAGGCGAATTGAGTTATTGCACACGCGCACTTCACAGAGTAGGCGTTCCCCAATGGAAATATGCAAATTAATGCTAGAACGCGCCAAAAGGATCTCGCTAGCTCCTGCTTGGCTCTGCCTACCTCATTGTTGTTTTGCCCACTATGGCTCATTCGTTCCAATTTGAAACGACAGGCTGTGGTTTATCTTGGTTTAGTTATAAAAATCTTTGACTACTCTTCCACTCCCTGTTGTTGTTTTGAATAAAAACAGCGGCATCATGTCAGGGACAGTGACACAAAAAGGATCCTGTCATTGTCAAAGCATGACTGGACTGCTCTCTTCTACACAGTATGTCTAACATACAAATATAGGTAATATACTCATGTTCACACCTGTTAAGGCTCAGGTGTGTTTCCTTTGAACATTGTCTTACTTGGCATGGCATGAACCAGGTCCCCACACAGCACCATGAACTTGGGCCTGGGGCTCAGCTTGTTGACGGCCTCCACAGCCTGCTGGGTCAGCTGGACCTCATCGGCCCACTCGTCCCCTCCCCCGTCACAGTCCCCCTCCCTCCAGGTCTTCATCAGACCCAGCTGGGGGTCAGCAGCTTGGATGAAGCAGAACGGCCCTCTCCATTCCTTCTGTTCATCTGGGAAGGTAGGAGGAGAGGAGATCAGAGGAGAGAGTCATGCCAGGGATAAAAGATAGAATCAATATACAGTGCATTCGGAAAGTATTCAGACCCCTTCACTCTTCCACATTTTGTTACGTTACAGCCTTATTCTAAAATAGATTAAATTGTTTTTTTCCTTCATCAATCTACACACAAATGTGGAAAAAGTGAAGGGGTCTGAATACTTTCCGATAGCACTGTACTTTATTGCCACGGGTGTCTCTCCTCTGTTTATGAAAGTCATGCTTAAGTTATAGTCCTAAAAGCAGTATTCTTCCAAACTGGCCCTGGGGACGCAGGTTTTTGTTCTGATCATCAAGCCCTTGATTAGTTAAATCTGGTGTGTTAGTATTGGGTCTGGACAAAAAGCCTGTACTGATGTAACGGTTGTTGTCATAGTCCTGTTTCCCCTTTCAGCAAAGAAAAAGGTTAAATAATTAACAGAACTATAGATGGTGATGAGTACATTGCAAAGTGTTTTACATAATCCGGACATTGCGTAACCGGTCCCGTAAACCTACAATAATCACTCTCAAATACTCATCAAAAAAGACAAGGCAGGCATGCTGCGCCTTAAGACTACTTGATGTGCCAGTGAGTAGCATGAAGGGAGGACGTTTTTAACGGATTGCCCTTGTTACAGAAACAGACATCCGCTGTCCGTACGATGTGTTAAGAGGAGAGACAAACAAATGCTCTCTCTAGTCTGTTCTGCTTCACTCACTTTGTTCCAGCAGCTCTCTCTAGTCTGTTCTGCTTCACTCACTTTGTTCCAGCAGCTCTCTCTAGTCTGTTCTGCTTCACTCACTTTGTTCCAGCAGCTCTCTCTAGTCTGTTCTGCTTCACTCAATTTGTTCCAGCAGCTCTCTCTAGTCTGTTCTGCTTCACTCACTTTGTTCCAGCAGCTCTCTCTAGTCTGTTCTGCTTCACTCAATTTGTTCCAGCAGCTCTCTCTAGTCTGTTCTGCTTCACTCACTTTGTTCCAGCAGCTCTCTCTAGTCTGTTCTGCTTCACTCACTTTGTTCCAGCAGCTCTATCTAGTCTGTTCTGCTTCACTCACTTTGTTCCAGCAGCTCAAAAAGTAGCTATACTCTTTACACACACACACACACACACACACACACAGTACACTCTCTCTCTCACACACACACAGTACACTCTCTCTCTCTCACACACACAGTACACTCTCTCTCTCTCACACACACAGTACACACACGGCCGTACACAGCGGGACTTCCTTGCTCATCAGGATCTTCAATGTTTAACATGCTCTTCATGCATTTCTCTCCCAAATGAGTTTATGTTAATTCTCTCCTCCAGAGAAGCTTGTGCAGCAAATGAAAGCCTGAGAATCCCAGTACTGGGAACAACAAGAGCTTTTACTTTGCTCTTTGTGTCTTCATTTGGGGAACATTCCCTGCTTCTATGGTTAACATTAACATCAGATGTATTAAACATCTTACTTGATGACTCAATGCACAATCATGACATGGGAAGTAGCAGGCTATTTGGAAGGATCAAGGGTAAGGCAAATAAATACAAACTAATTTTGACTACAATTTTCAGTCTAAGGTAATGTTCATATCCTCATCATCACTGAAGACATGATGCTGCTTTGATACATTACATAGGTTGAAAAATTCCCTGACAGGGGCTTGAACTTTTACAATTCAGCACAATACTTATACTCTCTAAGGCTTATTCTGCAATATCCTGCATCAGTCTTCTATACCAATCAATCAAATATATTTATAAAGCACTTTTTACATCAGCAGATGTCACAAAGTGCTTATACAGAAACCCAGTCTTAAACCCCAAACAGCAAGCAATGCAGATGTAGAAGCACGGTGGCTAGGAAAAACTCCCTAGAAAGGCAGGAACACAGGAAGAAACCTAAAGAGGGTCCAGGCTCTGAGGGTTGGCCAGTCCTCTTCTGGCTGTGCCGGGTGGAGGTTATAAGAGTACATTGCCATTAAGGCCAGATTGTTCTTCAAGATGTTCAAACGTTCATAGATTACCAACAGGGTCAAATAATAATCCACACCATGCCCTGAGAATATAGGCTTTAGTTCACTGATCTCTCCACCACCAATTGGATACATGTGTATTCTGATTAAGCTGCACGCTAACTGTTTCCTCCCATAGCTAGAACTATAACAGGTTAAGCCCTCTTTTTACCGACTCATGAGACAGACATGATTTGTAAGGCTTTTATACCAGCCTAGCTTTGACTCTCTCTCTCTGAGAAAAAAGCTGGTACCTTTGTTAACACTAAACTAACTTTACAGTAGTGTGTGTCTCAGGAGTCAATGCTGTGTGAACTACTTTAAAAAACAAATTGAAAAAGAGCAGCCAAAGCTCCCATGAAAGCCGATAAGTACACGCAGCTTTGTGCGGCTGCGCTGAGCGAGCTTCACTTCAACATAAATCTGAGAGATTTCTCAGGTGACAGATGGTTCAAACAATACTAATCATAATTCAAGATGAAAGCGCCGAGGGCATGAAATATGGAACTTTTGTTGAATTCTCACTTGAAGAGAAAAACCTATTCATTTCACCATCCGTTTGTGGTGCTGAAAAACAAACAAGGTTTGTAGAGAGATGTGATGCAATCAGTTTATTTTTATTTATTTTATTTCACCTTTATTTAACCAGGTAAACCAGTTGAGAACAAGTTCTCATTTACAACTGCGACCTGGCCAAGATAAAGCAAAGCAGTGCGATAAAAACAACAACACAGAGTTACATATGGGGTAAAACAAAACAAAGTCAAAAATACAACAGAAATACATATATATACAGTGTGTGCAAATGTAGCAAGTTATGGAGGTAAGGCAATAAATAGGCTATAGTGCAAAATAATTACAATTAGTATTAACACTGGAATGATAGATGTGCAAGAGATGATGTGCAAATAGAGATACTGGGGTACAAATGAGCAAAATAAATAACAATATAGGGATGAGGTAGTTGGGCGGGCTAATTTCAGATGGGCTGTGTACAGGTGCAGTGATCGGTAAGGTGCTCTGACAACTGATGCTTAAAGTTAGTGAGGGAGATAAGTGTCTCCAGCTTCAGAGATCTTTGCAATTTGTTCCAGTCATTGGCAGCAGAGAACTGGAAGGAATTGCGGCCAAAGGAGGTGTTGGCTTTGGGGATGACCAGTGAGATATACCTGCTGGAGCGCAGACTACGGGTGGGTGTTGCTATGGTGACCAATGAGCTAAGATAAGGCGGGGATTTGCCTAGCAGTGATTTATAGATGGCCTGGAGCCAGTGGGTTTGGCGACGAATATGTAGTGAGGACCAGCCAACAAGAGCGTACAGGTCACAGTGGTGGGTATTATATGGGGCTTTGGAGACAAAACGGATGGCACTGTGATAGACTACATCCAATTTGCTGAGTAGAGTGTTGGAGGCTATTTTGTAAATGACATCGCCAAAGTCAAGGATCGGTAGGATAGTCAGTTTTACGAGGGCATGTTTGGCAGCATGAGTGAAGGAGGCTTTGTTGCGAAATAGGAAACCGATTCTAGATTTAACTTTGGATTGGAGATTCTTAATGTGAGTCTGGAAGGAGAGTTTACAGTCTAACCAGACACCTAGATATTTGTAGTTGTCCACATACTCTAGGTCAGACCCGTCGAGGGTAGTGATTCTAGTCGGGTGGGCGGGTGCAAGCAGCGTTCGGTTGAAGAGCATGCATTTAGTTTTACTAGTGTTTAAGAGCAGTTGGAGGCTACTGAAGGAGTGTTGTATTGCATTGAAGCTCGTTTGGAGGTTTGTTAACACAGTGTCCAATAAAGGGCCAGATGTATACAAAATGGTGTCGTCTGCGTAGAGGTGGATCTGAGAGTCACCAGCAGCAAGAGCGACGTCATTGATATACACAGAGAAAAGAGTCGGCCCAAGAATTGAACCCTGTGGCACCCCCATAGAGACTGCCATAGGTCCAGACAACAGGCCCTCCGATTTGACACATTGAACTCTATCTGAGAAGTAGTTGGTGAACCAGGCGAGGCAGTCATTTGAGAAACCAAGGTTATTTAGTCTGCCAATAAGAATGCGGTGGTTGACAGAGTCGAAAGCCTTGGCCAGGTCAATGAAAACAGCTGCACAGTACTGTCTATTATCGATCGCGGTTATAATATCGTTTAGGACCTTGAGCGTGGCTGAAGTGCACCCATGACCAGCTCGGAAACCGGATTGCATAGCGGAGAAGGTACGGTGGGATTCGAAATGGTCGGTGATCTGTTTGTTGACTTGGCTTTCAAAAACTTTTGAAAGGCAGGGCAGGATGGATATGGGTCTGTAACAGTTTGGATCTAGAGTGTCACCCCCTTTGAAGAGGGGGATGACCGCGGCAGCTTTCCAATCTCTGGGGATCTCAGACGTTACGAAAGAGAGGTTGAACAGGCTAGTAATAGGGGTTGCGACAATTTCGGCGGCTAGTTTTAGAAAGAAAGGGTCCAGATTGTCTAGCCCAGATGATTTGTAGGGGTCCAGATTTTGCAGCTCTTTCAGAACATCAGCTGTCTAGATTTGTGTGAAGGAGAAGCGGGGGGGGCATGGGCAAGTTGCAGCGGAGGGTGCAGAGCTGGTGGCCAGGGTAGTGGTAGCCAGGTGGAAAGCATGGCCAGCCGTAGCAAAATGCTTGTTGAAATTCTCGATTATTGTAGATTTATCGGTGGTGATAGTGTTTCCTAGCCTCAGTGCAGTGGGCAGCTGGGAGGAAGTGCTCTTATTTTCCATGGACTTTACAGTGTCCCAAAACTTTTTGGAGTTAGTGCTACAGGATGCAAATTTCTGTTTGAAAAAGTTAGCCTTTGCTTTCCTAACTGCTTGTGTATATTGGTTCCTAACTTCCCTGAAAAGTTGCATATCGCGGGGGCTATTTGATGCTAATGCAGTACGCCACAGGATGTTTTTGTGCTGGTCAAGGGCAGTCAAGTCTGAGGAGAACCAGGGGCTATATCTGTTCTTAGTTCTGTATTTTTTGAATGGGGCATGTTTATTTAAGATTGAGAGGAAATTACTTTTAAAGAACAACCAGGCATCCTCTACTGACGGAATGAGATCTATATCCATCCAGGATACCTGGGCCAGGTCAATTAGGAAGGCCTGCTCGCTGAAGTGTTTTTGGGAGCGTTTGACAGTGATGAGGGGTGGTCGTTTGACCACGGACCCGTTACGGACGCAGGCAATAAGGCAGTGATCGCTGAGATCCTGGTTGAAGACAGCGGAGGTGTATTTAGAGGGTAAGTTAGTCAGGATGATATCTATGAGGGTACCCATGTTTACGGATTTAGGGTTGTACCTGGTAGGTTCGTTGATAATTTGTGTGAGATTGAGGGCATCTAGTTTAGATTGTAGGATGGCCGGGGTGTTAAGCATATCCCAATTTAGGTCACCAAGCAGTACGAACTCTGAGGATAGATGGGGGGCAATCAATTCACATATGGTGTCCAGGGCACAGCTGGGGGCTGAGGGGGGTCTGTAGCAAGCGGCAACAGTGAGAGATTTATTTCTGGAAAGGTGGATTTTTAGAAGTAGAAGCTCAAACTGTTTGGGCACAGACCTGGATAGTATGATAGAGCTCTGCAGGCTATCTCTACAGTAGATTGCAACTCCACCCCCTTTGGCAGTTCTATCTAGACGGAAAATGTTATAGTTGGGGATGGAAATTTCAGAATTTTTGGTGGCCTTCCTAAGCCAGGATTCAGACACTGCTAGAACATCAGGGTTGGCGGAGTGTGCTAACGCAGTGAATAACTCAAACTTAGGAAGGAGGCTTCTGATATTTATGTGCAGAAAACCAAGACTTTTACGGTTACAGAAGTCAACAAATGATAGCTCCTGGGGAGTAGGAGTGATACTGGGGGCTGCAGGGCCTGGGTTAGCCTCTACATCACCAGAGGAACAGAGGAGGACTAGAATAAGGATACGACTAAAGGCTTTAAGAACTGGTCTTCTAGTGCGTTGGGTACATAGAATAAAGGGGGCAGTTCTCCGGGCGTTGTAGGAAAGATTCAGGGCATTATGTACAGAAAAGGATATGGAAGGATACGAGTACAGTTCAGGTAACCCTAAGCGTTGGGTAACAATGAAAGAGATAGCGTCACTGGAGGCACTGATTGAGCCGATTGAGCCGGTCTCGGCGTGTATGGGGGGTGGAACAAAGGAACTATTTGAGGCAGTTTGAGAGAGACTAGGGGTTCTACAGTGAAATTGTATAATAAGAACTAACCCAAACAGCAATAGGCAAGGCATAATTGACATGGGAGAGAGGCATAAAGCAGTCACAGGTGTTATTAGAGAGAGCTAAGACAACAACTGGAAATAGCGATAACGTTTGGGCTAAGGCTAAACAGAATAAACAGAATAAACAGGACAGGGTACCGTGTAAAGGAACAGTCCAGCAGGCATCAGCTGTGCAGCTGAGTGATCATAAGGTCCAGTGAACAGCAATATGTGAGTCCGAGAGCAGTTCAAATTGGTGCTTCAGCACAGCTAGCAGGGAGCACAGTTGTAGTTTGCGTGTGCTAGCGGGCCGGGGCTGGCAGATGGATCTTCGTGGTCGTCGCAACGGGAAGCCTGTTGAAACCACATCAGAATATTTCGTCGGCAGACCAGTCGTGTTGGATCGGCGGGGCTCAGTGTCAACACTAGGAGGTCCCGTCCGGTTGACAGAGAGGTAGATAGCCGGGAGATGGGCCTGAGGCTAGCTCAAGGCTAACTGGTGCTTGCTATAGGGCAATGGTAATCAGCCAACAACAGGTTGCAGCTAGCTAGCTAGCTGGTTGCGATGATCCGGCGCTAGGGTCCAGTGATTCCGGCAGAAAGTCCAATAAGTTCTGGGTCGATAGCACGCTGGGTCGATAGCACGCTGTGCAGACTGGCCGACGAATTGTCCAGGCTAGAGCTAGAGCTGGCTGGTGGATAGTGTAGGCCACGGACAGTGGTGAAGACGCTAACGGTGACTAATAACAGGTAGCCACTATTTTCAGCTTACGGTTCTTGATGAAAGTTATAAAGAAATAGTAGAATCCTTTCCACGTTGGGTGAGGCGGGTTGCAGGAAAGTATATTTAGTTAAAAAATGAAAAGTAAAAATTGAGAAATATATACAAAATAGACAAAAAAACAAGAAACGGGATATTTACACAGGGACAATGAAATAAAAGCGACCGCACTGCTACGCCATCTTGGGATATAGTAAGGCTGTTAGTTGCTCTGCCTCATCCCAAGGGTTCTCAGCTACACTACCAGTCAAAACTTTGGACACCTACTCATTCAAGGGTTTTTATTTTTACAATGTAGAATAATAGTGAAGACATCAAAACTATGAAATAACACATATGGAATCATATAGTAACAAAAAAAAAAAAATCTAAATATATTTTATATTTGAGATTCTTCAAATAGCCACCCTTTGTCTTGATGACAGCTTTGCACACACTTGGCATTATTCTACAATGTAAAAAATTGTAAAAATAAAGAAAAGCCACTGGGCCTCCTGTAGCTCAGTTGGTAGAGCATGGCGCTTGCAACGTCAGGGTTGTGGATTCGATTCCCACGGGGGGCCAATATGAAAAATGTATGCACTCACTAACTGTAAGTCGCTCTGGATAAGAGCATCTGCTAAATGACAAAAATTAAATGAATGAGTAGGTGTCCAAACTTTTGACTGGTAGTGTATAAACGCAGCTTACCGGGGGAGACCATGTGAACTACAAATGTCAATCATTGCTTGCCATACGGTTTTCGAAACATATGGAACGTATCTCTCATATCAGCGAGAAAAGATCTTTCAAATTAAAAAGACACACTTACTGTAGCAGGTTTGCACAGATCCTTATGGCTGTGTGCCTCGAGCCAACGAACTACACTTCCTCCCCAGTTACGCTTACACACAGGTGTTCGAGCATGCTTGATAGCACAGGTTTTCGCCTCTGTCTGTCTTCCGTAAACAAGTGCTGTAATGTGGAGATATGGCAGTTTGGGAACACTAACCCTAACTTTACCCCGTGTAGCTCAGTTGGTAGAACATGGCGCTTGCAACGCCAGGGTTGTGGATTCGATTCCCACAGGGGCCCAGTATGAAGAAAAAAGATATGCACTCACTAACTGTAAGTCGCTCTGGATAAGAGCGTCTGCTAAATGACTAAAATGTAAATGTATCAATTTAACCTTTTTTTAATTATTATTATTTCTCTCTGATATGAAAGATAAGGTCCTTATGCTTCCAAAACCGTACTGCAAGAGACATGTGTTAATGTTCAGATTGAGCATCTTGGCTCTTAACAAAACACCCTGTACAGAAGATGCCTTCATCCAATGACTTATGTGTAATGTATGGAACTGACAGTCATGACCAAGGGTTATTAGTGTCTATGAATGGGCTAGGCTGTGAGAGGAAGAGACTGTCTGTGAATCTGACTAGTTCTTAAACAATCAAATTCCTAGGTCTGTAAGCTTGGCCAGAAATGGCCCATTCAGCCCAGTCAGTTCACTGGTCAATGGTCTAAGGTAGACAGTGAATGACTTCCTATAAAAAAATAAAAAAATATTTTAAGGTATTCATAATGTGTTTACTAAGTCTTCCATACAACATAACACATTTAATAGACCAATGGGTTTGGGCAGAGACGTTTTGGGGTTATGATCAGGTAAACGGGGCAATAATGCAACTCACATTTACAGCTACTGTTAGACATTTGTAAATCAATCTTCAAAATCAAGGGCTAGCTATATTTCATGAGTTGAAAGTACTACTACTGACTGTGAATTGATGAAACAGCTAGTTTATAGCTGAGCACATTCGAACCGATGAGCAGTGTTGTTCTGGCACTCATCCCGGAAACGCAGAGTAAATGGCAAAGGCAAAAGGCTAGACAGCTTCTTTTGTAAACAACTTGAGACGTCTCGGGAAAGTCGTTCACGTGTAGCTAGCTAGTTAGGTTACTCGATGTGTTCATTTAGCATGCATATTCGTAACTATGTATCCTTTATATTAACCAGTCAGCAATACAAAATTGTAAAACAGATGGATGTTAGCCAGCTTGTACGGACAGCTAGCTAGTTAGCTAAATCTAGCTAGCTAGCTAGCTAGCCAACTAACTAACATTAACTACCTTCGGTCAGTCCGGTGAATGTCCGCTGTTTTGCTCTAAGAAAAATATCCTCGGCTTCAGCCATGGCTTCACTTGTCCCTCACAGGTTAACGTTCGTATTCTTATCTGGCTTGATGATGATCCTATTTTGTCAATAATTAACTGACTCTTGGGGTTAGCCAGTGTAGCTAGCTACTTACGGTGAATACCAAACGCAAAGTCGAAAGCCCCGCCTAGTTCTAAAATGTCTACAACAGCCCCTTGTTGCTGACGACGGTGACTTCCAGACAGTGGCGAGGGGATCAATAAACCCATCAACTTCGGGACACACTCGTGACTTGAATAATGCAATTCATATTAAATAATAAAACAAGCATGACGTTCAAGTTTGGGATTCAGCCGTAGGCTCGTCTTAAATCGACTACATCAGCTATCTATTATATTTGCCTGGCTGCATATAATTTTTGCGACCGCGCTATCCGCAATCCTTGAGACGTCCCTACCCCATTGAAGTTGACGTTTAAAATGGTTAGGTTAGGTAAGCGTTATGGTTGGGTAAGCTCTACGACCCCCACAAGCGTCTTGGGACTCGTCTGAAGTCGGTAGCCGATCTGCCGACTTCTGCCTGAGCGTCAAACAGTTTGGGCTACACACTAATATGACTCCTCTGCGTAAATGTGAGACTCGCACGAACACGTTTTTTTTTTTTTTTTTGCAATAGGACGACTACAAGACTCGTCTGATGGTCCCCGTACCAGTCGAAAAAATGAATGGAAGTATATATGGAGACTGTTTAGTGACATAACAAATATTTCCTGATCTTTCGATACTTTTTTTTGGGGGGGGGGGGCTCTATCTGTTGTTCCATGAAGTGAGTCTTATTCAATGCGTTTGAATGGGCTCATTACATTTACGTCATTTAGCAGGCGCTCTTATCCAGAGCGACTTACAGTTAGTGAGTGCATAAATTTTTCATACTGGCCCCCCGTGGGAAACGAACCTACAACCTTGGCGTTGCAAGCGCTATGCTCTACCAACTGAGCTATAGGGGACTACATAGCAGTAAGGTCAAATATCCATGGTTCTGCACAGTTTTTTGTTTTAAGATGAGGTGAGCTTTAATCAGGTGAAAGACAGTGTGTGGATTGTGATAGCCTATGGGAAATATGAATTATAAATAATATATGGGAATGAACAGCCTACATCGGCAGAACTCTATCAGCCAAGGTTTGTGAGGCATAGAAAATAGCACTTAGTGATGAATAGAAAAACGTCTCTGGGTATGATGACACTGCTTGGAACGAGACAAATCAAATCAAATCAAATTGTATTACCCACATGCGCCGAATACAACAGGTGCAGACATTACAGTGAAATGCTTACTTACAGCCCTTAACCAACAGTGCATTTATTTTTAATAAAAAAAGTAGAATAAAACAGTGTTGAGAAAAAAAGAGCAGAAGTAAAATAAAATAACAGTAGGGAGGCTATATATACAGGGGGGTACCGGTGCACAGTCAATGTGCGGGGGCACCGGCTAGTTGAGGTAGTTGAAGTGATATGTACATGTGGGTAGAGTGGAGGGGCAGTGCAAATAGTCTGGGTAGCCATGATTAGCTGTTTAGGAGTCTTATGGCTTGGGGGTAGAAGCTGTTGAGAATTGTATGTGTGGACTCTTATTCAGTCCAGTGAATAAAGGTATATAGCCTACATAATTTCATTAGCATACAGGTCGAGTGTATTTGTATTTATTTATTGTGTAGCCTATGCTACTCATGCTGGCAAAACAACCCCCCTATAACCCTCTCTCTAATCTCATTTGGAAGTTACCATAACGGAAATGTCTGCATCCGTGAGCATATTTTGTCCGTGCACAAATTATGAGAAAAAACTGAATTGCTCCGCAGCACAACTCGACCCATATTTCCTCATGTGCGTTTTGGGCTGTCACAGACTCAGTCATGTTTAACAATACAGTAATCTCTCTCTCTCTCTTCGTCGGAATGCCTCCTCCTCCTCCCCTCCTCTCCTACTCTCTTTGCGCACCATGCTCTCTCCCACCTCAGCTCTGATTTTCTCACTCACGCTCAAATCACTTGTGCAGTTCTATCTCCACCGACTCTCGTGCGTGCGAGCGCGCTGATGGGTGTGAGAATTGAAGTAGCCTAGTTTTGATAACGTAATGGAAATACTTTTCTAAGAACACCTGTAGAGAGATTGTGCGCTGAGGAACAATTCTGAGGAGGACAATATCCATATAAATTCAACGTTTTATTTGAAAAAAATGACCGAATGATTCTCTGTACCTTCATGGATGACGAGAACATTCGTGAAAACGCTCACCAACACGGATGGTAGTGTTCTGCAATTTGGATATATGTTTCTGGACTTTTATAATACCAAGACCGTGCGCTCTTCTTCGAGTCTTTTCTTACATGCGCTAGAGGAGCTGAAAGGAAGTGGGGAAGGACAGTACAATGAGGGGGAAATACTTTCTGCTGGGTTACTTGTTGGTCAAAGTTATGGCGCTGGTCTGCAAGGCGGACGGAGAACCAGGACAAGTGGAGGGCTTTGTCATGATGACGACGTGCAATGGATCCAGGGAGGACGAGGGCGCAGGCTTCTCGGAGCCCCCGCACACGGAGGACAGGTGCCGGGGGTACTACGATGTGATGGGCCAGTGGGACCCGCCGTTCGTTTGTAAAACGGGGGATTATCTGTACTGCTGCGGCACCTGTGGCTTTCGGTTCTGCTGCTCCTACAAGACCTCGCGGCTGGATCAGAGCACCTGTAAAAACTACGACACTCCGGTGTGGATGATGACAGGTCAAACCCCGTTTAAGAAAAACGACCTTCGGCACGACCCCACCAAAGATAAAACTAATTTAATCGTGTATATCATCTGTGGAGTAGTGGCTATCATGGCACTTGTTGGGATATTCACCAAACTCGGTCTGGAAAAGGCGCACCGACCCCAGAGAGAGAATATGACTAGGTGGGTTTATGGGGTTCTGCTGCTGTTGAGCGCGCCGCGAGCATTTTTGTTGTGCTTGTTTTCAAGGAGCTTGCTTGGTGCGCACATGTAGGCTAGAGCGCGCGCCACAATAATATTTGACGCTTGAGTTCTAGCCTCACGCTTGCCATGTTTATATTGGTAAACTACTATAGGCTACCTCATTCTAATAGCGTTGTCCCTGAAATAAGAAATCGAGGATATCATCTAAACTTGGTTCTTGTTTAAAATTATAATAAGACATCACCCAATCAATGAATTTTACGCGCACAATAAATGCCTCTTCAGTGGATAGAAAGTAGCTGTCATCGACAGTTTATTAATTGGACTAGATTGTATAATGTCATCACCTGTGTGGGCTACTTGCCTGATTCATTCGCAGAGAGCGCGAGGGCGTATGTCTCTTGCCGTGGATAGCCACATGCTCTCTGCTCCGCAACATGCGCATGCTATTCCTTTATTTGGAGATCTTTCTCTAACAATGGATCAATAGGTCCTATTCGTTTTCGTCATGAAAATGTCTTAATTCTCAGAATTGTATATTTTTCGAATTAATGTGGAACCCGCTCACTCAACCACACAGTCAAATTAACTAATTCATATGAAAATGTTGCTTTATTTGAAAGCAGAGATGCAATATTTGATATGATGTGATCATCTTGAACTCGCTTCCCTGTGCACACAACTGTGCAGCATGGTTGTCATGAAATCAAGCATTATGCACAGTTCTTCATAGAATATATTTCTTTGTCTGTCTGGCCATTTCTTACATCTGGATAAATCTCTCTCTCATTCTCACACAGGGCTGTCCAGAGCGTGTTACAGGTCGGTTGTCCAGGTGAACAGTTCCAGGGGGAGGACACCCTTGGCATGCACACACAGCACTATGACACAAGGGCCAACAACCTCCGTAAGTTTCACAGTTTTGGCCCTATAGGCAGTTGTTTTTGGTGGTATGGTTGTGGACAGCTGTGTGTGGATGTATCTGCCACTGCAGAGACATTTGAGACTGGAAGGGTTGGCCATGGAGGCCCCGTTACAGAAAAATATAATGTGGGCAGGTTGCCTGGTTGCATATTGTACACAGACTCTCAGTGAAGCATTTGGTCTGTAAGGGTATGTATGGGTTTCAACCCTTGTATCATAGCCAGGTTTATTAGTTTCAAATGTGTCATTCATTTTATAATCTTAGATGGAGGGAAACAAACTGCCTTCTGCTTTGTAAATCCAGTGATAATTCACTGTTTTATTTTTGTCCCATGCCTACATGATTCAAGAAGTGTAAAAAGGTGGGGGGAGAGAGAGCGAGAGAGAGAGAGAGAGAAATAAATAAATAAATAAAGCGAGAGAGAGGGAGAGAGAACAACCGAGCAGTGTGAATGGCATCTATTTCTGTTGCGTCCCGTGGGCTGCAACCACAGTTATGGGCTTTGTATTTTAACACAGATCAACCAACTCAGAAACACAGAAGAGTCTTAATCTGGAGTATTTAATAAACATCTCATGCTGTTGTACTACTGATTCTGATTCCAGTATGATTACATCACCCCCTTTTGTGGCTGGATGTGTTTCGACCTAGAAATTGAAAAATGATCCAAACACAAAGCAAGTGGCACATCTAAGCCTCCCTCCTACTTGAACATTTTTATTTTAAGACTTACTGACTGAGACTGTGAGTGTAGCTGACAGTGGTGTTGTCAGTGGAATTTGTCCTTTTTTCTTGATTCTATCAAACACAATCAGACTGACACACCTTATCATCCGGTGTGACGGTACTGGGCTCCTAACAGCTCTCCTTCGAATCATTTTAAAGTAGGGGCCTTTGTCTCTAATGTCTTCCGGGGTGCTGGTGTCTGCTGTCATCGATTATATCTAGAAATAACTGCCACTGATGCTTCGAAGAGGCAGATGTACCAGGTCTACCTGGCAATGAAAGTTTCAACCTCAAGGGATCTTTCCTGGTAAAAAAAAAAGGTTGTATACTGAGTGTACAAAATATTAGCAACACCTGCTCTTTCCATGACTGACCATAGACTGACCAGGTGAATCCAGGTGAAAGCTATGATCAGTTATTGATGTAATTCAATATTAGGAAGGTGTTCCTAATGTTTTGTACACTCAGTGTAGATAGATAAAGTACCAGACGTGTGGAGGTCTAAAGCGAGACTCTCTGAAGTACGTATAATAATGTATGCTAGTTGGCTGTGGTCCTTGCTCTTTTTGGGGGAATGGGGGGGGGGGGGGGGGGGGATAAAAGGTTAATGTGGATGTATTACAGTATTTGCCTTGAAGATAAATTTAAGGTATAAGCTAAATCTTGTGAGATGCCGAGTAAGGTGAAACACACTACTGTTCACAGTTCGGCTGTGTACGTCTCTTGTTGATCACATTCTATTTATAGAGCAGACCATCAATTGATTATAGTTTATGGCCAGATTACCCTGTTACTGACATCATCAATAGATCCCATCTTAGGTGTCCTCACCCAGCTTTGGAGAAGAATGCCCATGGCAGTTTGTAAGGCTGATAGTCATAACAATCACTGTTTATGCAGGGCAATGGTGGATAACATTTTGGGATTAGCTACTTTCTCCCCCAAGCATTTTCCCCAAGCACCTCTGAGTATAAGTTAAGGACAAGACTAGAGCAAGCGTTTTGTTCCTAACGTCGCTTTGTTTTGACAGCATATGGGATGTTATGCGTAAAAACCTTTTACCATGTATCGCTCATGTGCGACGTCTCACACAACACATCAACTAATACATCAGAGCTCAGATCTCGTTATGTTAAACCCCATGAGTACTGGGGCCTCTGCTCTGTACCCCTTTGCACATAAAAAATTGACCGTTTAGCCCTGAACCAATCAGCCCTCCTATCCCCTGAACCAATCAGCCCTCCTATCCCCTGAACCAATCAGCCCTCCTATCCCCTGAACCAATCAGCCCTCCTATCCCCTGAACCAATCAGCCCTCCTATCCCCTGAACCAATCAGCCCTCCTATCCCCTGCTGGGCTGGTGATCTCAATGTAATGTAATCACAAAACTGAATACTTTTTTAGAATTCTTAAAGAGCTCAAAATCCTGTGTCTCTGAGCCTTCAGCATCAAAGCACAAAGTGAAAGACGGAGTGAGAGATTGAAATTGAAATAAAGAGGGAAAGAGACACAGAGAAGGAGAGAGAGAGAGAGAGAGAGAGAGAGAGAGAGAAGGGGAGAGGTAGAGAGACAGAAAGAAAGAGAGGAGAGAGAGAGAGAGAGAGAGGACGACATGTCGAGACTGTCAGAGAGGATCAGTGCAATGTCAACAGTTAAATATATTTTGAGTGACAAAAGTTGACATACTGCAGGCAGAATGTAACCTCGTTTACATCTGTGAAGGGCAAAGTGTCATACAAGCTATATGAAGCCACTGCTGCTTCTGGTAGAATTGCAAAGAAAAAGTTTGTTGTTCTTCACATTGTCAATCAACCTGAACTCATGTGGGACATTGAGAAAAATAGAGGATATAAATGTATTATTGAGAGCCCCAGAAAGAGAGCAGGGTAGGCTTTCCATCCGTTGGCTGACTGAGACGGTGATCTGTATTCACAACTCATGTTCACAAAGATAATTACCTGCCTAGCAGTTATAATCTTCCCTTATCTCCAGATATGCATTAGGCACTTGTTATATTTAATAGGTAATTGCTTGAAGACCAAACAGCATGAAGAAAGGCTCTGTCTGCAAAACAATCTCCACTCTTGAATTTCTCTAACCTCATCTACTGTTTATTAGTTATGCCAAAATGGATCACCTGCAGCTGTGTGTGTGTGTGTGCGTTGCGTATATGCGTACGTGCGTGTGTGTACGTGGTGTGTGTGGTGTGTACGTGGTGTGTGTACGTGGTGTGTGTGTGTGTGTACGTGGGGGTGTGTGTGTACATGGTGTGTGTGTATGTGGTCGGTGTGTGTGTGTGTACGTGGGGGTGTGTGTGTACATGGTGTGTGTGTACGTGGGGGTGTGTGTGTACGTGGTGTGTGTGTACGTGGTGTGTGTGTGTGTGTGTACGTGGGGGTGTGTGTGTACATGGTGTGTGTGTACGTGGGGGTGTGTGTGTACATGGTGTGTGTGTACATGGTGTGTGTGTACGTGGTGTGTGTGTTTGTGAACGTGGTGTGTGTATGTGGTGTGTGTGTGTGTGTGTACGTGGTGTGTGTGTGTGTGTACATGGTGTGTGTGTGTGTGTGTAAGTGGGGGTGTGTGTGTGTGTGTAAAATGTAACACTACTGCTGGGTTTATCAGATCAGAGTTTTGTTGAGAGGTACAACTTCACCTGTCACCAAAGTCTCTTGTGTCAGTTCTTATCCGGACTCTTCCATCCTGACTCCTTCAAAGCCAGGCATCCTGGAAGCAGCCACAGACAGGCATCCTGGAAGCAGCCACAGACAGGCATCCAGGAAGAAGCCACAGACAGGCATCCAGGAAGAAGCCACAGACAGGCATCCAGGAAGAAGCCACAGACAGGCATCCAGGAAGAAGCCACAGACAGGCATCCAGGAAGAAGCCACAGACAGGCATCCAGGAAGAAGCCACAGACAGGCATCCAGAAAGCAGCCACAGACAGGCATCCAGGAAGCAGCCACAGACAGGCATCCAGGAAGCAGCCACAGACAGGCATCCAGGAAGCAGCCACAGACAGGCATCCAGGAAGCAGCCACAGACAGGCATCCAGGAAGCAGCCACAGACAGGCATCCAGGAAGCAGCCACAGACAGGCATCCAGGAAGCAGCCACAGACGGGCACAAAGCAAAGGAAAATAAAGAAAATGTTCCTTTTCAATGTGCAGGAACAGGAGCAAGCTAAGGATAAAACAAAATATTCAGGGACACTAGGGAGGACAAGAGTTCACATCAAAATAATTCCTTATTATTGGCAAAATACATAATAATCAAGGAAAAAATGTATAACATGAACTTCCACTGTCCACCTAAGAGTTGCACAGTTTTAAAAAATCCTCCAAAGTGAATCAGAAAGTGTTTGAATCTACAGACAGAACCAGGCCCAGACGCGCTCTTCCCGGGCCTCGTTCCTGTGCCCTTGCTCAGGCTAATTACCATAATGTAGGTCCCCTCAGCAGCACCGGAGATCCATTAGGCCTTGTTCATTAGGGCTGTGGGCCTCCCAGCCTCCTCAGATGGCTCTGGTTGACCAGACACAGTAATCAGCTCAGTCAGACACACGGGGATGCTGGGACTCACTGCCCCTTGGAAGAAATAGAAGTTGAGTAGAAAACAGAGAAAACTAAAGTGACAAAGTTGAATAAGGGAAGTAGAATAGCCACACGCTGTTGAAATGCTTTCAGAGCTCTATCTAAGGATGTTTATCATGGAGGTCCCCTGTATGTCCTGATTGTCCTCCATCTGACTGATTACTGGACTTGGCCTCTTCATATGTATAATTGTCCATCTTGTTGTCATGGTGTAATAATAATAGCAGCTGTAAGCAGGCTGAATATCTCAGCAGGGTGTAATCAGCCCTCTCTCCTTGTAACACCCTGGGAATATTAATCAGTTCATTTACAGCCAGAGACTCAAATCAAATGTTTTGCAGGTAATTACGTGTGTGTGTTTGTGTGGACTGGGTCAGAAGAGGGCAAGTGAATAGCCTGTCATGTCTTCAAGGGAGCTAGTCATCAGACATTTATACTCTATATACACTACCAGTCAAAAGTTTGGACACACCTACTCATTCTAGGGTTTTCTTTATTTTTACTATTTTTTACATTGTAGAATAATAGTGAAGACATCAAAACTATGAAATAACACATATGGAATCATGTAGTAACCAAAAAAGTGTTAAACAAATCTAAATATATTTTATATTTGAGATTCTTCAAATAGCCATCCTTTGCCTTGATGACAGCATTGCACACGCTTGGCATTCTCTCAACCAGCTTTGCCTTTTTTTGTATTTTGTATTTATTAGGGATCCCCATTAGCTGCTGTCAAGGCAGCAGCTACTCTTCCTGGGGTCCAAACTTATTAAAGCACTTACATTACATATAAAACAAAATATAAAACAGTACATCATATGACATTAATACACCACTATCTATCTACAATACAAAATGTTTAATACCACCATACACCAATATCACAATATGTGCATATGCATGTGTCTATACCCTTGTGTGTGTCTTTTCACAGTCCCTGTTGTTCCTCTTACAAAAACAAGCAGTGATGAAGTCAATCTCTCTTCCACTCTGAGCCAGAAGAGACTGACATGCATGTCATTAATGTTAGCTCTCCGTGT
The DNA here is from genome assembly GCF_964263955.1 of Coregonus lavaretus. Lineage (NCBI taxonomy): Eukaryota > Metazoa > Chordata > Actinopteri > Salmoniformes > Salmonidae > Coregonus > Coregonus lavaretus. The sequence goes on from NC_139988.1 coordinate 16,376,421, forward strand.
ACTTTTAAGGGCCAGCCGTGCTGCCCTGTTCTGAGCCAAATGCAATTTTCCCAGGTCCCCCTTTGTGGCACCTGACCACACTACTGAACAGTAGTCTAGGTGTGACAAAACTAGGGCCTGTAGGACCTGCCTTGTTGATAGTGTTGTTAAGAAGGCAGAGCAGTGCTTAATTATGGACATACTTCTCCCCATCTTAGCTAATGTTGTATCAATATGCTTTGACCATGACAGTCTACAATCCAGGGTTACTCTATGCAGTTTAGTCTCCTCAACTTGCTCAATTTCCACATTATTCATTACGAGATGTAGTTGAGGTTTAGGGTTTAGTGAATGATTTGACCCAAATACAATGCTTTTAGTTTTGGAAATATTCAGGACTAATTTATTCCTTGCCACCCATTCCGAAATTAACTGCAACTCTTTGTTAAGTGTTGCAGTTATTTCAGTTGCTGTAGAAGCTGACGTGTATAGTGTTGAGTCATCCGCATACATAGACACACTGGCTTTACTCAAAGCCAGTAGCATGTCGTTAGTAAAGATGGAAAAAAGCAAGGGGCCTAGACAGCTGCCCTGGGGAATTCCTGATTCTACCTGGATTATGTTTGAGAGGCTTCCATTAAAGAACACCCTCTGTGTTCTGTTAGACAAGTAACTCTTTATCCACATTATAGCAGGGGGTGTAAAGCTATAGCACATAAGTGTTTCCAGCAGCAGACTATGATCGATAATGTCAAAAGCTGCACTGAAGTCTAACAAAACAGCCCCCACAATATTTCTATCATCAATTTCTCTCAGCCAATCAACAGTCAGTTGTGTAAATGCTGTGCTTGTTGAATGTCCTTCTCTATAAGCATGCTGAAAGTTTGTTGTTCATTTGTTTACAGTAAAATAGCATTGTATCTCATCAAACACAATTTCTTCCAATAGTTTACTAAGGGTTGGTAACAGGCTAATTGATCTGCTATTTGAGCCAGTAAAGGGAGCTTTACTATTCTTAGGTAGCGGAATGACTTTTGCTTCCCTCCAAGCCTGGAGGCACACACATTCTAGTAGGCTTACATTGAAAATATGGCAAATAGGAGTGGCAATATCAATTTTCCATCCAAGTTGTCAGACCCTGGTGGCTTGTCATTGTTGATAGACAACAATAATTTTTTCATCTCTTCCACACTCACTTTACGGAATTCAAAATTACAATGCTTGTCTTTCATAATTTGGTCAGATATACTTGGATATGTAGTGTCAGCAATTGTTGCTGGCATGTCATGCCTAAGTTTGATAATCTTGCCAATGATAAAATTATTAAAGTAGTTGGCAATATCAGTTGGTTTTGTGACGAATGAGCCATCTGATTCAATGAATGATGGAGCTGAGTTTGCCTTTTTTCTCAACATTTCATTTAAGGTGCTCCAAAGCTTTTTACTATAATTCTTTATGTCATTTATCCTTGTTTCATAGTGTTGTTTCTTATTCTTTTTATTTAGTTAGTCACATTATTTCTCAATTTCCAATATGTTTGCCAATCGGTTGTGCAGCCAGACTTATTTGCCATTCCTTTTGCCTCATTCCTCTCAACCATACAATTTTTCAATTCCTCATCAATCCACAGGGATTTACAGTTGAAGTCGGAAGTTTACATACACCTTAGCCAAATACATTTAAACTCAGTTTTTCACAATTCCTGACATTTAATCCTAGTAAAAATTCCCTGTTTTAGGTCAGTTAGGATCACCACTTTATTTTAAGAATGTGAAATGTCAGAATAATGGTAGAGAGAATGATTTATTTCAGCTTTTATTTATTTCATCACATTCCCAGTGGGTCAGAAGTTTACATACACTCAATTAGTATTTGGTAGCATTGCCTTTAAATAGTTTAACTTGGGTCAAACGTTTCAGGTAGCCTTCCACAACCGTCCCACAATAAGTTGGGTGAATTTTGGCCCATTCCTCTTGACAGAGCTGATGTAACTGAGTCAGGTTTGTAGGCCTCCTTGCTTGCACACGCTTTTTCAGTTCTGCCCACACATTTTCTATAGGATTGAGGTCAGGGCTTTGTGATGGCCACTCCAATACCTTGACTTTGTTGTCCTTAAGCCATTTTGCCACAACTTTGGAAGTATGCTTGGGGTCCATTGTCCATTTGGAAGACCCATTTGCGACCAAGCTTTAACTTCCTGACTGATGTCTTGAGATGTTGCTTCAATATATCCACATAATTTTCCTTCCTCATGATGCCATCTATTTTGTGAAGTGCACCAGTCCCTCCTGCAGCAAAGCACCCCCACAGCATGATGCTGCCACCCCCGTGCTTCACGGTTGGGATGGTGTTCTTCGGCTTGCAAGCCTTCCCCTTTTTCCTCCAAACATAACGATGGTCATTATGGCCAAACAGTTCAATGTTTGTTTCATCAGACCAGAGGACATTTCTCCGAAAAGTATGATCTTTGTCCCCATGTGCAGTTGCAAACCGTAGTCTGGCTTTTTTCTGGCGGTTTTGGAGCAGTGGCTTCTTCCTTGCTGAGCGGCCTTTCAGGTTATGTCGATATAGGACTTGTTTTACTGTGGATATAGATACTTTTGTACTTGTTTCCTCCAGCATCTTCACAAGGTCCTTTGCTGTTGTTCTGGGATTGATTTGCACTTTTCGCACCAAAGTACGTTCATCTCTAGGAGACAGAACGCGTCTCCTTCCTGAGCAGTATGACGGATACATGGTCCCATGGTGTTTATACTTGCGTACTATTGTTTTTACAGATGAACGTGGTACCTTCAGGCGTTTGGAAATTGCTCCCAAGGATGAACCAGACTTGTGGAGGTCTACAATCTTTTTTCTGAGGTCTTGGCTGATTTCTTTTGATTTTCCCATGATGTCAAGCAAAGAGGCACTGAGTTTGAAGGTAGGCCTTGAAATACATCCACTGGTATACCTCCAATTGACTCAAATGATGTCAATTAGCCTATAAGAAGCTTCTAAAGCCATGACATCATTTTCTGGAATTTTCCAAGCTGTTTAAAGGCACAGTCAACTTAGTGTATGTAAACTTCTGGCCCACTGGAATTGTGATACAGTGAATTATAAGTGAAATAATCTGTCTGTAAACAATTGTTGGAAAAATTACTTGTGTCATGCACAAAGTAGATGTCCTAACCGACTTGCCAAACTATAGTTTGTTAACAAGAAATTTGTGGAGTGGTTGAAAAACGAGTTTTAATGAGTATGTAAACTTCCGACTTCAACTGTAACTGTTTTTACAGTCATTTTCTTAATGGGTGCATGCTTATTAGTAACTGGAATAAGGAATTGTATAAATGTGTGAAGTGCAGTGTCTGTTTACTCCTCATTACACACCACGGACCAACATATAGTCTTTACATCAACAACATAGGAATCACTACAAAACTTACTGTATGACCTCATATACACAATATTAGGCCCAGCCTTTGGAACTTTGGTTTTCCTAGATATGGCTACTATATTGTGATCACTACATCCAATGGATTTGGATACTGCTTTCAAACAAATCTCTGCAGCATTAGTAAAGATATGATTAGTACATGTTGATGATTTAATTCCTGTACTGTTTGTAACCACCCTGGTAGGTTGACTGATAACCTGAACTAGGTTGCAGGCACTGGTTACAGTTTGAAGCTTTCTCTTGAGTGGGCAGCCTGATGAAAGCCAGTCAATATTTAAATCACCCAGAAAGTATACCTCTCTATTGATATCACATACATTATCAAGCATTTCACACATGTTATCCAGATACTGACTGTTAGCACTTGGTGGTCTATAGCAGCTTCCCACCAGAATTGGCTTTAGGTGAGGCAGATGAACCTGTAGCCATATTACTTCAACAGTATTTAACATGAGATCCTCTCTAATCTTCACAGGAATGTGGTTCTGTATATAAACAGCAACACCTCCACCATTGGCATTTCTATCTTTTCTGTAAATGTTATAACCTTGTATTGCTACCACTGTATCATCAAAGGTATTATCTAAGTGAGTTTCAGAGATAGTCAGAATATTAATGTAATCTGTTACTAGCAAATTATTGATTTCATGAACCTTGTTTCTTAAGCTACATATGTTAACGTGGGCTATTTGGAGCACTTTTCTTCTGGGATGCTTACTTGTTTTTATTGCTTTACTGGGAAGCTTAGCAGCAGTAGACGTTCTCATGTTCCTAATGTTAGTGCAGGGTGAGCTGCACACAGTGGACTGCCACCTCGGGCACACAGGCTCAGTGCTAACAGTATCAATCTGGTTCCTAGGCACATGATCATGACCCACATTTTGTCTACCGATGCCCCTGATGTAATATGCATTTGCTGAAGCATTTTGACAACTCTGCATCACAATGGTAGGGATTAGCTGAGCTGGGCTTGGGTCATTGCTATCCCTGTTCTCTCCTCTCCGCACAGGCTACACAAACGCCTCACACCGCGTGGCTGCTGCCTCTCTAACCTGGTGGTTCCTGCACGCACGACCCGCGTGGAGTTCCAGGTCTCAGGCAGCCTCTGGAACTGCCGTTCTGCTGCCAACAAGGCAGACTTCATCCCAGCCTATGCTACCCTCCAGTCCCTCGACTTCTTGGCACTGACGGAAACATGGATTACCACTGAAAACACTGCTACGCCTGCTGCTCTCTCCTCGTCTGACCATGTGTTCTCGTATACCCCGAGAGCATCTGGTCAGCGGGGTGGTGGCACAGGAATCCTCATCTCTCCCAAGTGGACATTCTCAATTTTTCCCCTGACCCATCTGTCTGTCTCCTCATTTGAATTCCATGCTGTCACAGTCACTAGCCCATTTAAGCTTAATATCCTTGTCATCTATCGCCCTCCAGGTTCCCTTGGAGAGTTCATCAATGAGCTTGACAAGTTCCTTTCCTGAGGATGGCTCACCCCTCACAGTTCTGGGGGATTTCAACCTCCCTACGTCTACATTTGACTCATTTCTCTCTGCCTCCTTCTTTCCATTCCTCTCCTCTTTTGACCTCACCCTCTCACCGTCCCCCCCTACTCACAAGGCAGGCAATACGCTTGACCTCATCTTTACTAGATGCTGTTCTTCTACTAATCTCACTGCAACTCCCCTCCAAGTCTCCGACCACTACTTTGTATCCTTTTCTCTCTCCCTCTCCTCCAACACTACTCACTCTGCCCCTACACAGATGGTAATGCGCCGTCGCAACCTTCGCTCTCTCTCTCCCGCTACTCTCTCCTCTTCCATCCTATCATCTCTTCCCTCTGCTCAATCCTTCTCCCTCCAATCTCCTGATTCTGCCTCCTCAACCCTCCTCTCCTCCCTTTCTGCATCCTTTGACTCTCTATGTCCCCTATCCTCCCGGCCGGCTCGGTCCTCCCCTCCAGCTCCGTGGCTTGATGACTCATTGCGAGCTCACAGAACAGAGCTCCGGGCAGCTGAGCGGAAATGGAAGAAAACTAGACTCCCTGCAGACCTGGCATCTTTTCACTCCTCCTCTCTACATTCCTTCATCTGTTTCTGCTGCTAAGGCCACTTTCTACCACTCTAAATTCCAAGCATCCGCCTCTAACCCTAGGAAGCTCTTTGCCACATTCTCCTCCCTGCTGAACCATCAGATCCTCCTCTCCACCCTCTCCGAGCTGGGCATCTCCGGCGCGGCTCACTCTTGGATTGCGTCCTACCTGACCGGTCGCTCCTACCAAGTGGCGTGGCGAGAAGCTGTCTCCGCACCACGTGCTCTCACCACTGGTGTCCCCCAGGGCTCAGTTCTAGGCCCTCTCCTATTCTCGCTATACACCAAGTCACTTGGCTCTGTCATATCCTCACATGGCCTCTCCTATCATTGCTACGCTGACGACACACAACTAATCTTCTCCTTTCCCCTTCTGATAACCAGGTGGCGAATCGCATCTCTGCATGTCTGGCAGACATATCAGTATGGATGATGGATCACCACCTCAAGCTGAACCTCGGCAAGACGGAGCTGCTCTTCCTCCCGGGGAAGGACTGCCCGTTCCATGATCTCGCCATCACGGTTGACAACTCCGTTGTGTCCTCCTCCCAGAGTGCGAAGAGCCTTGGCGTGACCCTGGACAACACCCTGTCGTTCTCCGCTAACATCAAGGCGGTGACCCGATCCTGTAGGTTCATGCTCTACAACATTCGGAGAGTACGACCCTGCCTTACACAGGAAGCGGCACAGGTCCTAATCCAGGCACTTGTCATCTCCCGTCTGGATTACTGCAACTCGCTGTTGGCTGGGCTCCCTGCCTGTGCCATTAAACCCCTACAACTCATCCAGAATGCCGCAGCCCGTCTGGTGTTCAACCTTCCCAAGTTCTCTCACGTCACCCCGCTCCTCCGCACACTTCACTGGCTTCCAGTTGAAGCTCGCATCTGCTACAAGACCATGGTGCTTGCCTACGGAGCTGTGAGGGGAACGGCACCTCCGTACCTTCAGGCTCTGATCAGTCCCTACACCCAAACGAGGGCACTGCGTTCATCCACCTCTGGCCTGCTGGCTCCCCTACCTCTGCGGAAGCATAGTTCCCGCTCAGCCCAGTCAAAACTGTTCGCTGCTCTGGCACCCCAATGGTGGAACAAGCTCCCTCACGACGCCAGGACAGCGGAGTCACTCACCACCTTCCGGAGACATTTGAAACCCCACCTCTTTTAAGGAATACCTGGGATAGGATAAAGTAATCCTTCTACCCCCCCCCCCCCCCCCCACCCACCTTATATCCCACTGGCTATAAGGTGAATGCACCTATTTGTAAGTCGCTCTGGATAAGAGCGTTTGCTAAATGACGTAAATGTAATTGCTATGTCATTGTCTCCATCATGCAGCCTTATAATGCTGTGAAGGGATCCAGGAACCCAAATGATTTGGGTGGATCCCATCCTCCTTATAAAACTTGTTTTGTTTCCAAAAGGTATCGAAATTGTCAAATAAAGTTGCACCCATTGAGCTGAAATAATCACGTAGCCAGTTGTGAAGAGCAATAATCCTGCTAAAGCATTCAATGCCACGATTCAGAGAGGGCACAGGGCCAGATATGGTGGGTGTTTTGTTAGTGTCTAGCAGAGAGTCAATCAGCTTTTTAAAATCCAGTTTCAACTGTTCAGAGCTGCCCTTCATAATGTCATTAAAACCCACATGGACTACGATAGAATCGATTTCCATGTCCTGACATAGTACATTCGGGAGCAGCTTAGTAATGTCATTTACTCGAGCTCAGGGATAGGATATTGTTTTTGCACCAGGAACAGTCACATTTCTTACCATGGAGCTGCACACTCTTGGCATTCTCTCAACCAGCTTCATGAGGTAGTCAACTGGAATGCATTTCAATTAACAACTGTGCCTTCTTAAAAGTTAATTTGTGGAATTTCTTTCCTTCGTAATGCGTTTGAGACAATCAGTTGTGTTGTGACAAGGTAGGGGTGGTATACAGAAGATAGCCCTATTTGGTAAAAGACCAAGTCCATATTATGGCAAGAACAGCTCAGATAAGCAAAGAGAAATGACAGTCCATCATTACTTTAAGACATGAAGGTCAGTCAATACGGAACATTTCAAGAACTTTGAAAGTTTCTTCAAGTGCAGTCTCAAAAACCATCAAGCACTATGATGAAACTGGCTCTCATGAGGACCACCACAGGAATGGAAGACCCAGAGTTACCTCTGCTGCAGAGGATAAGTTCATTAGAGTTACCAGCCTCAGGAATTTCAGCCCAAATAAATGCTTCACAGAGTTCAAGTCACAGACACATCTCAACATCAACTGTTCAGAGGGGACTGTGTGAATCAGGCCTTCATGGTCGAATTGCTGCAAAGAAACCACTACTAAAGGACACCAATAAGAAGAAGAGACCTGCTTGGGCCAAGAAACACGAGCAATGGACATTAGACCAGGGGAAATGTGTCCTTTGGTCTGATGAGTCCAAATTGGAGATTTTTGGTTCCAACCGCCGTGTCTTTGTGAGATGCGGTGTGGGTGTACGGATGATCTCCGCATGTGTAGATCCCACCGTAAAGCATGGAGGATGAGGTGTTATGGTGTGGGGGTGCTTTGCTGGTGACACTATATGTGATTTATTTAGAATTCAAGGCACACTTAACCAGCATGGCTACCACAGCATTCTGCAGCGATACGCCATCCCATCTGGTTTGGGATTAGTGGGACTATCATTTGTTTTTCAACAGGACAATGACCCAACACACCTCCAGGCTGTGTAAGGGCTATTTTACCAAGAAGGAGAGTGATGGAGTGCTGCATCAGATGACCTGGCCTCCACAATCCCCCGACCTCAACCCAATTGTGATGGTTTGGGATGAGTCGGACGGCAGAGTGAAGGAAAAGCAGCCAACAAGTGCTAAGCATATGTGGGAACTCCTTCAAGACTGTTGGAAAAGCATTCCAGGTGAAGTTGGTTGAGAAAATGCCAAGAGTGTGCAAAGCTGTCATCAAGGCAAAGGGTGGCTATTTGAAGAATCTCAAATACAGTAGGGAGAACCAGTATTTGATACACTGCCGATTTTGCAGGTTTTCCTACTTACAAAGCATGTAGAGGTCTGTAATTTTTATCATAGGTACACTTCAACTGTGAAGAGACGGAATCTAAAACAAAAATCCAGAAAATCACATTGTATGATTAAGTAATTAATTTGCATTTTATTGCATGACATAAGTATTTGATACATCAGAAAAGCAGAACTTAATATTTGGTACAGAAACCTTTGTTTGCAATTACAGAGATCATACGTTTCCTGTAGGTCTTGACCAGGTTTGCACACACTGCAGCAGGGATTTTGGCCCACTCCTCCATACAGACCTTCTCCAGATCCTTCAGGTTTTGGGGCTGTCGCTGGGCAATACGGACTTTCAGCTCCCTCCAAAGATTTTCTATTGGGTTCAGGTCTGGAGACTGGCTAGGCCACTCCAGGACCTTGAGATGCTTCTTACGGAGCCACTCCTTAGTTGCCCTGGCTGTGTGTTTTGGGTCGTTGTCATGCTGGAAGACCCAGCCACGACCCATCTTCAATGCTCTTACTGAGGGAAGGAGGTTGTTGGCCAAGATCTCGCGATACATGGCCCCATCCATCCTCCCCTCAATACGGTGCAGTCGTCCTGTCCCCTTTGCAGAAAAGCATCCCCAAAGAATGATGTTTCCACCTCCATGCTTCACGGTTGGGATGGTGTTCTTGGGGTTGTACTCATCCTTCTTCTTCCTCCAAACACGGCGAGTGGAGTTTAGACCAAAAAGCTCTATTTTTGTCTCATCAGACCACATGACCTTCTCCCATTCCTCCTCTGGATCATCCAGATGGTCATTGGCAAACTTCAGACGGGCCTGGACATGCGCTGGCTTGAGCAGGGGGATCTTGCGTGCGCTGCAGGATTTTAATCCATGACGGCGTAGTGTGTTACTAATGGTTTTCTTTGAGACTGTGGTCCCAGCTCTCTTCAGGTCATTGACCAGGTCCTGCCGTGTAGTTCTGGGCTGATCCCTCACCTTCCTCATGATCATTGATGCCCCACGAGGTGAGATCTTGCATGGAGCCCCAGACCGAGGGTGATTGACCGTCATCTTGAACTTCTTCCATTTTCTAATAATTGCGCCAACAGTTGTTGCCTTCTCACCAAGCTGCTTGCCTATTGTCCTGTAGCCCATCCCAGCCTTGTGAAGGTCTACAATTTTATCCCTGATGTTCTTACACAGCTCTCTGGTCTTGGCCATTGTGGAGAGGTTGGAGTCTGTTTGATTGAGTGTGTGGACAGGTGTCTTTTATACAGGTAACGAGTTCAAACAGGTGCAGTTAATACAGGTAATGAGTGGAGAACAGGAGGTCTTCTTAAAGAAAAACTAACAGGTCTGTGAGAGCCGGAATTCTTACTAGTTGGTAGGTGATCAAATACTTATGTCATGCAATAAAAAGCAAATTAATTACTTAAAAATCATACAATGTGATTTTCTGGATTTTTGTTTTAGATTCCGTCTCTCACAGTTGAAGTGTACCTATGACAAAAATGACAGACCTCTACATGCTTTGTAAATAGGAAAACCTGCAAAATCGGCAGTGTATCAAATACTTGTTCTCCCCACTGTATAAAATATATGTTGATTTGTTTAACACTTTGTTGGTTACTACATTATTCCATATGTGTTATTTCATAGTTTTGATGTCTTCACTATTATTCTACAATGTAGAAAATAGTAAAAATAAAGAAAAACCCTTGAATGAGTAGGTGTGTCCAAACTTTTGACTGGTGCTGTATATAAAAGTATGTGGACACACCTTCAAATTAGTGCCCCGGTCAACTGTAAGTGCTGTTATTGTGAAATGGAAACGTCTAGGTGCAACAACGGCTCAGCTGTGAAGTGGTAGGCCACACAAGCTCACAGAACGGGACCGCTGAGTGCTGAAGTGCGTAGCGTGTGAAAATCGTCTGTTTTTTGTTGCAACACTCGCTACCGAGCTCCAAACTGCCTCTGGCAGCAACGTCAGCACAATAACTGTTAGTCAGGAGCTTCATCAAATGGGTTTCCATGGCTGAGCAGCCGCACACAAGCCTAAGATCACCATGCGCAATGCCTATCGGCATCTGGAGTGGTTAAAGCTTGCCACCATTGGACTCTGGAGCAGTGGAAACACATTCTCTATAGTGATGAATCACGCTTCACCATCTGGCAGTCCGACGGACGAATCTGGGTTTGGTGGATGCCAGGAGAACGCTACCTGCCCGAAAGCATAGTGCCAACTGTAAAGTTTGGTGGAGGAGGAATAATGGTCTGGGGCTGTTTTTCATGGTTCCAGTGAAGGGAAATCTTAACGCTATAGCATACAATGACATTCTAGACGATTCTGTGCTTCCAAAATTGTGGCAACAGTTTGGGGATGGCCCTTTCCTGTTTCAGCATGACAATGCACCCGTGCACAAAAAGCGAGATCCATACAGAAATTGTTTTTGGGATGAATTGGAATGCCGACTGCGAGCCAGGCCTAATCGCCCCCCCCCCAAAAAAAAATGTTGAGCAGGTGGGAATCCATTGAATTTTAATTAAATGCTACAGTGAGTATATCTTATTACACAGTTTAATTCATTTGATTTCATTAAGATGTTCACAAACATTAGGATTATGTGTTTAATCTGCTAAAGGGAATTATTTTTCCAGATGTCCTCTGATTTGAAATGTCTTAAGTTGTAATGTTGACAGCCATGTCACCTGATACTAATACCCCAGGGAAATTAGGGAGGAAAATTGTTATTGAATGAGGCTCGGTTTATGATGCATATGGAATACATCGATATAGCTTATACTGAAAAATAGACTTTGCTCCTCTGTCAAAAACATACTGTAGTGAAGGGAGGCAAATTTGAGAGAGGTATTCTAACACTATTTAGCATGTGTATGTGGCTACACAGTAGTATTTAGCTTCCAGAACATGTGCCAGAGTTAGTATTTAGTTGCCCTAGCATGTGGCTGTGCTACACAGTAGGAAACCCCCTGTAATCTCTTGTATTGTTAGAGGTTTCATCATATTTTCACTGAGAAAATTCCATTTGAATTCTTTAAAATTATGTTACGTTAATAAACACCTCTGTATGTAGGTTTGCATTGTAAAATTGTATTGTGAAGAAAGGCTATACAGAATTTTCATGTTGGTTCAAATCTCTGACCCTACAGAACATACTGGCAGTTATGATTCAATCTCTCTGTACACGGACAGAGACGTTTGGCTGAGAGAGAGAACAGGCTGTTTTGGGTGGGGTGCCCACAGCTACAGATCAGTCATGTCCCAAGGCAATAACCTTACACACACACTCCCTCAGGACTTGCCCTGGGGGCAGGCAGCAGATTCGCTTGGCTAACTGACTAGCTCCACCAGCAATGTCATATTACTGGCAGGGAGACCAGCAATGTTATATTACTGGCAGAGAGACCACTCACTGAGAGCACATTTTGTGATGTACCACCTCCTTCCCTCTCTCTTAGGGCACCGCTCAATGGAGAGTTGGCCCCTTCTCCCCCGCCTAGAGGTTGGCTGGCAGCATCTCCCTGCCTGCCTCCTGGGCTCTGACCCAGCCCAGGGAACAGGGACATGTGGTGACCGTGAGAAGTGCGTCACGGAGCTGGGCACATTCACAGGTCTACTGCTGATCTGGTTTGGTCTGATCTGGTCTGGTTTGATCTGGTCTCTATCTATTTAGGATTGCTGTTTACACACACTGAATCCTGCTGCTTTCTGGGTTTTGGTTTTGTCAGACTTTGATCTGTAATTAGCTTGCAATGGATTTGGGAAGCATTGATGTATTGTAGGGATTATAAAGGGTCCATGAAGGCTTCATTAAGCATTTGTAAGTTATGCTGTACTTTGTTTTTGATGTTTTGAATTAACAAGTAATTTCTTTCATCAGGCGTGAATGACGATAACACCTGCCACCCACGGCTAAGTAGCCAGTAAACACGTTTACAATGAACCCTCTAGAGTCTAAGCCTGGGGCGGGTTCTACTAAGATAACATATGGAATTGTTTTAAGATGGTCATACCAAGGATAATTTAGATATTTTATTTGGAATATTAGGACCCCTTTGGTATCCCCAGAAATATCTTGAATATTTTGGGGATGAAACATTGAATTTGGCCTTACTGCTATTAGTCCATAGAAACGCATTGAATAACATACATGGAAAAACAGACAGTTAAACAAAACAGATGTAAAGGAAGTTTGTTCTGAAGTGTCTGTCCTGTATCTGAGAGATATCAGAAAGATCATGCAGTGTCATGGGCCTCTCACTCCACCGGGTTACCACCTTTATTTTCTTCCACTCTGCTCACCACTCTCTCTACTCAGCCTAACTAGCTCCACCTGTCCCTGCTCTGCTCTGCTCTAATTACTCTGCCAGCTGCGCTGCATTACCCACTACCTCTCCCAGTATTTAAGGCCCTGTCTTTCAGCTCTCCGGTGTCAGATCGTCTGCAAAGCTCACACCCGGAACCTGTTTGCTCGCGCTTCTGGCTCACCCTGGTTTTGTGACCCCGGACCTGCCTGTTTTTTTGGATACTCTTCTGCCTCAGGAGATCCAGACCTGCTTCTGCCATTACGACTCCTGACTACTCTTCAATCCCGGTAACTCTGACCAGCCTTCTGCCTTGCTACTACGTATTTTGGATTTCCCTTGAACTGTACTGCTGCCTGGTTTCATTCCGCCCTGTTGTGTCTGTGTCTCCCCCCCCCAGGACTTCTGGACCACCCACCACCGGCTTCATAGGACGCATCGCTGCCACTGGGGGGGGCACAGACCCAGCGCATTGGACGGGATCCCTGTTACCCCTGGAGCCTTCATTCACTCCCTACTTCCCTTCTCCCCTTAAGTTTAATAAACTTTCTGGTGTGACGCAATTGTGGTCCTCTGGTCGTCTGTCTGAACCGTGACATGCAGAAGACCAAACAGTTATGAGTTTCTGTTTATTGGATCTGCCATTAAGTCAAGATTCAGTGTGATATGATGTGATTACAGGTGATTGATAACTTTATCTAGCACTGTCGCATCGGACTGTATCTAGCACTGTGACATATTGGCACTTTTTGACTCAGGCATTGTTTCGGTCTTGTCAGTATGTTTGTCTTTGCTACGTGACAGCGAGTTTCCCCTTGGGGATCAATAAAGTCAGAATCTGTCTTGTCTGTCAGTATGGCACACTGCAGAATACTCCCTTCCAACCCTACTTTTAAAAATGCACAATATTTTTTCAGAATCCCTTTTCCTCAAAGTGAAACATGCTTAATTCAATATTTCCATTGTCTGAACATGCACAGACTAAACTCATGCAGGCAGTAAGTACCACTGACTGAAACAGAGAGGACAGACTGGACAGAGTGACTGAAACAGAGAGGACAGACTGGACAGAGTGACTGAAACAGAGAGGACAGACTGGACAGTGACTGAAACAGAGAGGACAGAATGGACAGAGAGTGACTGAAATAGAGAGGACAGACTGGAAAGAGTGACTGAAACAGAGAGGACAGACTGGACAGAGTGACTGAAACAGACTGGACAGAGAGTGACTGAAACAGAGAGGACAGACTGGACAGCGTGACTGAAACAGAGAGCACAGAATGGACAGAGTGACTGAAACAGAGAGGACAGACTGGACAGAGTGACTGAAACAGAGAGGACAGACTGGACAGAGTGACTGAAACAGACTGGACAGAGAGTGACTGAAAGAGAGAGGACAGACTGGACAGAGAGTGACACAGAGGACAGACTGGACAGAGAGTGACTGAACCGGAGAGGACAAACTGGACAGAGAGTGACTGAACCGGAGATGACAGACTGGACCGAGAGTGACTGAACCGGAGAGGACAGACTGGACAGAGTTACTGAAAAAGAGAGGACAGACTGGACAGAGTGACTGAAACAGACTGGACAGAGAGTGACTGAAACAGAGAGGACAGACTGGGAAGAGTGACTAAAACAACAGAGAGGACAGAATGGTGAGTGTCGCAAACAGAGAGGACAGACTGGACAGAGAGTGACTGAAACAGAGAGGACAGACTGGACAGAGTGACTGAAACAGAGGACAGACTGGACAGAGAGTGACTGAAACGGAGAGGACAGACTGGACAGAGAGTGACTGAAACAGAGGACAGACTGGACAGTGACTGACTGAACCGGAGAGGACAGACTGGACAGAGAGTGACTGAACCGGAGAGGACAGACTGGACAGGGAGTGACTGAAACAGAGGACAGAATGGACTGATTTACTGAAAAAGAGAGGACAGACTGGACAGAGTGACAAACAGACTGGACAGAGAGTGACTGAAACAGAGAGGACAGACTGGACAGAGTGACTGAAACAGAGAGGACAGAATGGACAAAGAGTGACTGAACCGGACAGGACAGACTGGACAGAGAGTGACTGAAACAGAGAGGACAGACTGGACAGAGAGTGACTGAAACAGAGAGGACAGACTGGACAGAGAGTAACTGAAACAGAGGACAGACTGGATGAGTGACTGAAACAGAGAGGACAGACTGGACAGAGAGTAACTGAAACAGAGAGGACAGACTGGACAGAGAGTAACTGAAACAGAGAGGACAGACTGGACAGAGAGTGACTGAACCGGACAGGACAGACTGGACAGAGATTGACTGAAACAGAGAGGACAGACTGGACAGAGAGTAACTGAAACAGAGAGAACAGACTGGACAGAGTGACTGAAACAGAGAGGACAGACTGGACAGAGAGTGATTGAAACAGAGGACAGACTGGACAGAGTGACAAACGGAGAGGACAGACTGGACAGAGAGTGACTGAAACGGAGAGGACAGACTGGACAGAGTGTGACTGAACCGGAGAGGACAGACTGGACAGAGAGTGACTGAAACGGAGAGGACAGACTGGACAGAGAGTGACTGAACCGGAGAGGACAGACTGGACAGAGAGTGACTGAAACGGAGAGGACAGACTGGACAGAGTGACTGAAACAGAGAGGACAGACTGGACAGAGTGACTTAAACAGAGCGGACAGACTGGACAGAGTGACTAAAACAGAAAGGACAGAATGGACAGAGTGACTGAAACAGAGAGGACAGACTGGAAAGAGTGACTGAAACGGAGAGGACAGACTGGAAAGAGTGACTGAAACAGACTGGACAGAGAATGACTGAAACAGAGTGGACAGACTGGACAGAGAGTGACTGAAACAGAGGACAGAGAGTGACTGAAACAGAGAACAGACTGGACAGAGTGACTGAAACAGAGAGGACAGACTGGACAGAGAGTGACTGAAACAGAGGACAGAATGGACAGAGTGACTGAAACAGAGAGGACAGACTTGACAGAGTGACTGAAACAGAGAGGACAGACTGGACAGAGTGACTGAAACAGAGGACAGACTGGACAGAGAGTGACTGAACCGGAGAGGACTGACTGGACAGAGAGTGACTGAACCGGACAGAACAGACTGGACAGAGTGACTGAAACAGAGAGCACAGAATGGACAGAGTGACTGAAACAGGGGACAGACTGGAAAGAGTGACTGAAACAGACTGGACAGAGAGTGACTGAAACAGAGAGAACAGACTGGACAGAGTGACTGAAACAGAGAGGAAAGAATGGACAGAGTGATTGAAAAAGAGAGGACAGAATGGTCAGTGTCTCAGAGGACAGACTGGACAGAGTGACTGAAACAGAGAGCACAGAATGGACAGTGACTGAAACAGACTGGACAGAGTGACTGAAACAGAGAGGACAGACTGGACAGAGTGACTGAAACAGAGAGGACAGAGTGACAGAGGACAGACTGGACAGAGTGACTGAAACAGAGAGGACAGACTGGACAGAGTGACAAACAGAGAGGACATATTGGACAGAGTGACTGAAACAGAGGACAGACTGGACAGAGAGTGACTGAAACAGAGAGAACAGACTGGACAGAGAGTGACTGAATCAGAGAGGACAGACTGGACAGAGTGACTGAAACAGAGGACAGACTGGACAGAGTGACTGAAACGGAGAGGACAGACTGGGTAGAGTGACTGAAACGTAGAGGACAGAATGGACAAAGAGTGACTGAGCCGGACAGGACAGACTGGACAGAGAGTGACTGAAACGGAGAGGACAGACTGGACAGAGAGTGACTGAAACAGAGGACAGACTGGACAGGGAGTGACAAACGGAGAGGACAGACTGGACAGAGTGACTGAAACGGAGAGGACAGACTGGTCAGAGAGTGACTGAACCGGAGAGGACAGACTGGACAGAGTGACTGACCCGGAGAGGACAGATTGGCAAGAGTGACTGAAACGGAGAGGACAGACTGGACAGAGAGTGACTGAAACGTAGAGGACAGACTGGATAGAGTGACTTAAACAGAGAGGAAAGACTGGACAGAGAGTGACTGAACCGGAGAGCACAGAATGGACAGAGTTACTGAAGAAGAGAGGACAGACTGGACAGAGTGACTGAAACAGACTGGACAGAGAGTGACTGAAACAGAGAGGACAGACTGGACAGAGTGACTGAAATGGAGAGGACAGAATGGACAAAGAGTGTCTGAAACGGAGAGGACAGACTGGACAGAGAGTGACTGAACCGGAGAGGACAGACTGGACAGAGAGTGACTGAAATGGAGAGGACAGACTGGACAGAGTGACTGAAACAGAGAGGACAGACTGCATAGAGTGACTGAAACAGAGAGGAAAGACTGGACAAAGAGTGACTGAACCGGAGAGCACAGAATGGACAGAGTTACTGAAAAAGAGAGGACAGACTGGACAGAGTGACTGAAACAGACTGGACAGAGAGTCACTGAAACAGAGAGGACAGACTGGACAGAGTGACTGAAACAGTGAGGACAGAATGGACGAAGAGTGACTGAACCAGACAGGACAGACTGGACAGAGAGTGACTGAAACGGAGAGGACAGACTGGACAGAGAATGACTGAAACGGAGAGGACAGACTGGACAGAGAGTGACAAACAGAGGACAGACTGGACAGAGAGTGACTGAAACAGAGGACAGACTGGACAGAGAGTGACTGAACCGGAGAGGACAGACTGGACAGAGAGTGACTGAACCGGAGAGGACAGACTGGACAGAGAGTGACTGAACCGGAGAGAACAGACTGGACAGAGTGACTGAAACAGAGAGGAAAGACTGGACAGAGAGTGACTGAACCGGAGAGCACAGAATGGACAGATTTACTGAAAAAGAGAGGACAGACTGGACAGAGTGACAAACAGACTGGACAGAGAGTGACTGAAACCGAGAGGACAGACTGAACAGAGTGACTGAAACAGAGAGGACAGACTGGACAGAGTGACTGAAACAGAGAGGACAGAGTGACTGAAACAGAGAGGACAGAATGGACAAAGAGTGACTGAACCGGACAGGACAGACTGGACAGAGTGACTGAAACGGAGAGGACAGACTGGACAGAGAGTGACTGAAACAGAGGACAGACTGGACAGAGAGTGACTGAAACGGAGAGGACAGACTGGACAGAGAGTGACTGAAAAAGAGGACAGACTGGACAGTGACTGACTGAACCGGAGAGGACAGACTGGACAGAGAGTGACTGAACCGGAGAGGACAGACTGGACAGGGAGTGACTGAAACAGAGGACAGACTGGACAGGGTGACTGAAACGGAGAGGACAGACTGGACAGAGTGACTGAAACGGAGAGGACAGACTGGACAGAGAGTGACTGAACCGGAGAGGACAGACTGGACAGAGAGTGACTGAACCGTAGAGGACAGACTGGATAGAGTGACTGAAACAGAGAGGAAAGACTGGACAGAGTGACTGAACCGGAGAGCACAGAATGGACTGATTTACTGAAAAAGAGAGGACAGACTGGACAGAGTGACAAACAGACTGGACAGAGAGTGACTGAAACAGAGAGGACAGACTGGACAGAGTGACTGAAACAGAGAGGACAGAATGGACAAAGAGTGACTGAACCGGACAGGACAGACTGGACAGAGAGTGACTGAAACAGAGAGGACAGACTGGACAGAGAGTGACTGAAACAGAGAGGACAGACTGGACAGAGAGTAACTGAAACAGAGGACAGACTGGATGAGTGACTGAAACAGAGAGGACAGACTGGACAGAGAGTAACTGAAACAGAGAGGACAGACTGGACAGAGAGTAACTGAAACAGAGAGGACAGACTGGACAGAGAGTGACTGAACCGGACAGGACAGACTGGACAGAGATTGACTGAAACAGAGAGGACAGACTGGACAGAGAGTAACTGAAACAGAGAGAACAGACTGGACAGAGTGACTGAAACAGAGAGGACAGACTGGACAGAGAGTGATTGAAACAGAGGACAGACTGGACAGAGTGACAAACGGAGAGGACAGACTGGACAGAGAGTGACTGAAACGGAGAGGACAGACTGGACAGAGTGTGACTGAACCGGAGAGGACAGACTGGACAGAGAGTGACTGAAACGGAGAGGACAGACTGGACAGAGAGTGACTTAACCGGAGAGGACAGACTGGACAGAGAGTGAATGAAACGGAGAGGACAGACTGGACAGAGTGACTGAAACAGAGAGGACAGACTGCATAGAGTGACTGAAACAGAGAGGAAAGACTGGACAAAGAGTGACTGAACCGGAGAGCACAGAATGGACAGAGTTACTGAAAAAGAGAGGACAGACTGGACAGAGTGACTGAAACAGACTGGACAGAGAGTCACTGAAACAGAGAGGACAGACTGGACAGAGTGACTGAAACAGTGAGGACAGAATGGACAAAGAGTGACTGAACCAGACAGGACAGACTGGACAGAGAGTGACTGAAACAGAGAGGACAGACTGGACAGAGAGTGATTGAAACAGAGGACAGACTGGACAGAGTGACAAACGGAGAGGACAGACTGGACAGAGAGTGACTGAAACGGAGAGGACAGACTGGACAGAGTGTGACTGAACCGGAGAGGACAGACTGGACAGAGAGTGACTGAAACGGAGAGGACAGACTGGACAGAGAGTGACTGAACCGGAGAGGACAGACTGGACAGAGAGTGACTGAAACGGAGAGGACAGACTGGACAGAGTGACTGAAACAGAGAGTACAGACTGCATAGAGTGACTGAAACAGAGAGGAAAGACTGGACAAAGAGTGACTGAACCGGAGAGCACAGAATGGACAGAGTTACTGAAAAAGAGAGGACAGACTGGACAGAGTGACTGAAACAGACTGGACAGAGAGTCACTGAAACAGAGAGGACAGACTGGACAGAGTGACTGAAACAGT
This sequence comes from Coregonus lavaretus, assembly GCF_964263955.1. Classification (NCBI taxonomy): domain Eukaryota; kingdom Metazoa; phylum Chordata; class Actinopteri; order Salmoniformes; family Salmonidae; genus Coregonus; species Coregonus lavaretus. The sequence continues at coordinate 16,396,202 of NC_139988.1, forward strand.
GAGGACAGAATGGACAAAGAGTGACTGAACCAGACAGGACAGACTGGACAGAGAGTGACTGAAACAGAGAGGACAGACTGGACAGAGAGTGATTGAAACAGAGGACAGACTGGACAGAGTGACAAACGGAGAGGACAGACTGGACAGAGAGTGACTGAAACGGAGAGGACAGAATGGACAGAGTGTGACTGAACCGGAGAGGACAGACTGGACAGAGAGTGACTGAAACGGAGAGGACAGACTGGACAGAGAGTGACTGAACCGGAGAGGACAGACTGGACAGAGAGTGACTGAAACGGAGAGGACAGACTGGACAGAGTGACTGAAACAGAGAGGACAGACTGCATAGAGTGACTGAAACAGAGAGGAAAGACTGGACAAAGAGTGACTGAACCGGAGAGCACAGAATGGACAGAGTTACTGAAAAAGAGAGGACAGACTGGACAGAGTGACTGAAACAGACTGGACAGAGAGTCACTGAAACAGAGAGGACAGACTGGACAGAGTGACTGAAACAGTGAGGACAGAATGGACAAAGAGTGACTGAACCAGACAGGACAGACTGGACAGAGAGTGACTGAAACGGAGAGGACAGACTGGACAGAGAATGACTGAAACGGAGAGGACAGACTGGACAGAGAGTGACTGAAACAGAGGACAGACTGGACAGAGAGTGACTGAACCGGAGAGGACAGACTGGACAGAGAGTGACTGAACCGGAGAGGACAGACTGGACAGAGAGTGACTGAACCGGAGAGAACAGACTGGACAGAGAGTGACTGAACCGGAGAGGACAGACTGGACAGAGTGACTGAAACAGAGAGGAAAGACTGGACAGAGAGTGACTGAACCGGAGAGCACAGAATGGACAGATTTACTGAAAAAGAGAGGACAGACTGGACAGAGTGACAAACAGACTGGACAGAGAGTGACTGAAACCGAGAGGACAGACTGAACAGAGTGACTGAAACAGAGAGGACAGACTGGACAGAGTGACTGAAACAGAGAGGACAGACTGGAAAGAGTGACTGAAACAGACTGGACAGAGAGTGACTGAAACAGAGAGGACAGAGTGACTGAAACAGAGAGGACAGAATGGACAAAGAGTGACTGAACCGGACAGGACAGACTGGACAGAGTGACTGAAACGGAGAGGACAGACTGGACAGAGAGTGACTGAAACAGAGGACAGACTGGACAGAGAGTGACTGAAACGGAGAGGACAGACTGGACAGAGAGTGACTGAAACAGAGGACAGACTGGACAGTGACTGACTGAACCGGAGAGGACAGACTGGACAGAGAGTGACTGAACCGGAGAGGACAGACTGGACAGGGAGTGACTGAAACAGAGGACAGACTGGACAGGGTGACTGAAACGGAGAGGACAGACTGGACAGAGTGACTGAAACGGAGAGGACAGACTGGACAGAGAGTGACTGAACCGGAGAGGACAGACTGGACAGAGAGTGACTGAACCGTAGAGGACAGACTGGATAGAGTGACTGAAACAGAGAGGAAAGACTGGACAGAGTGACTGAACCGGAGAGCACAGAATGGACTGATTTACTGAAAAAGAGAGGACAGACTGGACAGAGTGACAAACAGAGTGACTGAAACAGAGAGGACAGAATGGACAAAGAGTGACTGAACCGGACAGGACAGACTGGACAGAGAGTGACTGAAACAGAGAGGACAGACTGGACAGAGAGTGACTGAAACAGAGAGGACAGACTGGACAGAGAGTAACTGAAACAGAGGACAGACTGGATGAGTGACTGAAACAGAGAGGACAGACTGGACAGAGAGTAACTGAAACAGAGAGGACAGACTGGACAGAGAGTAACTGAAACAGAGAGGACAGACTGGACAGAGAGTGACTGAACCGGACAGGACAGACTGGACAGAGATTGACTGAAACAGAGAGGACAGACTGGACAGAGAGTAACTGAAACAGAGAGAACAGACTGGACAGAGTGACTGAAACAGAGAGGACAGACTGGACAGAGAGTGACTGAAACAGAGAGGACAGACTGGACAGAGTGACAAACGGAGAGGACAGACTGGACAGAGAGTGACTGAAACGGAGAGGACAGACTGGACAGAGTGTGACTGAACCGGAGAGGACAGACTGGACAGAGAGTGACTGAAACATAGAAGACAGACTGGATAGAGTGACTGAAACAGAGAGGAAAGACTGGACAAAGATTGACTGAACCGGACAGGACAGACTGGACAGAGAGTGACTGAACCGGAGAGGACAGACTGGACAGAGTGACTGAAACAGAGAGGACAGAGTGGACAGAGTGACTGAAACAGAGAGGACAGAATGGTGAGTGTCTCAAACAGAGAGGACAGACTGGACAGAGAGTGACTAAAACAGAGAGGACAGACTGGACAGAGTGACTGAACAGAGAGGACAGAATGGTGAGTGTCTCAAACAGAGAGGACAGACTGGACAGAGAGTGACAAACAGAGAGGACAGACCGGACAGAGAGTGACTGAAGCGGAGAGGACAGACTGGACAGAGAGTGACTGAAACGTAGATGACAGACTGGATAGAGTGACTGAAACAGAGAGGAAAGACTGGACAAAGAGTGACTGAACCGGACAGGACAGGCTGGACAGAGGGTGACTGAACCGGAGAGGACAGAATGGACAGTGACTGAAACAGAATGGACAGAGTGACTGAAACAGAGAGGACAGACTGGACAGGGTGACTGAAACAGAGAGGGCAGACTGGACAGTGACTGAAACAGAGAGGACAGAATGGACAGAGAGTGGCTGAAACAGAGAGCACAGAATGGACAGAGTGACTGAAACAGAGAGGACAGACTGGACAGAGTTACTGAAACAGACTGGACAGAGAGTGACTGAAACAGACTGGTCAGAGTGTGACTGAAACAGAGAGGACAGACTGGACAGAGAGTGACTGAAACAGAGAGGACAGACTGGACAGAGAGTGACTGAAACAGAGGACAGACTGGACAGAGGGTGACTGAAACAGAGTGGACAGACTGGACAGAGAGTGACTGAAACACAGAGGACAGACTGGACAGCGAGTGACTGAAACAGATATAAGTACAGTTGAAATTCAAACAGGGCATTCTCCAAAGAGAGAAAAATACCTTGGATGTCACTGTCATTCTCTCTAGAAGTGCTATTGAATTTGCCCATAGGATTCCTGGGAAATAAAAGAAGACAGGTTTTGAAAGGATATTTTTCCCAATAGGGTTTGTAGCCCAACCCTCAGGACCACATCTCTCTAGAATATTCATCTGGGAGCCATGCTTAGCGGAGTGCTGATGGTTTAGTCTCGAAAACCTGACCCTAGGCAACAGAGTGACTAGGTCTGGTTTCAATGATGGCATAGAGGAACTACGTCACTGCCTACATCACTACTTTATCCACTATAAATAAAATACAAAATAGCAAGTGGCTAGTTTGCATCAACTACCTCAACTAAAACGTCTGTAAAAGTTTTGCCTGTGAACTTTGGTGTTGAATAGCGACATTCTGGCATGTCTGCCTCGTGATTTGTTGGGAGAGTCCCCTGTAATTCCTCTATGCCAAAATAATCCATAATTGAAACCAGACCCAAGTCACTGTGTTGCCTAGGGTCGGGATTTCGAGACCACTGACGGCTCAGGAGAGAATTTTCCAAGTCAGTCCTCTGGTGCTGGATTCCGACACAATGGGCATTGTCTTGGTGACGGCTTTGCGTTCCATTTAAAGTGGTCAATGAATCTCAGTATGCAAAGAACTGCCTTGGGCCCAACAGGAAATGCATTTTATGTCAAGTGTAAGTAGATTTGACAGGTTATATCAGTATTATAGAATTTGCTATTCCAGCTATCCTAACCTTAGGCACTTAGCAGGCCTATGTTTGTATTGTGAAGAAAGGCTACACAGAGTTTTCATGTTGGTTCTAAGCTCTGACGCTACAGAACATACTGGCAGTTATGGTTCAATCTCTCTGTACACGGACGGAGACGTTTGGCTGAGAGAGAGAACAGGCTGTTTTGGGTGGGGTGCCCACAGCTACAGATCAGTCATGTCCAAGGCAATAACTTTACACACACACACTCCAAGTAATTACCCAATAAAAGTTATAATCAAGGCAGGAGCATATGAAACAAGGCAGGAGCATATGAAAAACACAAGAAAAAGAAAATCATAACATCCTCCTAAAATCATCTCGCGTACAGCACAGTAAAGCAGTACATACATTACCATGCAGTAATCCCCAGGTTGCTTTTTTTTTTTTACCAATATACCAATATGTGCCCTTTGCGATACATTGGAAAACCTCCCTGGTCTTTGTGGTTGAATCTGTGTTTGAAATGTACTGCTCGACTGAGGGACCTTACAGATATTTGTATGTGTGGGGTACAGAGATGAGGTAGTCATTAAAAAAAATTATGTTAAACTCTATTATTGCACACAGAGTGAGTCCATGCAACTTATGTGACTTGTTAAGCAAGTTTTTACTCCTGAACGTATTTAGGCTTGCCATAACAAAGGCGTTGAATACTTATTGACTCAAGACATTTCAGCTTTTCATTTTTTATTAATTTGTAGAAATCTTGAAAAATATAATTCCACTTTGACATTATGGGGTATTGTGTGTAGGCCAGTGAAAAAATATATTTTATCAATTTAAAATTCAGGCTGTAACACAATATGTGGAAAAAGTCAAGGGGTGTGAATACTTTCTGAAGGCACTGTATCCTCCTGATGAAAAACAAGAACGCTAGTGTCTGTCTCCTCTCTCTTCTCCCAGACCTCTGCAGACAGCTCCCACTGGGCACAGACGTCAATTCAACATCTATTCCACGTTGGTTCAGCGTAATTTAATTGAAATGAGGTGGAAACAACGTTGATTCAACCAGTGGGCTGTTTGTTTATTTGTGTTCTAAAATGATTTGCTAGCAGGAGAAGGTCACAGGTTGTAGATGGTAATGAGTTGAGAGAGAGACTTGCTGGTAAAACTGAAGTTCTACAGCGGTGGCGACGGATCATTTTCTCCTGAGGCAGTGATTGGCATTAATTACCTAACAGGTGTTAACTGGGATGAATCTCATAATTAACTATTTTAAAATGTAATTTAACTCTGAGCGTGTTTGCGTGTGTGTGTGTGTGTGTGTGTGTGTGCGTACACGCATGCTTGTGTATGTAAGCATGCATGAAAACATGCATACCTTACATACAGTTCTCCTTGCTGAAGGCACTGAGTTAGTTCTGCAGGCATTGGGGCTGAACCGAGCGGCCGAGGTTCCATATGGGGTTTCCTAGCGACCCACTTCTCCCTCCATAACAAAGTAGTCCCTCCCTTGTGCTGCTTCATATTAGGCAGAAGGAGATCCTTTGTCTTGGACCAATATATTTTTCTACCCGTTGCCAAGACGCTGCAAGGCGAAGCACACCCAAACCTACCGCTCATTCTGCATGTACCTTCATCAACAGTACCAGATAGGCTGTGTTCAGTAACCTAGTTTTCTCTCTACGGTATGTGTTAGCTTGCATTTTTCTCCAAGGGAGTATAGATGTCTACTTTGAATAGATCTTCATCTCTCAGATCATCAATAAGTTCCATGTTTAGTTTTATAATATAAATCATGAGCATCCACCTAGAATGTAGATGGATAGGGTGGTCCGATGCAGGGCAAAAATCACTGGTGAGCTAATATGCCGTTCTCATTCCTTTGGGATGCTCCTGCTCCTCCTGAAATAAATGCCTCTGCATCTTTAATGAGCTGTAGGAGAGAAAAAGTATCTGCTGCTGGAGTGTTGACCTAGTCTCTCTGTGTCAACGGACTGTACAGCAACCTTCAACACACAGTGGCCCGTCACCGCTTTCCAAACACAGAGAGAAATTAGAGCAAAGCGAACGGACAGAGAGACACTTTCCAAACACAGAGAGAAATTAGAGCAAAGCGAACGGACAGAGACACTTTCCAAACACCTGGGATTTGAACTCACAACCTCTGGATTTGAGGTACACCGATCTTTCTGTAGCATTCCCCTAAACATTCATTACCTGTAATACAGCACTTAGTTACTTTTCAATATTACCCCATGTGGGATTTGAACTCATAACCTCTGTATTTGGGGTATGCTTATCTTTCTGCTAAACCACAAAGTCTTTAGCGTTCTCTGAAGTCCCCTAAACATTCATTACCTATAGTACATCTCTGCACTTAGCAACAGAGTGCCATCTGACTGTTATTTTAGTTATCAGTTAATCTGACTATTCTCTCATCATTGATTTCATTGACTTATTTCAGCAATTTGAGGGTTTTCTGTATAGTTGTCTAGTGTTGGTGGGGCATATTATTCTGTTTTAATGTTACTCCTGAATCATTATGATAAATATAATAGTATTTCATTAGTTTATTTTTTAACAAAGCTGAGATTCACTTTGAAGTCGAAAGTGAAGGAATACAGGTGAAATCAGATATTAACACAGACATGGTGGCATAGCAGAAATATCTGAATGCCGTGAACCAAGAGGTTGTTGGTTCAAATCCCAGGTGAAGACGCGTTGAATAATAATTACTGTATAAATAAACATACACAATGTGGTCGTGGGTCAAATATGTAAGTTGAAAACACTGTATGTTAAAAGCACTGTTTGTATCATAAAGACACATTTTTGTTGTCACGTGAAGTGTTCCCAAAACACGTTTTCAAATGATTTCAAATAATGTGATTTTCCACGTGAAATCCTGTGGTTTTTCCGTAAGGGGGATAAAAAAACATGAAATAGCCTGAAAAGGAAGGGGACAGCGTCGTTTAAAGAAGAGGAAGTTAGACAGATTATCTAAATCATGGACAGATGGGTGAGCGGATGCCTTTTGACTCACTTGTTTGGGATTTCTGTGTTTTTACCAGAGAGAACTTGATGTGAGAGAGACTATGAATTCTAAGGGTTTGATGCCACCACCACAAAGTTCTAAATGTCACCATTAATATGTAGATTCACTGGTGCATTTATTGATGAGTAGATTATGATTTGTTAATGGACCTCAAACTGTGTAATAAGAAACAATTAAGTTCATCAATAAATTCTAGTAGTTGTTGTTTTTTGCAAAATACTACTGATTTGTTATATTGCATCCGGTGAGAGATGAGTTTGCAGCGTTGCTGTGTGAACAGTGGGCCTGTAGATGAGTGATTATTCATGTTTAGCCCTCACTCCACCAATAATCACCTGCCTCTCTCATCTGGCTGCTGTTGCTCGGGGTGGAACTGCAGAACTGCTGGCAACCGAACCGCTCCGCTCCGTCTTCTCTCCTCAGGGCCAAATAACCCCCCCCCCCCCCACAGAGAAGGTCTCTGCCTGGCTCTGTCTCTCACACCTGCCAAGGTCTACAGCACAAGGGCATGCAGACTGTATTAGTCGTTTAACCGCCAGTCGTTTCACTGGAGCCAGACTGTTACATTCTACGTCAGGGATGGGAAACTTTGATGGGGGGTAGGGGCCACCAAAAATATATAAATTCATTGTGAGGGGCGGCAGTGACTCACGGGTCTGTGTACACACATCCATACCCCACACACATAGTCAACTGATTTGTGCAATCAATCTATTTGTTCAGTTAAAGTACTAAACTCTCTTAATTAAATGCATTATCCTGTTTATAAATGTAATGTGAAAATGTAGATTTCCACCAAATAAACATACCCAAAAGTAATGAGTTATCATGAGAGGGCCATAAACAATAACTGGTCATGCTTTTACTGCCAGAAAGACAATAAATCTCACCTTTCTGGTAAAAAATTGTTGTAAATTGCTGAGATATAGTCACTTTTGAGTACACAAGCTCAAATACACAGTACAAATATGATAAAAATATGAAAGAATCATATATGATTTGTTTCCTATTCAACAAAAGTAGGGCTTGAAAAGATTGAAATGCTTTCTAAATATAGTAACAATAAAATTATAGACGACTTACAAAAATATTTCACCATTCTTATAACTGTAAAATAAATATGATCATACATAGTGACAATACATAATTGGCACCATTTCATATAACTGATGACAGAGCATTTTCTGCCCAGCATCCAAATGCCTGATGACTCGTTACGGGGTGATTTCGTCCCTCTGTGACCAAGAGAAAGTGGTCTTCTTTAAATTCTACTAAATTATTATGTATTTTTTTATGTTGAGAGATCAAAATCCACCTGAGAACATCACAGTGAGATGAGATTGTGTTTGCTGCAATCGCTAGGGTCTCCTGTTTCATACCGTGTATTGTAAGCGGAGCTGTGAGGTTCACAGCTAGGGGAATTTGATCCTTTGTCTGGATTGGCCAGAAAAAGTGACGTGTCGCTCCCAAATGAGGTGTTAGATTTCACACACTGATTCTTAGATGAGCGAGAGAACGGCATGCAAAGCGGAACACCCAGAGCTGTCACAGAGTGGTGTTGATGTTGCGCCGTTCACAGAGCACTCTGTACCCACAAATATTGGTCGGAACCTGGTCCAGAACCGCTCAAAGTCCCCTAAATAAGGGACTTAATGTTTATACCAGTAGCCAGGCCCAGCGCTAATCTTTTGGGGGTCCTAAGCAACATTTGGTTGCCCCCACCCCCCACCCCACAATTCTACACAATTTCCTGCAATTCTACACATTTTGCCATAAATTCTGCCATGTTAATATGATCTCTTAATGAGAGTGACTAACAAAATCAAAGAAAAACAGCTGATGCACAACCAAATGCACCTTGTGTATTCTACTATTCTACAGGTAACTGCCGAAATAAAGGAAACACCAACATAAAGTGTCTTAACAGAGCGTTGGGCCACCACGAACCAGAACAGTTTGCCCAGCATTTTTATACATGACCCTAAGCATAATGGGATGTTAATTGCTTCATTAACTCAGGAACCAAACCTGTGTGAAAGCACCTTTTTTAATATTTACTTTGTATCCCTCATTTACTCAAGTTTTTCCATTATTCCTGGCAGTTACCTGTAACTCTCAACAATAATTTGAGACCCCAACTGAGTTTTTTATTTTTATTGTTCCGCGGGCCTACAAAAGGCAGTTGCCAATCCAGTTGCTCCAGGCCTACTGTAAACAGAAATCCTGAGGTTTTCTACCAAGGTACAGTATATTGCATATGTAATCAGAATAGTGGTATGTTTGTTCTACAAAATAGAAGATACATTTAGATTTTAGTCATTTAGCGATTTACAGTTAGTGCATTCATCTTAAGATAGCTAGGTGGGACAACCACATGTCACAGGCATAGTAAGTACACTTTTCCTCAATAAAGTTGCTATCAGCGAAGCCAGAGCCAGAAAGGGGTGTTGTTGCAAGTGTTGGTTCCGGGAAAAATGTTTTTGGGGGAGGGGCGAGGTGAGGAGTCAGATTATTTGAGATACTCTTTGAAGAGGTAGGGTTTCAGGTGCTTTCGGAAGATGGGCAAGGACTCGGCGCCAAAAACCGAGCCCTGGGGGACACCAGTAGTGAGAGTATGTGGTGCAGACACAGATCCTCTCCATGTCACCTGGTAGGATCGGCCTGCCAGGTAGGATGCAATCCAAGGGTGTACAGAGCCTGAGAGTGTGGAGAAGAGGATCTGATGGTTCATGGTGTCGAAGGCAGCGGGTAGATCTAGGAGGATGATAACAGAGGAGAGAGAGTCAGCTTTGGCAGTGCGGAGAGTCTCCGTGACACAGAGAAGAGCAGTCTCGGTTGGTTAACACGTCTTAAAGCCTGACTGGTTAAGGAAGGAGGAGGTGGAAAATAGTTTCCTAGGGTTAGAGGCAGAAGCTTGACATTTAGAGTGGTAGAAAGTGGCTTTAGCAGCGGATACAGAGGCAGAGAAGGTAGAGAGGAGGAAGTGAAAGGAAGTTAGGTCCTGGGAGGAAACGGGACAGTGCGAGTCATAGGATGCGGACAGGGTGGAGAGTAGGGTCGAAAAGGCAGAATCAGGAGACAGGAGGGAGAAGGATTTAGCAGAAGGGAGAGATGATCGGATAGAAGAGGAGAAGGTAGTGGTAGAGAGAGCGAAGATTGTGACCATGACCATCTGGGTAGGGGCTGAGTGGTTAGGGTTGGAGGAAAGGGAGACAGAAAAGGAACTCTCCAAGGGAACCTGGTGGGCGATAGATGACAATGTTTATCTTGAGTGGACAACTGACAGTGACAGCATGGAGAAAATAGTAAATCTCCAGTTAGGAGAAATTAGTAGCACTGTGCCACCACCGCTCTTGGACTATAAGAGAAAACGTAGTCCAATGAAGAAAGCGCAGCTGCAGTAGCAGTGTTCTCTGGGGTGATCAAGGGACTAAAGGGCAGCATAGGCTGAGATGAACTCTGCGTTCTTGTCCGCAGATCGGCACTTCCAAATGCTGCCAGAGACCCAGAATTCCACATGGGTTGTGCGAGCAGGGTACACTAAATTAGAAGGGTTGCAGCCAAGGGGTGGGGAGCGTCTGTAAATCCTGCAGGGAGAGGAGCGAACAGGTATAGAAAAGACACACATAGTTGCCATAGCTACAAAGAGCAAAATGAGATAATCCGAAAATAACTAGGTAAGATACTCAAGTGAGAGAGTGGTGTCAGAACCATCGGCAGAACCGTCTTTGTTTCGGCGACGGTCTTAGTTTTGCCGATGAGACCACCACTGACATGATCGCCGTTTGATAGTATGAGACAGAGTAGAGCTGTGAGTTGGTCCTGACCATGTGACCAGAGCAATATCGGATCTTTATCTATGGCTCTGCAGGTGACTTGTTAGACATATCACATCCTGCCTGTCTGTCTCTCTGAGGATGTTTTCATCACATCCCTGCCTGTCTGTCTCTCTGACGATGTTTTCATCACATCCCTGCCTGTCTGTCTCTGAGGATGTTTTCATCACATCCCTGCCTGTCTGTCTCTGAGGATGTTTTCATCACATCTCATCTCTCTGTTTCTCTCTCCGAGACCTGTAGAAGGTTTTCGTCAGCTGTTACTAAGAAGGGCTGCTGGCTGCTGACTCATACAGCCGTCCAGGAACCGTGAGCATGCAGGGAATATAACTCACCTGGTGGTGGCACTTCGAGGAACACAGAGCTACTCATAAGGCCAAAACAAAAGGCTCTCAGCAGACCACTCAGGGAAAACCAGAGAGTAAAAACTAAACAGGGGTGTCTGTCAGCCAGTCTGGCCCCCTTTAAACTCACAGAAACATTCCCAACAACCATGGACCTTTTCCTGTGGGGCTTGGGGAGAACACCTTGAAAACAAAACGACCCGGACAGTTGTTGCTCCGGTCTATGTGGTGCTGTGGTGGTGGTCCACCACTATGAGGAACGAGCTGCTCTTTGTCAATCCTATTGTTTAGAGGACCATTGTTTATCTATCTGTCAAGGACGAGACACAAAGGCTAGTCACAGGGGAGATGAGAGGGGGGTTCATGTTCAGTCTCCTACCTGCCCTGAAACCAGAACATGACCTGAGACAGAAAAGCAAAGAGCAAACTTGTGACCACCTAGCATGACAGAAACCACTGGATGTGTACATTTCATAACAAAATGCCTGTTGGAATTTATAAATATCCTTCTTGAGAGATGATATGTCTGTTTTCCTCATTACTAGGTGAGGTCCCTTGAGACTTGAATCAAATTCATTATCCATTATTATTCACCAGAAAAGGCAATGCTGGAGAAGGCTGCTGTTTGTGAATCCATCTGGAAGACTATTCTATTGTGAGTGAATAGAACAATGGAGATCAATATGAGGTCTACGGTATAGGGATGGAATATTATGACAGGAGCCAAGCGGAATTCATAGCACGATCCAACACGTCGTATCATAGCATGAGAGGCACAGACAACGTATCATAGCATGAAAGCGTGTGATCATGTCACTCTAAGCAGATAGATAAAACCCGATTATCAGGACAACGTTTTGACCCGTAATGATGACAATACCATTTCACCAAACAGATTTTCCTACAAAACAATAATTACTTATTGCCAGATGCATGGTGATTCTAAAGAGGAACCTCTTTGCATGGTGATTCTACTTGGAATGAGCGTTCTGAATGTGAGTGGTTTGGAATTGGAATACATATAAGTAGGTTATATCCTGCAACGGTATGGAGGCTTTGTATGCAGGGATGCGTCCCAAATGGCACCCTATTCCCTTTATAGTACTACTACTTTTGACCAGAGCCCTGTGGACTCTATATAGTGAATAGGGTGCCATTTGGGACATAGCAGGCTCTGTATCTTACCCCCCTCTGAGTCCCCCTCACTGTATAATCCTAAATGGGAAAACTGTCTTGCTAATGAGAGGTGATGAAGAGATGAACATATGGTGACAGTGTGAGAAGGTAGTGTGCGGCCAGAGATGGGGAAAAATATGCATCAAAATGTATCCTGTTACAAATACAAGGTACTCTAAAGACCAATGTATCAAACTAAGATAGAAAATATTTTTGCAAAGTATTGTATTAACATAAAATACAGGTATATTGAGGTATTTTGTAATAATGAAATACAAAATATATTTGCAAGTACACGCCTTCACTACAACAACATTCTCAGTAACGGTAACAAAACAAATTTTTACTTGCTATTATTGTGATATGTCTATTTAACTTAGTTGAACTCGCTCTGGATTAGAGTGTTTGCTAAATGACCAAAACGTAAATGTAAAAATGAACAATTGCAAAGCACACTGGGATTATTATTGGCCTTGTTTTGGAGGCAGAGCTCATTAGAACAATACCCAGCATGCTTTGCAAGCTATAAAAAAAATTGTATAGAAAAAGGTCTCGAAAGTACCTTATTACAAAATGCATTGGACTGTAGTTCAGGCCGGTGAAATACAAATGACAAAATTCCTCAAAAGTAACAGAAATACTGCCCATCTCTCTGTGCAGCGAATGTAAATTATCTGTTTTGTCACTAAACTGCTGCTATAAATAATAATGTGGCCATGTAAGGTTTCTATTACATGTAGTAGGAATGGCAAAGTCATGTTCCGTTAGAATATTGACGCTGAAAGCCACAGAAACATTTTGGAATGTTCATTCAAATCGTTCAACTGAAATTGTTACCAAGTAACATGTTCGCAACGAACAGAAGCCTTTCTGAACTCACCTCTGATGTGAACTTACCTCGGAATAAGTAAAGTTACCTGCATAGTCCGATTGAGTGTGCTTTTGGACAACACTCCAAATGATTGTATACAACAGGAGGAGTCAACTGTACTTTACAGTAGACAAATACGCTGCTTCAGCGTCAGATTCTCTATTTTTATGGGCACCTTTTGCCTTTTTTCATATGTATTGCTGACAGCAGCAGCAGATGGCAATGCAATAAAGCACAGCCACACAATAAATCAAAATAAGACCACTACTTGTGACTCTCACCGACTCAACACTTTCCTCCAACACATTAAACGTACTTTCCTCGAGACATTAAACGGATTTCCCAGGTAGCATTGGTCCAACACCCTAACTCCGAATAAAAACAAGTCTAGGGGTTTCCTAGTTTCCACCATAACTTTATTTATCTTGTTTCCCTTCTTCTTCGCCACGGTAACCCACTCATTGTAACTCTCTGTGCTATTATCTTCACCCGACTCACTAGCAGTTTCAAACAAAACCTGTTTCCCCCATCTTCTCCTATTCCCCTTGAGCACCTTTCTCAGCCATTTCTGTCATAGAGGTAAGAAAAAATGTAATGTAACATCTAATTAGGATCCTCTGGAAACAATGACCAACCCTGTGGTTCCTACCCTATCAATAATTCCTCCCTGGCATATTAAGTCGTTGTCATGTCATTCAACGTGCTGCCCACTATATTCCAACTATAGAATTAGATTAATCATTCTATTTCCATGAGTCCAACAGGTCACCAATTAACTAGGCCTAATTAGGATGTTTTGCCCATATTATGCAGCCCTGTGAGACACCGTGTGGAAATGATAACAAAAATGCAAGAAATTCAGACATTGATGAAAATGCTGAAAATTATTTTTGTTTGAAGTTGGATTGAACGGTATAAACATCCAGAATGGAGAAAGCCCCACTGAAATCCTTTATACATTTTGTTTCCACCCTAGGGTCATGAACTACTCATAAAGCATATTTAAAACTTTTGTTATTCAAACACATAAAATACCATCTTACCGTCGAAAAATATAAAAAATATTGTGATATGATATTTTGCCCATATCACCTATCCCTAACACTGACTACCCACACACACAAACGTACACACACACACACACAGTCAATGCTGCTGTTCTATTATCTACTATCCATTCTACTGTGTGACCAAGACACTTCCCACTTTATATACAGTATATATATATACACAGTGAGGGAAAAAAGTATTTGATCCCCTGCTAATTTTGTACGTTTGCCCACTGACAAAGACATGATCAGGCTATAATTTGTATTGTAGATTTATTTGAACAGTGAAAGACAGAATAACAAAAAAAATATCCAGAAAAACGCATGTCAAAAATGTTATAAATTGATTTGCATTTTAATGAGGGAAATAAGTATTTGACCCCTCTGCAAAACATGATTTAGTACTTGGTGGCAAAACCCTTGTTGGCAATCACAGAGGTCAGACTTTTCTTGTAGTGGGCCACCAGGTTTGCACACATCTTAGGAGGGATTTTGTTCCACTCCTCTTTGCAGATCTTCTCCAAGTCATTAAGGTTTCGAGGCTGACATTTGGCAACTCAAACCTTCAGCTCCCTCCACAGATTTTCTATGGGATTAAGGTCTGGAGACTGGCTAGGCCACTCCAGGACCTTAATGTGCTTCTTCTTGAGTCACTCCTTTGTTGCCTTGGCCGTGTGTTTTGGGTCATTGTCATGCTGGAATACCCATCAACGACCCATTTTCAATGCCTTGGCTGAGGGAAGGAGGTTCTCACCCAAGATTTGACGGTAAATGGCCCTGTCCATCGTCCATTTGATGCGGTGAAGTTGTCCTGTCCCCTTAGCAGAAAAACACCCCCAAAGCATAATGTTTCCACCTCCATGTTTGACGGTGGGGATGGTGTTCTTGGGGTCATAGGCAGCATTCCTCCTCCTCCAAACACGGCGAGTTGAATTGATGCCAAAGAGCTCGATTTTGGTCTCATCTGACCACAACACTTTAACCCAGTTCTCCTCTGAATCATTCAGATGTTCATTGGCAAACTTCAGACGGCCCTGTATATGTGCTTTCTTGAGCAGGGGGACCTTGCGGGCGCTGCCGGATTTCAGTCCTTCACGGCGTAGTGTGTTACCAATTGTTTTCTTGGTGACTATGGTCCCAGCTGCCTTGAGATCATTGACAAGATCCTCCCGTGTAGTTCTGGGCTGATTCCTCACCGTTCTCATGATCATTGCAACTCCACGAGGTGAGATCTTGCATGGAGCCCCAGGCCGAGGGAGATTGACAGTTCTTTTGTGTTTCTTCCATTTGCGAATAATCGCACCAACTGTTGTCACCTTCTCACCAAGATGCTTGGCGATGGTCTTGTAGCCCATTCCAGCCTTGTGTAGGTCTACAATCTTGTCCCTGACATCCTTGGAGAGCTCTTTGGTCTTGGCCATGGTGGAGAGTTTGGAATCTGATTGATTGATTGCTTCTGTGGACAGGTGTCTTTTATACAGGTAACAAACTGAGATTAGGAGCACTCCCTTTAAGAGTGTGCTCCTAATCTTAGCTCGTTACCTGTATAAAAGACACCTGGGAGCCAGAAATCTTTCTGATTGAGAGGGGGTCAAATACTTATTTCCCTCATTAAAATGCAAATCAATTTATAACATTTTTGATATGCGTTTTTCTGGATTTTGTTGTTGTTATTCTGTCTCTCACTGTTCAAATAAACCTACCATTAAAATTATAGACGGATCATTTCTTTGTCAGTGAGCAAACTTACAAAATCAGCAGGGGATCAAATACTTTTTTCCCTCACTGTATATATATATATATATATATATATATATATATATATATATATATATATATATATATATTTAACCTTTATTTAACTAGGCAAGTCAGTTAAGAACAAATTCGTATTTACAATGACGGCCTACACTGGCCAAACCCGGACGACGCTGGGCCAATTGAAGAGTTCCATCCCAAAAAGCTATACAGTGGGGAAAAAAAGTATTTAGTCAGCCACCAATTGTGCAAGTTCTCCCACTTAAAAAGATGAGAGAGGCCTGTAATTTTCATCATAGGTACACGTCAACTATGACAGACAAATTGAGGAAAAAAAATCCAGAAAATCACATCGTATGATTTTTTATGAATTTATTTGCAAATTATGGTGGAAAATAAGTATTTGGTCACCTACAAACAAGCAAGATTTCTGGCTCTCACAGACCTGTAACTTCTTCTTTAAGAGGCTCCTCTGTCGTCCACTCGTTACCTGTATTAATGGCACCTGTTTGAACTTGTTATCAGTATAAAAGACACCTGTCCACAACCTCAAACAGTCACACTCCAAACTCCACAATGCCCAAGACCAAAGAGCTGTCAAAGGACACCAGAAACAAAATTGTAGACCTGCACCAGGCTGGGAAGACTGAATCTGCAATAGGTAAGCAGCTTGGTTTGAAGAAATCAACTGTGGGAGCAATTATTAGGAAATGGAAGACATACAAGACCACTGATAATCTCCCTCGATCTGAGGCTCCACGCAAGATCTCACCCCGTGGGGTCAAAATGATCACAAGAACGGTGAGTAAAAATCCCAGAACCACACGGGGGGACCTAGTGAATGACCTGCAGAGAGCTGGGACCAAAGTAACAAAGCCTACCATCAGTAACACACTACGCCGCCAGGGACTCAAATCCTGCAGTGCCAGACGTGTCCCCCTGCTTAAGCCAGTACATGTCCAGGCCCGTCTGAAGTGCATTTGGATGATCCAGAAGAGGATTGGGAGAATGTCATATGGTCAGATGAAACCAAAATATAACTTTTTGGTAAAAACTCAACTCGTCGTGTTTGGAGGACAGAGAATGCTGAGTTGCATCCAAAGAACACCATACCTACTGTGAAGCATGGGGGTGGAAACATCATGCTTTGGGGCTGTTTTTCTGCAAAGGGACCAGGACGACTGATCCGTGTAAAGGAAAGAATGAATGGGGCCATGTATCGTGAGATTTTGAGTGAAAACCTCCTTCCATCAGCAAGGGCATTGAAGATGAAACGTGGCTGGGTCTTTTCAGCATGACAATGATCCCAAACACACCGCCCGGGCAACGAAGGAGTGGCTTCATAAGAAGCATTTCAAGGTCCTGGAGTGGCCTAGCCAGTCTCCAGATCTCAACCCCATAGAAAATCTTTGGAGGGAGTTGAAAGTCCGTGTTGCCCAGCGACAGCCCCAAAACATCACTGCTCTAGAGGAGATCTGCATGGAGGAATGGGCCAAAATACCAGCAACAGTGTGTGAAAACCTTGTGAAGACTTACAGAAAACGTTTGACCTGTGTCATTGCCAACAAAGGGTATATAACAAAGTATTGAGAAACTTTTGTATTGACCAAATACTTATTTTCCACCATCATTTGCAAATAAATTCATTAAAAATCCTACAATGTGATTTTCTTGATTTTTTTTTCTCATTTTGTCTGTCATAGTTGACGTGTACCTATGATGAAAATTACAGGCCTCTCTCATCTTTTTAAGTGGGAGAACTTGCACAATTGGTGGCTGACAAAATACTTTTTTCCCCCACTTTATATCCATTTTCAGAAATGTTGGTCAATTAGCTTATATTGTTTCAAGAAATGCTGAAAGAGATTGTTGTGTTTTTTCACTATCTAATCATGGCATGGGGTTGTTCAATGACAGACATGTATTTGTTTAAAATCTATCACTTGATGGTTTCATTTAGGAGAGACAAATCATCTTTTTTTTTTTTTTTTTTATAAATGCTATGTACTGTATACCTCACTCTCAGATAAATAAGAGGTACTGCTAGGTTGTACAAAGTCAAATGTAACAAAACATTTTTTTAAATAAATAACTGTACAAATTATACATTTGTGATATCAATATAAACAGTACCAGTCAAAAGTTTGGACACACCTACTCATTCAAGGGTTTTTCTTTATTTTTACTATTTTTTACATTGTAGAATAATAGTGAAGACGTCAAACTATGAAATAACACATATGGAATCATGTAGTAACCAAAAAAGTGTCAAACAAATCAAAATATTTTTTATATTTGAGATTCTTCAAAGTAGCCACTCTTTGCCTTGATGACAGCTTGGCACACTCTTGGCATTCTCTCAACTAGCTTCATGAGGAATGCTTTTCAAACAGTCTTGAAGGAGTTCCCATATATGCTGAGCACTTATTGGCTGCTTTTCCTTCATTCTGCGGTCCAACTCATCTGGGTTGAGGTCGGGGGATTGTGGAGGCCAGGTCATCTGATGCAGCACTCCATCACTCTCCTTGGTCAAATAGCCTTACACAGCCTGGAGGTGTGTTTTGGGTCATTGTCCTGTTGAAAAACAAATGATAGTTCCACTAAGCGCAAACCAGATGGGATGGCGTATCACTGCAGAATGCTAAGTGTGCCTTGAATACTAAATAAATCACTGACAGTGTCACCAGCAAAGCAACCCCACACCATCACACCTACTCCATGCTTCACGGTGGGAACCACACATGCGGAGATCATCCGTTCACCTACTCTGCGTCTCAGAAAGGCACGGCGGTTGGAACCAAAAATCTCACATTTGGACTCATCAGACCAAAGGACAGATTTCCATCGGTCTAATCTCCATTGCTCGTGTTTCAAGTCTCTTCTTCTTATTGGTGTCCTTTAGTAGTGGTTTCTTTGCAGCAATTCGACAATGAAGGCCTGATTCACACAGTCCCCTCTGAACAGTTGATGTTGAGATGTGTCTGTTACTTGAACTCTGTGAAGCATTTATTTGGGCTGCAATCTGAGGTGCAGTTAACTCTAATGAACTTATCCTCTGCAGCAGAGGTAACTCTGGGTCTTCCTTTCCTGTGGCGGTCCTCATGAGATCCAGTTTCATCATAGCGCTTGATGGTTTTTGAGACTGCACTTGAAGAAACTTTCAAAGTTCTTGAAATGTTCGGTATTGACTGACCTTCATGTCTTAAAGTACTAATGGACTGTCTTTTCTCTTTGCTTATTTGAGCTGTTCTTGCCATAATATGGACTTGGTCTTTTACCAAATAGGGCTATCTTCTGTATACCACCCCTACCACCCCTACCTTGGCTCAAACGCATTAAGAAGGAAATATATTCCACAAATTAACTTTTAAGAAGGCACACCTGTTAATTGAAATGCATTCCAGGTGACTGGTTGAGAGAATGCCAAGAGTGTGCAAAGCTGTCATCAAGGCAAAGGGTGGCTTCTTTGAAGAATCTCAAATATAAAATATATTTTTATTTGTTTATTACTTTTTTGGTTACTACATGATTCCATATGTGTTATTTCATAGTTTTTATGTCTTCACTATTATTCTACAATGTAGAAAATTGTAAAAAATAAAGAAAACCCCTTGAATGAGTAGGTGTGTCCAAACTTTTGACTGGTAGTGTATATATATTTTTTAAATAATTAAATACAGTAATGTGAGATCTGTATGTAAAACATTTACATTTTTACATTTTAGTCATTTAGCAGATGCTCTTATCCAGAGCGACTTACAGTACAAATAAATGTTTTGTCATACCCGAAATACCATATATCTGAAATACCACGGTTGTCAGTCAATCAGCATTCAGGGCTCAAACCACCCTGTTTATAATTAAAAATAACTGCCCGGCAAATAGCTTTTGACGAACAAATCGGTCACCAAAAATGTTGAAATCCCAATGTGGCCCTCAAGCAAAAATGATTGCCAACCCCTGTTCTATGTGCTGATTCAAAGACCTTTACCAGTGAAGGGTATTTCAAGTCTTTTCAGTTATCCTTTTCATTCTGCTTCGTTCACCCAAAAGAGCTGGTTCCGAACAGCTCTACGTTCAGTAGCCATGATTGTGTTAAATAGACATGGGGGAGCCTCAGACTGGCCTCTGCCTGGGGCCTCCAAATCACTAATTCGGCCCTGCGCTCACTCACACTGACCTCACACATCTCAGAGTAGATGAACAGACTTGGAGGGCAGGCACTTTGTATATATGAGCTATCAAGTTGCCTATACAGTTGCCTTTTGGCATGTGTGGGCGATGCGCACCGCACAAGACTGAAAAGAGCTCTCATACACACACACACACACACTTCATGTTGTCATGACAAAGTGAAAGCTTGAGAACAGGAGAAAATAAAGGCAATCAGTAGCTGAATCCTGGAGAGAGGATGTTTTCCCCTCAGAGAGAGAGATAGATAATGACTCAGCTTATAAACACCAAACCAAACAAACAGTGAGTAGCCCATGCAGCTAGATATGAAGCCAAGCACTAAGCATGGGACACATGTATATCACTCCCACTTGTATTGTGCTGCTGCTACACTGTCTGTCTCTTCAGCACGTACATGTCTGTACTGTAATGCTACTGTCTGTCTCTTCAGCGCGTACATGTCTGTACTGTAATGCTACTGTCTGTCTCTTCAGCACATACATGTCTGTACTGTAATGCTACTGTCTGTCTCTTCAGCACATACATGTCTGTACTGTAATGCTACTGTCTGTCTCTTCAGCGCGTACATGTCTGTACTGTAATGCTACTGTCTGTCTCTTCAGCGCGTACATGTCTGTACTGTAATGCTACTGTCTGTCTCTTCAGCGCGTCCATGTCTGTACTGTAATGCTACTGTCTGTCTCTTCAGCACGTACATGTCTGTACTGTAATGCTACTGTCTGTCTCTTCAGCGCGTACATGTCTTTACTGTAATGCTACTGTCTGTCTCTTCAGCACGTACATGTCTGTACTGTAATGCTACTGTCTGTCTCTTCAGCACGTACATGTCTGTACTGTAATGCTACTGTCTGTCTCTTCAGCGCGTACATGTCTGTACTGTAATGCTACTGTCTGTCTCTTCAGCGCGTACATGTCTGTACTGTAATGCTACTGTCTGTCTCTTCAGCACGTACATGTCTGTACTGTAATGCTACTGTCTGTCTCTTCAGCACGTACATGTCTGTACTGTAATGCTACTGTCTGTCTCTTCAGCGCGTACATGTCTGTACTGTAATGCTACTGTCTGTCTCTTCAGCACGTACATGTCTGTACTGTAATGCTACTGTCTGTCTCTTCAGCACGTACATGTCTGTACTGTAATGCTACTGTCTGTCTCTTCAGCGCGTACATGTCTGTACTGTAATGCTACTGTCTGTCTCTTCAGCACGTAAATGTCTGTACTGTAATGCTACTGTCTGTCTCTTCAGCGCGTACATGTCTGTACTGTAATGCTACTGTCTGTCTCTTCAGCACGTACATGTCTGTACTGTAATGCTACTGTCTGTCTCTTCAGCACGTACATGTCTGTACTGTAATGCTACTGTCTGTCTCTTCAGCACGTACATGTCTGTACTGTAATGCTACTGTCTGTCTCTTCAGCACGTACATGTCTGTACTGTAATGCTACTGTCTGTCTCTTCAGCGCGTACATGTCTGTACTGTAATGCTACTGTCTGTCTCTTCAGCACGTACATGTCTGTACTGTAATGCTACTGTCTGTCTCTTCAGCACGTACATGTCTGTACTGTAATGCTACTGTCTGTCTCTTCAGCGCGTACATGTCTGTACTGTAATGCTACTGTCTGTCTCTTCAGCACGTAAATGTCTGTACTGTAATGCTACTGTCTGTCTCTTCAGCGCGTACATGTCTGTACTGTAATGCTACTGTCTGTCTCTTCAGCACGTACATGTCTGTACTGTAATGCTACTGTCTGTCTCTTCAGCACGTACATGTCTGTACTGTAATGCTACTGTCTGTCTCTTCAGCACGTACATGTCTGTACTGTAATGCTACTGTCTGTCTCTTCAGCACGTACATGTCTGTACTGTAATGCTACTGTCTGTCTCTTCAGCGCGTACATGTCTGTACTGTAATGCTACTGTCTGTCTCTTCAGCGCGTACATGTCTGTACTGTAATGCTACTGTCTGTCTCTTCAGCACGTAAATGTCTGTACTGTAATGCTACTGTCTGTCTCTTCAGCGCGTACATGTCTGTACTGTAATGCTACTGTCTGTCTCTTCAGCACGTACATGTCTGTACTGTAATGCTACTGTCTGTCTCTTCAGCACGTACATGTCTGTACTGTAATGCTACTTTCTGTCTCTTCAGCGCGTACATGTCTGTACTGTAATGCTACTGTCTGTCTCTTCAGCACGTAAATGTCTGTACTGTAATGCTACTGTCTGTCTCTTCAGCACGTACATGTCTGTACTGTAATGCTACTGTCTGTCTCTTCAGCACGTACATGTCTGTACTGTAATGCTACTGTCTGTCTCTTCAGCGCGTACATGTCTGTACTGTAATGCTACTGTCTGTCTCTTCAGCACGTACATGTCTGTACTGTAATGCTACTGTCTGTTTCTTCAGCACGTACATGTCTGTACTGTAATGCTACTGTCTGTCTCTTCAGCACGTACATGTCTGTACTGTAATGCTACTGTCTGTCTCTTCAGCACATACATGTTCGTACTGTACTGCGACTGTTTCAGCAGAGATGAAGCAAAAGTCCAGATAGAGTACTGTTGTACTCTACAGTGTGGAGGTGAGTCCCTCCATACAGACCTCAGAGGCACAAGTAAAGGAGTACAGACACAAACAGTAATGCTCTCACACTGTAGAGTACACCGTGCTGTTACTACCTATATATCATGTGTAGTGCTGTTACTACCTATATATCATGTGTAGTGCTGTTACTACCTATATATCATGTGTAGTGCTGTTACTACCTATATATCATGTGTAGTGCTGTTACTACCTATATATCATGTGTAGTGCTGTTACTATCTATATATCATGTGTAGTGCTGTTACTACCTATATATCATGTGCTGTTACTACCTATATATCATGTGTAGTGCTGTTACTACCTATATATCATGTGTAGTGCTGTTACTATCTATATATCATGTGTAGTGCTGTTACTACCTATATATCATGTGTAGTGCTGTTACTACCTATATATCATGTGTAGTGCTGTTACTATCTATATATCATGTGTAGTGCTGTTACTACCTATATACCATGTGTAGTGCTGTTACTACCTATATATGAGCTCCTGAGTGGCGCAGTGGTCTAAGGCACTGCATCGCAGTGCTAACTGTGCCACTAGAGATCCGCGACCGGGAGACTCATGGGCGGCGCACAATTGGCCCAGCGTCGTCCAGGGTAGGGGAGGGAATGGCCGGCAGGGATGTAGCTCAGTTGATAGAGCATGGCGTTTGCAACGCCAGGGTTGTGGGTTCGATTCCCATGGGGGGCCAGTATATTTTTTTTAAATTTAATTTAAAAAAAGGTATTCACTAACTGTATGTCGCTCTGGATAAGAGCGTCTGCTAAATGACTAAAATGTAAATGTAAATATCATGTGTAGTGCTGTTACTATCTATATATCATGTGTAGTGCTGTTACTACCTATATATCATGTGTAGTGCTGTTACTACCTATATATCATGTGTAGTGCTGTTAGTTGGAAGACTGTTTTGAACCCAGTCTTCCACTGGGCCGACTCGTCATGCTGATAGACAGGCTGACAGCTGTCACTCTTTCAGGGGGTTGTGTGTGTGTGTGTGTGTGTTTGTACGTTCATGTTTGTCTCCTGGGTTCTCTGCTGTATGGATTAGAGACAGACCAGAAGTCGTTATTGAACTGTCCTATAGTCCCGTGTAGCTCAGTTGGTAGAGCATGGCGCTTGCAACGCCAGGGTTGTGGGTTCGATTCCCACGGGGGACCAGTATGAATATGTATGCACTCACTAACTGTAAGTCGCTCTGGATAAGAGCGTCTGCTAAAAGACTAAAATGTAAATGTATACAGTGATGCACAGTGGAAATGGAAGCCATTATTGAACCATCCTATACAGTGGTACACAGTGGAAACGTAAGCCGTTATTGAACCACCCTATACAGTGGTACACAGTGGAAATGGAAGCCATTATTCAACCATCCTATACAGTGGAAATGGAATGAAAAACATTTACTCCTCTCACAACATCCTTCCTGATTGAACCTCTGACTATACACACTATTGGTCTGATTGAATATGAGGGGCTCTGCTAAAGTGTGTATGAGTGGGCTTGAAGGTGTGGTGTGACTCTCTCTCTCTAAATTCTCTTCTCTTCTCTCTCCCTCTCTACACCTTTTTCTCTCTCCCTCTCTATCTACACCTCTCTCTCTCTCCCTTTCTCTCATTCGCTCTCTACACCTCTCTCTCTCTCTCTCCCCATCTCTCTCCCTCTCTGTGTCACAGACCCTGCATCAAGGATAAATTATTAATTAGTCACAGCGCTAGCTGCCTGTCTGGCAGGTCGGACGTGTAGGTTACAGGTGCTTTGATCGTCCCTCTACACTGACAGCCCAAAGAGATGAAACGGGTGGAAACAACTGTTTGAATCAATAGGTGTTTGTTGCCGACATGGCTCTCGGCTCCCCTTCCTCTGTCTCTCTGTCACGAGAGGAAGACAAAAGGGTGGTGTTGCAGCTGCCGTAAGTAACTAAGACCGCTGCTGTAAGTAAATAAGACCGCTGCTGTAAGTAAATAAGAACGCTGCCGTAAGTAAATAAGAACGCTGCCGTAAGTAAATAAGAATGCTGCCGTAAGTAAATAAGACCGCTGCCGTAAGTAAATAAGACCGCTGCCGTAGGTAAATGGGACCGCTGCCATGAGTAGATAAGACCGCTGCCGTAAGTAAATAAGACCGCTGCCGTAAGTAAATAAGACCGCTGCCGTAGGTAAATAGGACCTCTGTCATAATAGATAAGACCGCTGCCGTAAGTACATAACACAGCTGCCGTAAGTATGAAAATTTTTTGCACTCACTAACTGTAAGTCGCTCTGGATAAGAGCGTTTGCTAAATTACTAAAATGTAAATGTAAAATGTAAGTAAATAAGAATGCTGCTGTAAGTAAATAAGACCGCTGCCGTAATTAAATAAGACCACTGTCGTAAGTAAACAACAATGCTGCCGGAAGTATATAAGACCGCTGCCGTAAGTAAATAAGACCGCTGCTGTAAGTAAATAAGACCGCTGACGTATGTGAATATGACCGTTGCCGTAAGTAAATAAGATCGCTGTCGTATGTAAATAAGACCGCTGCCGTAAGTGGCTAAGACCGCTGCCATAGGTAGATAAGACTGCTGCCGTAAGTAAATAAGACCGCTTCCGTAAGTAAATAAGACCGCTGTCGTAAGTAAACAGGAATGCTGCCGGAAGTAAATATGACCACTGCTGTAAGTAAATAAGACCGCTGCCGTATATAAGAACGCTGCTGTAAGTAAATAATACCACTGCCGTAAGTAAATAAGACCGCTTCCGTAAGTAAATAGGACCGCTGCCGTAAGTAAATAAGAACGTTGCTGTAAGTAAATAAGAACGTTGCCGTAAGTAAATAACACCAAAGTAAATAAGACCGCTGTCGTAAGTAAATAAGACCACTGCCATAGGTAAATAAGACCGCTGCCGTAGGTAAATAAGACCGCTGCTGTAAGTAAATAAGACCGCTGCCTTAGGTAAATAAGAACACAGCTGTAAGTAAATAAGACCGCTGCCGTAAGTAAATAAGACCGCTGCCGTAAGTTAATAGGACCGCTGCCTTAGGTAAATAAGAACACAGCTGTAAGTTAATAAGACCGCTGCCATAAGTAAATAAGAATGCTGCCGTAAGTAAATAAGACCACTGCTGTAAGTAAATAGGACCGCTGCCGTGAGTAAATAAGACCGCTGCCGTATATAAGAATGCTGTTGTAAGTAAATAATGCCGCTGCCGTATATAAGAATGCTGTTGTAAGTAAATAATACAGCTGCCGTAAGTAAATAAGACCGCTGACGTAAGTAAACAAGAATGCTGCCGGGAGTAAATAAGACCACTGTCGTAAGTAAATAAGACCACTGCCGTAGGTAAATAAGACCGCTGCCGTAGGTAAATAAGACCGCTGCTGTAAGTAAATAAGACCGCTGCCTTAGGTAAATAAGAACACAGCTGTAAGTAAATAAGACCGCTGCCGTAAGTAAATAAGACCGCTGCCGTGAGTAAATCAGAACGTTGCTGTAAGTAATAAGACCGCTGCTGTAAGTAAATAAGACCGCTGACGTAAGTAAACATGAACGCTGCCGTAAGTAAATAAGAACGCTGCTGTAAGTATATAGGACTGCTGCCGTAGGTAAATAAGACCGCTGCCGTAAGTAGATGAGACCGCTGCCATAAGTAGATAAGACCGCTGCCGGAAGTAAATAAGAACGCTGCTTTAAGTAAATAAGAACGCTGCCGGAAGTGAATAAGACCGCTGCCGTAAGTAAATAACACGTAAGTAAATAAGTCCGCTGCCGTAAGTAAATAAGACCGCTGCCGTAAGTAAATAAGACCGCTGCCGTAGGTAAATAAGACCGCTGCAATAAGTGAATAAGACCGCTGCCGTAAGTACATAGGACCGCTGTCGTAAGTAAACAAGAATGCTGCCGGAAGTAAATAGGACCGCTGCCGTAAGTGAATAGGACCGCTGTCTTAAGTCAACAACAATGCTGCCGGAAGTAAATAGGGCCGCTGCCTTAGGTAAATAAGAACACTGCTGTAAGTAAATAAGACCGCTGCCGTAAGTAAATAAGAACGCTGCTGTAAGTATATAGGAACGCTGCTATAAGTAAATAGGACCGCTTGCGTAAGTAAATAAGACCGCTGTCGTAAGTAAATAAGAACGCTGCCGTAAGTAAATAAGACCACCGCCGTAAGTAAATAAGAACGCTGCCGTAAGTAAATAAGACGACAACCGTAAGTAAATAAGACCGCTGCCGTAGGTAAATAAGACCTCCGCCGTAAGTAAATAAGACTGCCGCCGTAAGTAGATAAGAACGCTGCCGTAAGTAAATAAGAACGTTGCCGTAAGTAAATAAGACCGCTGCTCTAAGTAAATAGGACTGCTGCCGTAAGTAAATAAGACCGCTGCCGTGAGTAAATAAGACCGCAGCCGTATATAAGAATGCTGTTGTAAGTAAATAATACCGCTGCCGTATATAAGAATGCTGTTGTAAGTAAATAATACCGCTGCCGTAAGTAAATAAGACCAATGACGTAAGTAAACAAGAATGCTGCCGGAAGTAAATAACACTGCTGCCGTAAGTATGAAAAATGTATGCACTCACTAACTGTAAGTCGCTCTGGATAAGAGCGTCTGCTAAATGACTAAAATGTAAATGTCAAATGTAAGTAAATAAGACCGCTGCCATAAGTAAATAAGACCGCTGTCGTAAGTAAACAACAATGCTGCCGGAAGTAAATAAGACCTCTGCTGTAAGTAAATAAGTCCGCTGCCGTAAGTAAATAAGACCGCTGCCATAAGTATATAAGACCGCTGCCGTATGATGTAGCTCAGTTGGTAGAGCATGGCGTTTGCAACGCCAGGGTTGTGGGTTCGATAAAATAATGTATGTGCTAACTGTAAGTCGCTCTGGATAAGAGCGTCTGCTAAATGACTAAAATGTAAATGTAAATGTAGGTAAATAAGAATGCTGCAATAAGTAAATAAGACCGCTGCCGTAAGTAAATAAGACCGCTGTCGTAAGTAAACAAGAATGCTGCCGGAAGCAAATAGGACCGCTGCCGTAAGTAAATAAGACCGCTGTCATAAGTCAACAACGATGCTGCCGGAAGTAAATAGGGCCGCTGCCTTAGGTAAATAAGAACACTGCTGTAAGTAAATAAGACCGCTGCCGTAAGTAAATAAGAACGCTGCTGTAAGTATATAAGAACGCTGCTATAAGTAAATAAGACCGCTGCCGTAAGTAAATAAGACCACTGACGTAAGTAAACAAGAACGCTGCCTGAAGTGAATAAGACCGCTGCGTAAGTAAATAAGACGTAAGTAAATACGACCGCTGCCGTAAGTAATAAGAACGCTGCCATAAGTGAATAAGAACGCTGCCATAAGCAAGTAAGACCGCTGCCGTAAGTAAATAAGACCGCCGCCGTAAGTAAATAAGAACGCTGCCGTGAGTAAATAAAACCGCTGCCATAAGTAAATAAGACCGCTGCCGTGAGTAAATAAGTCCGCTGCCGTAAGTAGATACGACCGCTGGCGTATGTGAAGATGACCGTTGCCATAAGTAAATAAGATCGCTGTCGTATGTAAATAAGACAGCTGCCGTAAGTTAATAAGACCGCTGCCATAGGTAGATAAGACCGCTGCCGTAAGTAAATAGGACCGCTGCCGTAAGTAAATAGGAACGCTGCTGTAAGTAAATAAGAACGCTGCTGTAAGTAAATAAGACAGCTGCCGTAAGTACATAAGACCGCTGTCGTAAGTAAACATGAACATTGCCATAAGTAAATAAGACCGCTGCCGTAAGTAGATGAGACCGCTGCCGTAAGTAGATGAGACCGCTGCCGTAAGTAAATAGGACCGCTGCCGTAAGTAAATAAGACCGCTGCCGTAAGTAAATAGGACCGCTGCCGTGAGTAAATAAGACTGCTGCCGTAAGTAAATAACACTGCTGCCGTAAGTATGAAAAATGTATACACTCACTAACTGTAAGTCGCTCTGGATAAGAGCGTCTGCTAAATGACTAAAATGTAAATGTCAAATGTAAGTAAATAAGACCGCCGCCGTAAGTAAATAAGACCGCCGCCGTAAGTAAATAAGAACGCTGCCGTAAGTAAATAAAACCGCTGCCGTAAGTAAATAGGACCGCTGCCTTAGGTAAATAAGAACACAGCTGTAAGTAAATAAGACCGCTGCCATAAGTAAATAAGAACACTGCTGTAAGTAAATAAGACCGCTGCCGTAAGTAAATAAGATCGCTGCCGTGAGTAAATAAGACCGCTGCCGTAAGTAAATAACACTGCTGCCGTAAGTATGAAAAATGTATGCACTCACTAACTGTAAGTCGCTCTGGATAAGAGTGTCTGCTAAATGACTAAAATGTAAATGTCAAATGTAAGTAAATAAGACCGCTGCCGTAAGTAAATAAGACTGCCGCCGTATGTAAATAGGACCGCTGCCTTAGGTAAATAAGAACACAGCTGTAAGTAAATAAGACCGCTGCCATAAGTAAATAAGAACGCTGCCGTAAGTAAATAAGACCGCTGCTGTAAGTAAATACGACCGCTGCCGTAAGAAGATACGACCGCTGCCGTGAGTAAATAAGACCGCTGCCGTAAGTAGATAAAACCGCTGCCGTATGTAAATAGGACCGCTGCCTTAGGTAAATAAGAACACAGCTGTAAGTAAATAAGACCGCTGCCATAAGTAAATAAGAATGCTGCCGTAAGTAAATAAGACCGCTGCTGTAAGTAAATAAGACCGCTGCCGTAAGTAAATAAGACCGCTGCCATAAGTAAATAAGACCGCTGTCGTAAGTAAACAACAATGCTGCCGGAAATAAATAACACCACTGCTGTAAGTAAATAAGACCCCTGCCATAGATAAATAAGACCGCTGCCATAGGTAAATAAGACCGCTGTCGTAAGTAAACAAGAATGCTGCCGGAAGTAAATAAGACCGCTGCCGTAAGTAAATAAGACCGCTGCCGTAAGTAAATACGACTGCTGCCGTATATAAGAATGCTGTTGTAAGTAAATAAGACCGCTGCCGTAAGTAAATAAGACCGCTGCCGTGAGTAAATAAGAATGCTGCTGTAAGTAAATAAGACGCTGCTTTAAGTAAATAAGAACGCTGCCGGAAGTAAATAAGACCGCTGCTGTAAGTAAATAAGAATGCTGCTGTAAGTAAATAAGACGCTGCTTTAAGTAAATAAGTCCGCTGCCGTAAGTAAATAAGACCGCTGCCGTAGGTAAATAAGACCGCTGCAATAAGTAAATAAGACCGCTGCCGTAAGTAAATAAGACCGCTGTCGTAAGTAAACAAGAATGCTGCCGGAAGTAAATAGGACCGCTGCCGTAAGTGAATAGGACCGCTGTCTTAAGTCAACAACAATGCTGCCGGAAGTAAATAGGGCCGCTGCCTTAGGTAAATAAGAACACTGCTGTAAGTAAATAAGACCGCTGCCGTAAGTAAATAAGAACGCTGCTGTAAGTATATAGGAACGCTGCTATAAGTAAATAGGACCGCTGCCGTAAGTAAATAAGACCGCTGTCGTAAGTAAATAAGAACGCTGCCGTAAGTAAATAAGACCGCCGCCGTAAGTAAATAAGAACGCTGCCGTAAGTAAATAAGACGACAACCGTAAGTAAATAAGACCGCTGCCGTAGGTAAATAAGACCTCCGCCGTAAGTAAATAAGACTGCCGCCGTAAGTAGATAAGAACGTTGCCGTAAGTAAATAAGAACGTTGCCGTAAGTAAATAAGACCGCTGCTCTAAGTAAATAGGACTGCTGCCGTAAGTAAATAAGACCGCTGCCGTGAGTAAATAAGACCGCAGCCGTATATAAGAATGCTGTTGTAAGTAAATAATACCGCTGCCGTAAGTAAATAAGACCAATGACGTAAGTAAACAAGAATGCTGCCGGAAGTAAATAACACTGCTGCCGTAAGTATGAAAAATGTATGCACTCACTAACTGTAAGTCGCTCTGGATAAGAGCGTCTGCTAAATGACTAAAATGTAAATGTCAAATGTAAGTAAATAAGACCGCTGCCATAAGTAAATAAGACCGCTGTCGTAAGTAAACAACAATGCTGCCGGAAGTAAATAAGACCTCTGCTGTAAGTAAATAAGTCCGCTGCCGTAAGTAAATAAGACCGCTGCCATAAGTATATAAGACCGCTGCCGTATGATGTAGCTCAGTTGGTAGAGCATGGCGTTTGCAACGCCAGGGTTGTGGGTTCGATAAAATAATGTATGTGCTAACTGTAAGTCGCTCTGGATAAGAGCGTCTGCTAAATGACTAAAATGTAAATGTAAATGTAGGTAAATAAGAATGCTGCAATAAGTAAATAAGACCGCTGCCGTAAGTAAATAAGACCGCTGTCGTAAGTAAACAAGAATGCTGCCGGAAGCAAATAGTACCGCTGCCGTAAGTAAATAAGACCGCTGTCATAAGTCAACAACGATGCTGCCGGAAGTAAATAGGGCCGCTGCCTTAGGTAAATAAGAACACTGCTGTAAGTATATAAGACCGCTGCCGTAGGTAAATAAGACCGCTGCCGTAAGTAACTGAGACCGCTGCCGTAAGTAAATAAGACCGCTGCCGTAAGTAAATATGACCGCTGCTGTAAGTGAATAAGACTGCTGCCGTAGGTAAATAAGAATGCTGCAATAAGTAAATAAGACCGCTGCCGTAAGTAAATAAGACCGCTGTCCTTAAGTAAACAAGAATACTGCCGGAAGTAAATAAGACCGCTGCCATAAGTAAATAAGAACGATGCCATAAGTAAATAAGACCGCTGCCGTAAGTAAATAAGAATGCCGCCGTAAGTAAATAAGATCGCTGCCGTAAGTAAATAAGACCGCTGCAGTAAGTAAATAGGACCGCTGCCTTAGGTAAATAGGAACACAGCTGCAAGTAAATAAGACCGCTGCCATAAGTAAATAAGAATGCTGCCGTAAGTAAATAAGACCGCTGCTGTAAGTAAATAAGACCGCTGCCGTAAGTAAATAAGACCGCTGCCGTGAGTAAATAAGACCGCTGCCGTAAGTAAATAACACTGCCACCGTAAGTATGGAAAATGTATGCACTCACTAACTGTAAGTCGCTCTGGATAAGAGCGTCCGCTAAATGACTAATATGTAAATGTCAAATGTAAGTAAATAAAACCGCTGCCGTAAGTAAATAAGACCGCCGCCGTAAGTAAATAAGAACGCTGCCGTAAGTAAATAAAACCGCTGCCGTAAGTAAATAGGACCGCTGCCTTAGGTAAATACGAAACACAGCTGTAAGTAAATGAGACCGCTGCCGTAAGTAAACAAGAATACTGCCGGAAGTAAATAAGACCGCAGCCGTAAGTAAATAAGACCGCTGTCATAAGTCAACAACAATGCTGCCGTAAGTAAATAAGAACACTGCTGTAAATAAATAAGAATGCTGCTATAAGTAAATAAGACCGCTGATGTAAGTAAACAAGAATGCTGCCGGAAGTAAATAAGAACTTTGCCGTAAGTAAATGAGACCACTGCCGTAAGTAAACAACAATGCTGCCGGAAATAAATAACACCACTGCTGTAAGTAAATAAGACCACTGCCATAGATAAATAAGACCGCTGACGTAAGTAAACAAGAATGCTGCCGTGAGTAAATAAGAACGTTGCCGTAAGTAAATAACACGTAAGTAAATAAGACCGCTGTCATAAGTAAATAAGACCACTGCCGTAGGTAAATAAGGCCGCTGCCGTAGGTAAATAAGACCGCTGCTGTAAGTAAATAAGACCGCTGTCTTAGGTAAATAAGAACACAGCTGTAAGTAAATAAGACCGCTGCCGTAAGTAAATAAGACCGCTGCCGTGAGTAAATAGGAACGCTGATGTAAGTAAATAAGAATGCTGCTGTAAGTAAATAACACGTAAGTAAATACGTCCGCTGCCGTAAGTAAATAAGAACGCCGCCGTAAGTAAATAGGAACGCTGCCGTAAGTAAATAAGACCGCTGCAGTAAGTAAATAGGACCGCTGCCTTAGGTAAATAAGAACACAGCTGCAAGTAAATAAGACCGCTGCCATAAGTAAATAAGAATGCTGCCGTAAGTAAATAAGACCGCTGCTGTAAGTAAATAAGACTGCTGCCGTAAGTAAATAAGACCGCTGCCGTGAGTAAATAAGACCGCTGCCGTAAGTAAATAACACCGCCACCGTAAGTATGGAAAATGTATGCACTCACTAACTGTAAGTCGCTCTGGATAAGAGCGTCTGCTAAATGACTAATATGTAAATGTCAAATGTAAGTAAATAAGACCGCTGCCGTAAGTAAATAAGACCGCCGCCGTAAGTAAATAAGAACGCTGCCGTAAGTAAATAAAACCGCTGCCGTAAGTAAATAGGACCGCTGCCTTAGGTAAATAAGAACACAGCTGTAAGTAAATGAGACCGCTGCCGTAAGTAAACAAGAATACTGCCGGAAGTAAATAAGACCGCTGCCATAAGTAAATAAGACCGCTGTCATAAGTCAACAACAATGCTGCCGTAAGTAAATAAGAACACTGCTGTAAATAAATAAGAATGCTGCTATAAGTAAATAAGACCGCTGCCGTAAGTAAATAAGACCGCTGCCGTAAGTAAATAAAACCGCTGACGTAAGTAAACAAGAATGCTGCCGGAAGTAAATAAGAACGTTGCCGTAAGTAAATGAGACCACTGCCGTAAGTAAACAACAATGCTGCCGGAAGTAAATAAGAACGTTGCCGTAAGTAAATGAGACCACTGCCGTAAGTAAACAACAATGCTGCCGGAAATAAATAACACCACTGCTGTAAGTAAATAAGACCACTGCCATAGATAAATAAGACCGCTGACGTAAGTAAACAAGATTGCTGCCATGAGTAAATAAGAACGTTGCCGTAAGTAAATAACACGTAAGTAAATAAGACCGCTGTCGTAAGTAAATAAGACCACTGCCGTAGGTAAATAAGGCCGCTGCCGTAGGTAAATTAGGCCGCTGCTGTAAGTAAATAAGACCGCTGTCTTAGGTAAATAAGAACACAGCTGTAAGTAAATAAGACCGCTGCCGTAAGTAAATAAGACCGCTGCCATGAGTAAATAGGAACGGTGATGTAAGTAAATAAGAATGCTGCTGTAAGTAAATAACACGTAAGTAAATAAGTCCGCTGCCGTAAGTAAATAAGAACGCCGCCGTAAGTAAATAGGAACGCTGCCGTAAGTAAATAAGACCGCTGCAGTAAGTAAATAGGACCGCTGCCTTAGGTAAATAAGAACACAGCTGCAAGTAAATAAGACCGCTGCCATAAGTAAATAAGAACGCTGCCGTAAGTAAATAAAACCGCTGCCGTAAGTAAATAGGACCGCTGCCTTAGGTAAATAAGAACACAGCTGTAAGTAAATGAGACCGCTGCCGTAAGTAAACAAGAATACTGCCGGAAGTAAATAAGACCGCTGCCATAAGTAAATAAGACCGCTGTCATAAGTCAACAACAATGCTGCCGTAAGTAAATAAGAACACTGCTGTAAATAAATAAGAATGCTGCTATAAGTAAATAAGACCGCTGCCGTAAGTGAATAAGACCGCTGCCGTAAGTAAATAAGACCGCTGACGTAAGTAAACAAGAATGCTGCCAGAAGTAAATAAGAACGTTGCCGTAAGTAAATGAGACCACTGCCGTAAGTAAACAACAATGCTGCCGGAAATAAATAACACCACTGCTGTAAGTAAATAAGACCACTGCCATAGATAAATAAGACCGCTGACGTAAGTAAACAAGAATGCTGCCGTGAGTAAATAAGAATGTTGCCGTAAGTAAATAACACGTAAGTAAATAAGACCGCTGTCGTAAGTAAATAAGACCACTGCCGTAGGTAAATAAGGCACTGCCGTATGTAAATAAGACCGCTGCTGTAAGTAAATAAGACCGCTGCCTTAGGTAAATAAGAACACAGCTGTAAGTAAATAAGACAGCTGCCGTAAGTAAATAAGACCGCTGCCGTGAGTAAATAGGAACGCTGATGTAAGTAAATAATAATGCTGCTGTAAGTAAATAAGACTGCTGCCTTAAGTAAATAAGACCACTGACGTAAGTAAATATGAACGCTGCCGTAAGTAAATATGACGCTGCTTTAAGTAAATAAGAACGCTGCCGAAAGAAAATAAGACAGCTGCCGTAAGTAAATAACACGTAAGTAAATAAGTCCGCTGCCGTAAGTAAATAAGAATGCTGCAATAAGTAAATAAGACCGCTGCCGTAAGTAAACAAGAATACTGCCGTAAGTAAATAAGACCGCTGCCGTGAGTAAATAAGACCGCTGCCGTAAGTAAATAACACCGCCACCGTAAGTATGGAAAATGTATGCACTCACTAACTGTAAGTCGCTCTGGATAAGAGCGTCTGCTAAATGACTAATATGTAAATGTCAAATGTAAGTAAATAAGACCGCTGCCGTAAGTAAATAAGACCGCCGCCGTAAGTAAATAAGAACGCTGCCGTAAGCAAATAAAACCGCTGCCGTAAGTAAATAGGACCGCTGCCTTAGGTAAATAAGAACACAGCTGTAAGTAAATGAGACCGCTGCCGTAAGTAAACAAGAATACTGCCGGAAGTAAATAAGACCGCTGCCGTAAGTAAATAAGACCGCTGTCATAAGTCAACAACAATGCTGCCGTAAGTAAATAAGAACACTGCTGTAAATAAATAAGAATGCTGCTATAAGTAAATAAGACCGCTGCCGTAAGTAAATAAGACGTAAGTAAATAGAACACAGCTGTGTTCAGCTCCTGAGTGGCGCAGTGGTCTAAGGCTCTGCATCGCAGTGCTAACTGTGCCACTAGAGATCCTGGTTCGAATCCAGGCTCTGTCACAGCCGGCCGAGACCGGGAGACTCATGGGCGGCGCACAATTGGCCCAGCGTTGTCCAGGGTAGGGGAGCGAATGGCCGGCAGGGATGTAGCTCAGTTGATAGAGCATGGCGTTTGCAACGCCAGGGTTGTGGGTTCGATTCCCACGGGGGGCCAGTATAAAAAAAAAAATGTATTCACTAACTGTAAGTCGCTCTGGATAAGAGCGTCTGCTAAATGACTAAAATGTAAATGTAAATGTAAATGTAAATAAGGCCGCTGCCGTATGTAAATAGGACCGCTGCCTTAGGTAAATAAGACCGCTGACGTAAGTAAACAACAATGCTGCCGGAAGTAAATAAGAACGTTGCCGTAAGTAAATGAGACCACTGCCGTAAGTAAACAACAATGCTGCCGGAAATAAATAACACCACTGCTGTAAGTAAATAAGACCACTGCCATAGATAAATAAGACCGCTGACGTAAGTAAACAAGATTGCTGCCATGAGTAAATAAGAACGTTGCCGTAAGTAAATAACACGTAAGTAAATAAGACCGCTGTCGTAAGTAAATAAGACCACTGCCGTAGGTAAATAAGGCCGCTGCCGTAGGTAAATTAGGCCGCTGCTGTAAGTAAATAAGACCGCTGTCTTAGGTAAATAAGAACACAGCTGTAAGTAAATAAGACCGCTGCCGTAAGTAAATAAGACCGCTGCCATGAGTAAATAGGAACGGTGATGTAAGTAAATAAGAATGCTGCTGTAAGTAAATAACACGTAAGTAAATAAGTCCGCTGCCGTAAGTAAATAAGAACGCCGCCGTAAGTAAATAGGAACGCTGCCGTAAGTAAATAAGACCGCTGCAGTAAGTAAATAGGACCGCTGCCTTAGGTAAATAAGAACACAGCTGCAAGTAAATAAGACCGCTGCCATAAGTAAATAAGAACGCTGCCGTAAGTAAATAAAACCGCTGCCGTAAGTAAATAGGACCGCTGCCTTAGGTAAATAAGAACACAGCTGTAAGTAAATGAGACCGCTGCCGTAAGTAAACAAGAATACTGCCGGAAGTAAATAAGACCGCTGCCATAAGTAAATAAGACCGCTGTCATAAGTCAACAACAATGCTGCCGTAAGTAAATAAGAACACTGCTGTAAATAAATAAGAATGCTGCTATAAGTAAATAAGACCGCTGCCGTAAGTAAATAAGACCGCTGCCGTAAGTAAATAAGACCGCTGACGTAAGTAAACAAGAATGCTGCCGGAAGTAAATAAGAACGTTGCCGTAAGTAAATGAGACCACTGCCGTAAGTAAACAACAATGCTGCCGGAAATAAATAACACCACTGCTGTAAGTAAATAAGACCACTGCCATAGATAAATAAGACCGCTGACGTAAGTAAACAAGAATGCTGCCGTGAGTAAATAAGAACGTTGCCGTAAGTAAATAACACGTAAGTAAATAAGACCGCTGTCGTAAGTAAATAAGACCACTGCCGTAGGTAAATAAGGCACTGCCGTATGTAAATAAGACCGCTGCTGTAAGTAAATAAGACCGCTGCCTTAGGTAAATAAGAACACAGCTGTAAGTAAATAAGACAGCTGCCGTAAGTAAATAAGACCGCTGCCGTGAGTAAATAGGAACGCTGATGTAAGTAAATAATAATGCTGCTGTAAGTAAATAAGACTGCTGCCTTAAGTAAATAAGACCACTGACGTAAGTAAATATGAACGCTGCCGTAAGTAAATATGACGCTGCTTTAAGTAAATAAGAACGCTGCCGAAAGAAAATAAGACAGCTGCCGTAAGTAAATAACACGTAAGTAAATAAGTCCGCTGCCGTAAGTAAATAAGAATGCTGCAATAAGTAAATAAGACCGCTGCCGTAAGTAAACAAGAATACTGCCGTAAGTAAATAAGACCGCTGCCGTGAGTAAATAAGACCGCTGCCGTAAGTAAATAACACCGCCACCGTAAGTATGGAAAATGTATGCACTCACTAACTGTAAGTCGCTCTGGATAAGAGCGTCTGCTAAATGACTAATATGTAAATGTCAAATGTAAGTAAATAAGACCGCTGCCGTATGTAAATAAGACCGCCGCCGTAAGTAAATAAGAACGCTGCCGTAAGCAAATAAAACCGCTGCCGTAAGTAAATAGGACCGCTGCCTTAGGTAAATAAGAACACAGCTGTAAGTAAATGAGACCGCTGCCGTAAGTAAACAAGAATACTGCCGGAAGTAAATAAGACCGCTGCCGTAAGTAAATAAGACCGCTGTCATAAGTCAACAACAATGCTGCCGTAAGTAAATAAGAACACTGCTGTAAATAAATAAGAATGCTGCTATAAGTAAATAAGACCGCTGCCGTAAGTAAATAAGACGTAAGTAAATAGAACACAGCTGTGTTCAGCTCCTGAGTGGCGCAGTGGTCTAAGGCTCTGCATCGCAGTGCTAACTGTGCCACTAGAGATCCTGGTTCGAATCCAGGCTCTGTCACAGCCGGCCGAGACCGGGAGACTCATGGGCGGCGCACAATTGGCCCAGCGTTGTCCAGGGTAGGGGAGCGAATGGCCGGCAGGGATGTAGCTCAGTTGATAGAGCATGGCGTTTGCAACGCCAGGGTTGTGGGTTCGATTCCCACGGGGGGCCAGTATAAAAAAAAAAATGTATTCACTAACTGTAAGTCGCTCTGGATAAGAGCGTCTGCTAAATGACTAAAATGTAAATGTAAATGTAAATGTAAATAAGGCCGCTGCCGTATGTAAATAGGACCGCTGCCTTAGGTAAATAAGACCGCTGACGTAAGTAAACAAGAATGCTGCCGGAAGTAAATAAGAACGTTGCCGTAAGTAAATGAGACCACTGCCGTAAGTAAACAACAATGCTGCCGGAAGTAAATAAGAACGTTGCCGTAAGTAAATGAGACCACTGCCGTAAGTAAACAACAATGCTGCCGGAAATAAATAACACCACTGCTGTAAGTAAATAAGACCACTGCCATAGATAAATAAGACCGCTGACGTAAGTAAACAAGATTGCTGCCATGAGTAAATAAGAACGTTGCCGTAAGTAAATAACACGTAAGTAAATAAGACCGCTGTCGTAAGTAAATAAGACCACTGCCGTAGGTAAATAAGGCCGCTGCCGTAGGTAAATTAGGCCGCTGCTGTAAGTAAATAAGACCGCTGTCTTAGGTAAATAAGAACACAGCTGTAAGTAAATAAGACCGCTGCCGTAAGTAAATAAGACCGCTGCCATGAGTAAATAGGAACGGTGATGTAAGTAAATAAGAATGCTGCTGTAAGTAAATAACACGTAAGTAAATAAGTCCGCTGCCGTAAGTAAATAAGAACGCCGCCGTAAGTAAATAGGAACGCTGCCGTAAGTAAATAAGACCGCTGCAGTAAGTAAATAGGACCGCTGCCTTAGGTAAATAAGAACACAGCTGCAAGTAAATAAGACCGCTGCCATAAGTAAATAAGAACGCTGCCGTAAGTAAATAAAACCGCTGCCGTAAGTAAATAGGACCGCTGCCTTAGGTAAATAAGAACACAGCTGTAAGTAAATGAGACCGCTGCCGTAAGTAAACAAGAATACTGCCGGAAGTAAATAAGACCGCTGCCATAAGTAAATAAGACCGCTGTCATAAGTCAACAACAATGCTGCCGTAAGTAAATAAGAACACTGCTGTAAATAGATAAGAATGCTGCTATAAGTAAATAAGACCGCTGCCGTAAGTAAATAAGACCGCTGCCGTAAGTAAATAAGACCGCTGACGTAAGTAAACAAGAATGCTGCCGGAAGTAAATAAGAACGTTGCCGTAAGTAAATGAGACCACTGCCGTAAGTAAACAACAATGCTGCCGGAAATAAATAACACCACTGCTGTAAGTAAATAAGACCACTGCCATAGATAAATAAGACCGCTGACGTAAGTAAACAAGAATGCTGCCGTGAGTAAATAAGAACGTTGCCGTAAGTAAATAACACGTAAGTAAATAAGACCGCTGTCGTAAGTAAATAAGACCACTGCCGTAGGTAAATAAGGCACTGCCGTATGTAAATAAGACCGCTGCTGTAAGTAAATAAGACCGCTGCCTTAGGTAAATAAGAACACAGCTGTAAGTAAATAAGACAGCTGCCGTAAGTAAATAAGACCGCTGCCGTGAGTAAATAGGAACGCTGATGTAAGTAAATAATAATGCTGCTGTAAGTAAATAAGACTGCTGCCTTAAGTAAATAAGACCACTGACGTAAGTAAATATGAACGCTGCCGTAAGTAAATATGACGCTGCTTTAAGTAAATAAGAACGCTGCCGAAAGAAAATAAGACAGCTGCCGTAAGTAAATAACACGTAAGTAAATAAGTCCGCTGCCGTAAGTAAATAAGAATGCTGCAATAAGTAAATAAGACCGCTGCCGTAAGTAAACAAGAATACTGCCGTAAGTAAATAAGACCGCTGCCGTGAGTAAATAAGACCGCTGCCGTAAGTAAATAACACCGCCACCGTAAGTATGGAAAATGTATGCACTCACTAACTGTAAGTCGCTCTGGATAAGAGCGTCTGCTAAATGACTAATATGTAAATGTCAAATGTAAGTAAATAAGACCGCTGCCGTATGTAAATAAGACCGCCGCCGTAAGTAAATAAGAACGCTGCCGTAAGCAAATAAAACCGCTGCCGTAAGTAAATAGGACCGCTGCCTTAGGTAAATAAGAACACAGCTGTAAGTAAATGAGACCGCTGCCGTAAGTAAACAAGAATACTGCCGGAAGTAAATAAGACCGCTGCCGTAAGTAAATAAGACCGCTGTCATAAGTCAACAACAATGCTGCCGTAAGTAAATAAGAACACTGCTGTAAATAAATAAGAATGCTGCTATAAGTAAATAAGACCGCTGCCGTAAGTAAATAAGACGTAAGTAAATAGAACACAGCTGTGTTCAGCTCCTGAGTGGCGCAGTGGTCTAAGGCTCTGCATCGCAGTGCTAACTGTGCCACTAGAGATCCTGGTTCGAATCCAGGCTCTGTCACAGCCGGCCGAGACCGGGAGACTCATGGGCGGCGCACAATTGGCCCAGCGTTGTCCAGGGTAGGGGAGCGAATGGCCGGCAGGGATGTAGCTCAGTTGATAGAGCATGGCGTTTGCAACGCCAGGGTTGTGGGTTCGATTCCCACGGGGGGCCAGTATAAAAAAAAAAATGTATTCACTAACTGTAAGTCGCTCTGGATAAGAGCGTCTGCTAAATGACTAAAATGTAAATGTAAATGTAAATGTAAATAAGGCCGCTGCCGTATGTAAATAGGACCGCTGCCTTAGGTAAATAAGACCGCTGCCGTATGTAAATAGAACAGCTGCCTTAGGTAAATAAGAACACAGCTGTAAGTAAATAAGACCGCTGCCATAAGTAAATAAGAATGCTGCCGTAAGTAATTAAGACTGCTGCTGTAAGTACATAAGACCGCTGCCGTAAGTAAATAAGACCGCTGCCGTGAGTAAAAAAGACCGCTGCCGTAAGTAAATAACACCGCCACCGTAAGTATGGAAAATGCATGCACTCACTAACTGTAAGTCGCTCTGGATAAGAGCGTCTGCTAAATGACTAATATGTAAATGTCAAATGTAAGTAAATAAGACCGCTGCCGTAAGTAAATAAGAACGCTGCCGTAAGTAAATAAGAATGCTGCTGTAAGTAAATAAGACAGCTGCTGTAAGCTAATAAGACCGCTGCCGTAAGTAAATAAGACCGCTGCCGTGAGTAAATAAGACTGCTGCCGTAAGTAAATAAGAACGCTGCTGTAAGTAAATAAGACCGCTGCCGTGAGTAAATAAGACCGCTGACGTAAGTAAACAAGAATGCTGCCGGAAGTAAATAAGAACGTTGCCGTAAGTAAATGAGACCACTGCCGTAAGTAAATAAGAACGCTGCCGTAAGTAAATAAAACCACTGCTGTAAGTAAATAAGACTTCTGCCGTATATAAGAATGCTGCCGGAAGTAAATAAGAACGTTGCCGTAAGTAAATAAGACCGCTGACATAAGTAAACAAGAATGCTGCCGGAAGTAAATAAGAACGTTGCCGTAAGTAAATTATACCGCTGCCGTAAGCAAATAAGACCGCTGCCGTAAGTAAATAAGACCGCTGCCGTAAGTAAAAAAGACCGCTGCCATAAGTGAATAGGGCCGCTGCCGTAGGTAAATAAGTACGCTGCCGTAAGTAAATAAGACCACTGCCGTAACTAAATAAGAACGCTGCCGTAAGTAAATGAGACCACTGCCGTAAGTAAACAAGAATACTGCCGTAAGTAAATAAGACCGCTGTCAT
Organism: Coregonus lavaretus; assembly: GCF_964263955.1. Taxonomy (NCBI): domain Eukaryota; kingdom Metazoa; phylum Chordata; class Actinopteri; order Salmoniformes; family Salmonidae; genus Coregonus; species Coregonus lavaretus. The sequence goes on from NC_139988.1 coordinate 16,438,051, forward strand.
AAGTCAACAACAATGCTGCCGTAAGTAAATAAGAACACTGCTGTAAATAAATAAGAATGCTGCTATAAGTAAATAAGACCGCTGCCGTAAGTAAATAAGACAGCTGACGTAAGTAAATAAGACGTAAGTAAATAGAACACAGCTGTGTTCAGCTCCTGAGTGGCGCAGTGGTCTAAGGCTCTGCATCGCAGTGCTAACTGTGCCACTAGAGATCCTGGTTCGAATCCAGGCTCTGTCACAGCCGGCCGAGACCGGGAGACTCATGGGCGGCGCACAATTGGCCCAGCGTTGTCCAGGGTAGGGGAGGGAATGGCCGGCAGGGATGTAGCTCAGTTGATAGAGCATGGCGTTTGCAACGCCAGGGTTGTGGGTTCGATTCCCACGGGGGGCCAGTATAAAAAAAAAATGTATTCACTAACTGTAAGTCGCTCTGGATAAGAGCGTCTGCTAAATGACTAAAATGTAAATGTAAATGTAAATAAGACCGCTGCCGTATGTAAATAGGACCGCTGCCTTAGGTAAATAAGAACACAGCTGTAAGTAAATAAGACCGCTGCCATAAGTAAATAAGAATGCTGCCGTAAGTAAATAAGACTGCTGCTGTAAGTACATAAGACCGCTGCCGTAAGTCTCCTGAGTGGCGCAGTGGTCTAAGGCACTGCATCGCAGTGCTAACTGTGTCACTAGAGATCCTGGTTCGAATCCAAGCTCTGTCGCAGCCGGCCGCGACCGGGAGACTCATGGGCGGCGCACAATTCGCCCAGCGTCGTCCAGGGTAGGGGAGGGAATGGCCGGCAGGGATGTAGCTCAGTTGATAGAGCATGGCGTTTGCAACGCCAGGGTTGTGGGTTCGACGCCAGGGTTGTGGGTTCGATTCCCACGGGGGGCCAGTATAAAAAAATATGTATTCACTAACTGTAAGTCGCTCTGGATAAGAGCGTCTGCTAAATGACTAAAATGTAAATGTAATGTAAATGTAAGTAAATAAGACCGCTGCCGTGAGTAAATAAGACCGCTGCCGTAAATAAATAACACCGCCACCGTAAGTATGGAAAATGCATGCACTCACTAACTGTAAGTCGCTCTGGATAAGAGCGTCTGCTAAATGACTAATATGTAAATGTAAAATGTAAGTAAATAAGACCGCTGCCGTAAGTAAATAAGACCGCCACCGTAAGTAAATAAGAACGCTGCCGTAAGTAAATAAGAATGCTGCTGTAAGTAAATAAGACAGCTGCTGTAAGCTAATAAGACCGCTGCCGTAAGTAAATAAGACCGCTGCCGTAAGTAAATAAGAACGCTGCTGTAAGTAAATAAGACCGCTGCCGTTAGTAAATAAGACCGCTGACGTAAGTAAACAAGAATGCTGCCGGAAGTAAATAAGAACGCTGCCGTAAGTAAATGAGACCACTGCCGTAAGTAAATAAGAACGCTGCCGTAAGTAAATAAAACCACTGCTGTAAGTAAATAAGACTGCTGCCGTATATAAGAATGCTGCCGGAAGTAAATAAGAACGTTGCCGTAAGTAAATAAGACCGCTGACATAAGTAAACAAGAATGCTGCCGGAAGTAAATAAGAACGTTGCCGTAAGTAAATTATACCGCTGCCGTAAGCAAATAAGACCGCTGCCGTAAGTAAATAAGACCGCTGCCGTAAGTAAAAAAGACCGCTGCCATAAGTGAATAGGACCGCTGCCGTAGGTAAATAAGTACGCTGCCGTAAGTAAATAAGACCGCTGCCGTGAGTAAATAAGACCGCTGCCGGAAGTGAATAAGACCGCTGCGTAAGTAAATCTGCCGGAAGTAAATAAGACCGCTGCCGTGAGTAAATAAGACCGTTGCCGTAAGTAAATAAGATCGCTTTCGTATGTAAATACGACCGCTGCCGTAAGTAAATAAGACCGCTGCCATAGGTAGATAAGACCGCTGCCGTAAGTAAATAAGACCGCTGTCGTAAGTAAACAAGAATGCTGCCGGAAGTAAATAAGACTGCTGCCGTATGTAAATAAGACCGCTGCCGTATGTAAATATAACCACTGCTGTAAGTAAATAAGACCGCTTCTGTATATAAGAACGCTGCTGTAAGTATATAAGACCGCTGACGTAAGTAAATAGGAACACTGCTGTAAGTAAATAAGACCGCTGACGTAAGTAAATAAGACCACTGCTGTAAGTAAATAAGACTGCTGCCGTATATAAGAATGCTGTTGTATGTAAATAATACCGCTGCCGTAGGTAAATAAGACCGCTGACGTAAGTAAACAAGAATGCTGCCGGAAGTAAATAAGAATGTTGCCGTAAGTAAATAAGACCGATGCCGGAAGTGAATAAGACAACTGCGTAAGTAAATAAGACGTAAGTAAATAAGACCGCTGCCGTAAGTAAATAAGACCGCTGCCTTAAGTAAATAAGACCACTGCTGTAAGTAAATAAGACTGCTGCCGTATATAAGAATGCTGTTGTAAGTAAATAATACCGCTGCCGTAAGTAAATAAGACCGCTGACGTAAGTAAACAAGAATGCTGCCGGAAGTAAATAAGACCGCTGCCGTGAGTAAATAAGACTGCTGCCGTATATAAGAATGCTGTTGTAAGTAAATAAGACTGCTGACGTAAGTAAATAAGACAGCTGCCGTGAGTAAATAAGACCGCTGCCGTGAGTAAATAAGACTGCTGCCGTATATAAGAATGCTGTTGTAAGTAAATAAGACTGCTGACGTAAGTAAATAAGACAGCTGCCGTGAGTAAATAAGACCGCTGCCGTGAGTAAATAAGACTGCTGCCGTATATAAGAATGCTGTTGTAAGTAAATAAGACTGCTGACGTAAGTAAATAAGACAGCTGCCGTGAGTAAATAAGACCGCTGCCGTAAGTAAAGAAGACCACTGCTGTAAGTAAATAAGACTGCTGCCGTATATAAGAATGCTGTTGTAAGTAAATAAGACCGCTGCCGTAAGTAAATAAGACCGCTGCCGTAAGTGAATAAGACCACTGCTGTAAGTAAATAAGACTGCTGCGTAAATAAGAATGCTGTTGTAAGTAAATAATACCGCTGCCGTAAGTAAACAAGACCGCTGACGTAAGTAAACAAGAATGCTGCCGTAAGTAAATAAGAACGTTGCCGTAAGTAAATAAGACCGCTGCTGTAAGTAAATAAGACTGCTGCCGTATATAAGAATGCTGTTGTAAGTAAATAATACCGCTGCCGTAAGTAAATAAGACCGCTGATGTAAGTAAACAAGAATGCTGCCGGAAGTAAATAAGAATGTTGCCGTAAGTAAATAAGACCGCTGCTGTAAGTAAATAAGACTGCTGCTGTATATAAGAATGCTGTTGTAAGTAAATAATACCGCTGCCGTAAGTAAATAAGACCGCTGACGTAAGTAAACAAGAATGCTGCCGGAAGTAAATAAGAACGTTGCCGTAAGTAAATAAGACCGCTGCCGAAAGTAAATAAGACTGCTGCCGTATATAAGAATGCTGTTGTAAGTAAATAAGACTGCTGACGTAAGTAAATAAGACAGCTGCCGTGAGTAAATAAGACCGCTGCCGTAAGTAAATAAGACCACTGCTGTAAGTAAATAAGACCGCTGACGTAAGTAAACAATAATGCTGCCGGAAGTAAATAAGAATGTTGCTGTAAGTAAATAAGAACGCTGCTGTAAGTAAATTAGACCGCTGCCGGAAGTGAATAAGACTGCTGCGTAAGTAAATAAGACGTAAGTAAATAAGACCGCTGCCGTAAGTAAATAAGACCGGTGCCGTAGGTAAATAAGTACGCTGCCGTAAGTAAATAAGACCGCTGCCGTAAGTAAATAAGACCACTGCTGTAAGTAAATAAGACTGCTGCCGGAAGTAAATAAGAACGTTGCTGTAAGTAAATAAGAACGCTGCTGGAAGTAAATAAGACCGCTGCTGGAAGTGAATAAGACCACTGCGTAAGTAAATAAGTCGTAAGTAAATAAGACCGCTGCCGTAGGTAAATAAAAACGCTGCTGTAAGTAAATAAGATCACTGCCGTAAGTAAATAAGACCGCTGCCGTAAGTAAATAAGACCGGTGCCGTAGGTAAATAAGTACGCTGCCGTAAGTAAATAAGACCGCTGCCGTAAGTAAATAAGACCACTGCTGTAAGTAAATAAGACTGCTGCCGTATATAAGAATGCTGCCGGAAGTAAATAAGAACGTTGCCGTGAGTAAATAAGACCGCTGCCGTAAGTAAATAAGACCGCTGCCGTAAGTAAATAAGACCGCTGCCGTAAGTGAATAAGACCACTGCTGTAAGTAAATAAGACTGCTGCCGTAAATAAGAATGCTGTTGTAAGTAAATAATACTGCTGCCGTAAGTAAATAAGACCGCTGACGTAAGTAAACAAGAATGCTGCCGGAAGTAAATAAGAACGTTGCTGTAAGTAAATAAGAACGCTGATGTAAGCAAATAAGACCGCTGCCGTAAGTAAATAAGACCACTGCTGTAAGTAAATAAGACTGCTGCCGTATATAAGAATGCTGTTGTAAGTAAATAATACCGCTGCCGTAAGTAAACAATAACGCTGACGTAAGTAAACAATAATGCTGCCGGAAGTAAATAAGAACGTTGCCGTAAGTAAATAAGACCGCTGCCGTAAGTAAATAAGACTGCTGCCGTATATAAGAATAATGTTGTAAGTAAATAAGACTGCTGACGTAAGTAAATAAGACAGCTGCCGTGAGTAAATAAGACCGCTGCCGTAAGTAAAGAAGACCACTGCTGTAAGTAAATAAGACTGCTGCCGTATATAAGAATGCTGTTGTAAGTAAATAAGACCGCTGCCGGAAGTGAATAAGACAACTGCGTAAGTAAATAAGACGTAAGTAAATAAGACCGCTGCCGTAAGTAAATAAGACCGCTGCCTTAAGTAAATAAGACCACTGCTGTAAGTAAATAAGACTGCTGCCGTATATAAGAATGCTGTTGTAAGTAAATAATACCGCTGCCGTAAGTAAATAAGACCGCTGACGTAAGTAAACAAGAATGCTGCCGGAAGTAAATAAGAACGTTGCCGTAAGTAAATAAGACCGCTGCCGTAAGTAAATAAGACTGCTGCCGTATATAAGAATGCTGTTGTAAGTAAATAAGACTGCTGACGTAAGTAAATAAGACAGCTGCCGTGAGTAAATAAGACCGCTGCCGTAAGTAAAGAAGACCACTGCTGTAAGTAAATAAGACTGCTGCCGTATATAAGAATGCTGTTGTAAGTAAATAAGACCGCTGCCGTAAGTAAATAAGACCGCTGCCGTAAGTGAATAAGACCACTGCTGTAAGTAAATAAGACTGCTGCCGTAAATAAGAATGCTGTTGTAAGTAAATAATACCGCTGCCGTAGGTAAACAAGACCGCTGACGTGAGTAAATAAGACCGCTGCCGTAAGTAAAGAAGACCACTGCTGTAAGTAAATAAGACTGCTGCCGTATATGAGAATGCTGTTGTAAGTAAATAAGACCGCTGCCGGAAGTGAATAAGACAACTGCGTAAGTACAGTGGGGAAAAAAAGTATTTAGTCAGCCACCAATTGTGCAAGTTCTCCCACTTAAAAAGATGAGAGAGGCCTGTAATTTTCATCATAGGTACACGTCAACTATGACAGACAAAATGAGGAAAAAAAATCCAGAAAATCACATTGTAGGATTTTTAATGAATTTATTTGCAAATTATGGTGGAAAATAAGTATTTGGTCAATAACAAAAGTTTCTCAATACTTTGTTATATACCCTTTGTTGGCAATGACACAGGTCAAACGTTTTCTGTAAGTCTTCACAAGGTTTTCACACACTGTTGCTGGTATTTTGGCCCATTCCTCCATGCAGATCTCCTCTAGAGCAGTGATGTTTTGGGGCTGTCGCTGGGCAACACGGACTTTCAACTCCCTCCAAAGATTTTCTATGGGGTTGAGATCTGGAGACTCCAGGACCTTGAAATGCTTCTTACGAAGCCACTCCTTCGTTGCCCGGGCGGTGTGTTTGGGATCATTGTCATGCTGAAAGACCCAGCCACGTTTCATCTTCAATGCCCTTGCTGATGGAAGGAGGTTTTCACTCAAAATCTCACGATACATGGCCCTATTCATTCTTTCCTTTACACGGATCAGTCGTCCTGGTCCCGTTGCAGAAAAACAGCCCCAAAGTATGATGTTTTCACTCCCATGCTTCACAGTAGGTATGGTGTTCTGTGGATGCAACTCAGCATTCTTTGTCCTCCAAACACGACGAGTTGAGTTTTTACCAAAAAGTTCTATTTTGGTTTCATCTGACCATATGACATTCTCCCAATCCTCTTCTGGATGCACTCTAGCAAACTTCAGACGGGCCTGGACATGTACTGGCTTAAGCAGGGGGACACGTCTAGCACTGCAGGATTTGAGTCCCTGGCGGCGTAGTGTGTTACTGATGGTAGGCTTTGTTACTTTGGTCCCAGCTCTCTGCAGGTCATTCACTAGGTCCCCCCGTGTGGTTCTGGGATTTTTGCTCACCGTTCTTGTGATCATTTTGACCCCACGGGGTGAGATCTTGCGTGGAGCCCCAGATTGAGGGAGATTATCAGTGGTCTTGTATGTCTTCCATTTCCTAATAATTGCTCCCACAGTTGATTTCTTCAAACCAAGCTGCTTACCTATTGCAGATTCAGTCTTCCCAGCCTGGTGCAGGTCTACAATTTTGTTTCTGGTGTCCTTTGACAGCTCTTTGGTCTTGGCCATAGTGGAGTTTGGAGTGTGACTGTTTGAGGTTGTGGACAGGTGTCTTTTATACTGATAACAAGTTCAAACAGGTGCCATTAATACAGGTAACGAGTGGAGGACAGAGGAGCCTCTTAAAGAAGAAGTTACAGGTCTGTGAGAGCCAGAAATCTTGCTTGTTTGTAGGTGACCAAATACTTATTTTCCACCATAATTTGCAAATAAATTCATTAAAAATCCTACAATGTGATTTTCTGGATTTTTTTCCCTCCATTTGTCTGTCATAGTTGACGTGTACCTATGATGAAAATTACAGGCCTCTCTCATCTTTTTAAGTGGGAGAACTTGCACAATTGGTGGCTGACTAAATACTTTTTTTCCCCACTGTAAATAAGACGTAAGTAAATAAGACCGCTGCCGTAAGTAAATAAGACCGCTGCCTTAAGTAAATAAGACCACTGCTGTAAGTAAATAAGACTGCTGCCGTATATAAGAATGCTGTTGTAAGTAAATAATACCGCTGCCGTAAGTAAATAAGACCGCTGCCGTGAGTAAATAAGACTGCTGCCGTAAGTAAATAAGAACGCTGCTGTAAGTAAATAAGACCGCTGCCGTGAGTAAATAAGACCGCTGACGTAAGTAAACAAGAATGCTGCCGGAAGTAAATAAGAACGTTGCCGTAAGTAAATGAGACCACTGCCGTAAGTAAATAAGAACGCTGCCGTAAGTAAATAAAACCACTGCTGTAAGTAAATAAGACTTCTGCCGTATATAAGAATGCTGCCGGAAGTAAATAAGAACGTTGCCGTAAGTAAATAAGACCGCTGACATAAGTAAACAAGAATGCTGCCGGAAGTAAATAAGAACGTTGCCGTAAGTAAATTATACCGCTGCCGTAAGCAAATAAGACCGCTGCCGTAAGTAAATAAGACCGCTGCCGTAAGTAAAAAAGACCGCTGCCATAAGTGAATAGGGCCGCTGCCGTAGGTAAATAAGTACGCTGCCGTAAGTAAATAAGACCACTGCCGTAACTAAATAAGAACGCTGCCGTAAGTAAATGAGACCACTGCCGTAAGTAAACAAGAATACTGCCGGAAGTAAATAAGACCGCTGCCGTAAGTAAATAAGACCGCTGTCATAAGTCAACAACAATGCTGCCGTAAGTAAATAAGAACACTGCTGTAAATAAATAAGAATGCTGCTATAAGTAAATAAGACCGCTGCCGTAAGTAAATAAGACAGCTGACGTAAGTAAATAAGACGTAAGTAAATAGAACACAGCTGTGTTCAGCTCCTGAGTGGCGCAGTGGTCTAAGGCTCTGCATCGCAGTGCTAACTGTGCCACTAGAGATCCTGGTTCGAATCCAGGCTCTGTCACAGCCGGCCGAGACCGGGAGACTCATGGGCGGCGCACAATTGGCCCAGCGTTGTCCAGGGTAGGGGAGGGAATGGCCGGCAGGGATGTAGCTCAGTTGATAGAGCATGGCGTTTGCAACGCCAGGGTTGTGGGTTCGATTCCCACGGGGGGCCAGTATAAAAAAAATATGTATTCACTAACTGTAAGTCGCTCTGGATAAGAGCGTCTGCTAAATGACTAAAATGTAAATGTAAATGTAAATAAGACCGCTGCCGTATGTAAATAGGACCGCTGCCTTAGGTAAATAAGAACACAGCTGTAAGTAAATAAGACCGCTGCCATAAGTAAATAAGAATGCTGCCGTAAGTAAATAAGACTGCTGCTGTAAGTACATAAGACCGCTGCCGTAAGTCTCCTGAGTGGCGCAGTGGTCTAAGGCACTGCATCGCAGTGCTAACTGTGTCACTAGAGATCCTGGTTCGAATCCAGGCTCTGTCGCAGCCGGCCGCGACCGGGAGACTCATGGGCGGCGCACAATTCGCCCAGCGTCGTCCAGGGTAGGGGAGGGAATGGCCGGCAGGGATGTAGCTCAGTTGATAGAGCATGGCGTTTGCAACGCCAGGGTTGTGGGTTCGACGCCAGGGTTGTGGGTTCGATTCCCACGGGGGGCCAGTATAAAAAAATATGTATTCACTAACTGTAAGTCGCTCTGGATAAGAGCGTCTGCTAAATGACTAAAATGTAAATGTAATGTAAATGTAAGTAAATAAGACCGCTGCCGTGAGTAAATAAGACCGCTGCCGTAAATAAATAACACCGCCACCGTAAGTATGGAAAATGCATGCACTCACTAACTGTAAGTCGCTCTGGATAAGAGCGTCTGCTAAATGACTAATATGTAAATGTAAAATGTAAGTAAATAAGACCGCTGCCGTAAGTAAATAAGACCGCCACCGTAAGTAAATAAGAACGCTGCCGTAAGTAAATAAGAATGCTGCTGTAAGTAAATAAGACAGCTGCTGTAAGCTAATAAGACCGCTGCCGTAAGTAAATAAGACCGCTGCCGTAAGTAAATAAGAACGCTGCTGTAAGTAAATAAGACCGCTGCCGTTAGTAAATAAGACCGCTGACGTAAGTAAACAAGAATGCTGCCGGAAGTAAATAAGAACGCTGCCGTAAGTAAATGAGACCACTGCCGTAAGTAAATAAGAACGCTGCCGTAAGTAAATAAAACCACTGCTGTAAGTAAATAAGACTGCTGCCGTATATAAGAATGCTGCCGGAAGTAAATAAGAACGTTGCCGTAAGTAAATAAGACCGCTGACATAAGTAAACAAGAATGCTGCCGGAAGTAAATAAGAACGTTGCCGTAAGTAAATTATACCGCTGCCGTAAGCAAATAAGACCGCTGCCGTAAGTAAATAAGACCGCTGCCGTAAGTTAAAAAGACCGCTGCCATAAGTGAATAGGACCGCTGCCGTAGGTAAATAAGTACGCTGCCGTAAGTAAATAAGACCGCTGCCGTGAGTAAATAAGACCGCTGCCGGAAGTGAATAAGACCGCTGCGTAAGTAAATCTGCCGGAAGTAAATAAGACCGCTGCCGTGAGTAAATAAGACCGTTGCCGTAAGTAAATAAGATCGCTTTCGTATGTAAATACGACCGCTGCCGTAAGTAAATAAGACCGCTGCCATAGGTAGATAAGACCGCTGCCGTAAGTAAATAAGACCGCTGTCGTAAGTAAACAAGAATGCTGCCGGAAGTAAATAAGACTGCTGCCGTATGTAAATAAGACCGCTGCCGTATGTAAATATAACCACTGCTGTAAGTAAATAAGACCGCTTCTGTATATAAGAACGCTGCTGTAAGTAAATAAGACCGCTGACGTAAGTAAATAGGAACACTGCTGTAAGTAAATAAGACCGCTGACGTAAGTAAATAAGACCACTGCTGTAAGTAAATAAGACTGCTGCCGTATATAAGAATGCTGTTGTAAGTAAATAATACCGCTGCCGTAGGTAAATAAGACCGCTGACGTAAGTAAACAAGAATGCTGCCGGAAGTAAATAAGAATGTTGCCGTAAGTAAATAAGACCGATGCCGGAAGTGAATAAGACAACTGCGTAAGTAAATAAGACGTAAGTAAATAAGACCGCTGCCGTAAGTAAATAAGACCGCTGCCTTAAGTAAATAAGACCACTGCTGTAAGTAAATAAGACTGCTGCCGTATATAAGAATGCTGTTGTAAGTAAATAATACCGCTGCCGTAAGTAAATAAGACCGCTGACGTAAGTAAACAAGAATGCTGCCGGAAGTAAATAAGACCGCTGCCGTGAGTAAATAAGACTGCTGCCGTATATAAGAATGCTGTTGTAAGTAAATAAGACTGCTGACGTAAGTAAATAAGACAGCTGCCGTGAGTAAATAAGACCGCTGCCGTGAGTAAATAAGACTGCTGCCGTATATAAGAATGCTGTTGTAAGTAAATAAGACTGCTGACGTAAGTAAATAAGACAGCTGCCGTGAGTAAATAAGACCGCTGCCGTGAGTAAATAAGACTGCTGCCGTATATAAGAATGCTGTTGTAAGTAAATAAGACTGCTGACGTAAGTAAATAAGACAGCTGCCGTGAGTAAATAAGACCGCTGCCGTAAGTAAAGAAGACCACTGCTGTAAGTAAATAAGACTGCTGCCGTATATAAGAATGCTGTTGTAAGTAAATAAGACCGCTGCCGTAAGTAAATAAGACCGCTGCCGTAAGTGAATAAGACCACTGCTGTAAGTAAATAAGACTGCTGCCGTAAATAAGAATGCTGTTGTAAGTAAATAATACCGCTGCCGTAAGTAAACAAGACCGCTGACGTAAGTAAACAAGAATGCTGCCGTAAGTAAATAAGAACGTTGCCGTAAGTAAATAAGACCGCTGCTGTAAGTAAATAAGACTGCTGCCGTATATAAGAATGCTGTTGTAAGTAAATAATACCGCTGCCGTAAGTAAATAAGACCGCTGACGTAAGTAAACAAGAATGCTGCCGGAAGTAAATAAGAACGTTGCCGTAAGTAAATAAGACCGCTGCCGAAAGTAAATAAGACTGCTGCCGTATATAAGAATGCTGTTGTAAGTAAATAAGACTGCTGACGTAAGTAAATAAGACAGCTGCCGTGAGTAAATAAGACCGCTGCCGTAAGTAAATAAGACCACTGCTGTAAGTAAATAAGACCGCTGACGTAAGTAAACAATAATGCTGCCGGAAGTAAATAAGAATGTTGCTGTAAGTAAATAAGAACGCTGCTGTAAGTAAATTAGACCGCTGCCGGAAGTGAATAAGACTGCTGCGTAAGTAAATAAGACGTAAGTAAATAAGACCGCTGCCGTAAGTAAATAAGACCGGTGCCGTAGGTAAATAAGTACGCTGCCGTAAGTAAATAAGACCGCTGCCGTAAGTAAATAAGACCACTGCTGTAAGTAAATAAGACTGCTGCCGGAAGTAAATAAGAACGTTGCTGTAAGTAAATAAGAACGCTGCTGGAAGTAAATAAGACCGCTGCTGGAAGTGAATAAGACCACTGCGTAAGTAAATAAGTCGTAAGTAAATAAGACCGCTGCCGTAGGTAAATAAAAACGCTGCTGTAAGTAAATAAGATCACTGCCGTAAGTAAATAAGACCGCTGCCGTAAGTAAATAAGACCGGTGCCGTAGGTAAATAAGTACGCTGCCGTAAGTAAATAAGACCGCTGCCGTAAGTAAATAAGACCACTGCTGTAAGTAAATAAGACTGCTGCCGTATATAAGAATGCTGCCGGAAGTAAATAAGAACGTTGCCGTGAGTAAATAAGACCGCTGCCGTAAGTAAATAAGACCGCTGCCGTAAGTAAATAAGACCGCTGCCGTAAGTGAATAAGACCACTGCTGTAAGTAAATAAGACTGCTGCCGTAAATAAGAATGCTGTTGTAAGTAAATAATACTGCTGCCGTAAGTAAATAAGACCGCTGACGTAAGTAAACAAGAATGCTGCCGGAAGTAAATAAGAACGTTGCTGTAAGTAAATAAGAACGCTGCTGTAAGCAAATAAGACCGCTGCCGTAAGTAAATAAGACCACTGCTGTAAGTAAATAAGACTGCTGCCGTATATAAGAATGCTGTTGTAAGTAAATAATACCGCTGCCGTAAGTAAACAATAACGCTGACGTAAGTAAACAATAATGCTGCCGGAAGTAAATAAGAACGTTGCCGTAAGTAAATAAGACCGCTGCCGTAAGTAAATAAGACTGCTGCCGTATATAAGAATAATGTTGTAAGTAAATAAGACTGCTGACGTAAGTAAATAAGACAGCTGCCGTGAGTAAATAAGACCGCTGCCGTAAGTAAAGAAGACCACTGCTGTAAGTAAATAAGACTGCTGCCGTATATAAGAATGCTGTTGTAAGTAAATAAGACCGCTGCCGGAAGTGAATAAGACAACTGCGTAAGTAAATAAGACGTAAGTAAATAAGACCGCTGCCGTAAGTAAATAAGACCGCTGCCTTAAGTAAATAAGACCACTGCTGTAAGTAAATAAGACTGCTGCCGTATATAAGAATGCTGTTGTAAGTAAATAATACCGCTGCCGTAAGTAAATAAGACCGCTGACGTAAGTAAACAAGAATGCCGCCGGAAGTAAATAAGAACGTTGCCGTAAGTAAATAAGACCGCTGCCGTAAGTAAATAAGACTGCTGCCGTATATAAGAATGCTGTTGTAAGTAAATAAGACTGCTGACGTAAGTAAATAAGACAGCTGCCGTGAGTAAATAAGACCGCTGCCGTAAGTAAAGAAGACCACTGCTGTAAGTAAATAAGACTGCTGCCGTATATAAGAATGCTGTTGTAAGTAAATAAGACCGCTGCCGTAAGTAAATAAGACCGCTGCCGTAAGTGAATAAGACCACTGCTGTAAGTAAATAAGACTGCTGCCGTAAATAAGAATGCTGTTGTAAGTAAATAATACCGCTGCCGTAGGTAAACAAGACCGCTGACGTGAGTAAATAAGACCGCTGCCGTAAGTAAAGAAGACCACTGCTGTAAGTAAATAAGACTGCTGCCGTATATGAGAATGCTGTTGTAAGTAAATAAGACCGCTGCCGGAAGTGAATAAGACAACTGCGTAAGTACAGTGGGGAAAAAAAGTATTTAGTCAGCCACCAATTGTGCAAGTTCTCCCACTTAAAAAGATGAGAGAGGCCTGTAATTTTCATCATAGGTACACGTCAACTATGACAGACAAAATGAGGAAAAAAAATCCAGAAAATCACATTGTAGGATTTTTAATGAATTTATTTGCAAATTATGGTGGAAAATAAGTATTTGGTCAATAACAAAAGTTTCTCAATACTTTGTTATATACCCTTTGTTGGCAATGACACAGGTCAAACGTTTTCTGTAAGTCTTCACAAGGTTTTCACACACTGTTGCTGGTATTTTGGCCCATTCCTCCATGCAGATCTCCTCTAGAGCAGTGATGTTTTGGGGCTGTCGCTGGGCAACACGGACTTTCAACTCCCTCCAAAGATTTTCTATGGGGTTGAGATCTGGAGACTCCAGGACCTTGAAATGCTTCTTACGAAGCCACTCCTTCGTTGCCCGGGCGGTGTGTTTGGGATCATTGTCATGCTGAAAGACCCAGCCACGTTTCATCTTCAATGCCCTTGCTGATGGAAGGAGGTTTTCACTCAAAATCTCACGATACATGGCCCTATTCATTCTTTCCTTTACACGGATCAGTCGTCCTGGTCCCGTTGCAGAAAAACAGCCCCAAAGTATGATGTTTTCACTCCCATGCTTCACAGTAGGTATGGTGTTCTGTGGATGCAACTCAGCATTCTTTGTCCTCCAAACACGACGAGTTGAGTTTTTACCAAAAAGTTCTATTTTGGTTTCATCTGACCATATGACATTCTCCCAATCCTCTTCTGGATGCACTCTAGCAAACTTCAGACGGGCCTGGACATGTACTGGCTTAAGCAGGGGGACACGTCTAGCACTGCAGGATTTGAGTCCCTGGCGGCGTAGTGTGTTACTGATGGTAGGCTTTGTTACTTTGGTCCCAGCTCTCTGCAGGTCATTCACTAGGTCCCCCCGTGTGGTTCTGGGATTTTTGCTCACCGTTCTTGTGATCATTTTGACCCCACGGGGTGAGATCTTGCGTGGAGCCCCAGATTGAGGGAGATTATCAGTGGTCTTGTATGTCTTCCATTTCCTAATAATTGCTCCCACAGTTGATTTCTTCAAACCAAGCTGCTTACCTATTGCAGATTCAGTCTTCCCAGCCTGGTGCAGGTCTACAATTTTGTTTCTGGTGTCCTTTGACAGCTCTTTGGTCTTGGCCATAGTGGAGTTTGGAGTGTGACTGTTTGAGGTTGTGGACAGGTGTCTTTTATACTGATAACAAGTTCAAACAGGTGCCATTAATACAGGTAACGAGTGGAGGACAGAGGAGCCTCTTAAAGAAGAAGTTACAGGTCTGTGAGAGCCAGAAATCTTGCTTGTTTGTAGGTGACCAAATACTTATTTTCCACCATAATTTGCAAATAAATTCATTAAAAATCCTACAATGTGATTTTCTGGATTTTTTTCCCTCCATTTGTCTGTCATAGTTGACGTGTACCTATGATGAAAATTACAGGCCTCTCTCATCTTTTTAAGTGGGAGAACTTGCACAATTGGTGGCTGACTAAATACTTTTTTTCCCCACTGTAAATAAGACGTAAGTAAATAAGACCGCTGCCGTAAGTAAATAAGACCGCTGCCTTAAGTAAATAAGACCACTGCTGTAAGTAAATAAGACTGCTGCCGTATATAAGAATGCTGTTGTAAGTAAATAATACCGCTGCCGTAAGTAAATAAGACCGCTGACGTAAGTAAACAAGAATGCTGCCGGAAGTAAATAAGAACGTTGCCGTAAGTAAATAAGACCGCTGCCGTAAGTAAATAAGACTGCTGCCGTATATAAGAATGCTGTTGTAAGTAAATAAGACTGCTGACATAAGTAAATAAGACAGCTGCCGTGAGTAAATAAGACCGCTGCCGTAAGTAAAGAAGACCACTGCTGTAAGTAAATAAGACTGCTGCCGTATATAAGAATGCTGTTGTAAGTAAATAAGACCGCTGCCGTAAGTAAATAAGACCGCTGCCGTAAGTGAATAATACCACTGCTGTAAGTAAATAAGACTGCTGCCGTAAATAAGAATGCTGTTGTAAGTAAATAATACCGCTGCCGTAAGTAAACAAGACCGCTGACGTAAGTAAACAAGAATGCTGCCGTAAGTAAATAAGAACGTTGCCGTAAGTAAATAAGACCGCTGCCGTAAGTAAATAAGACCGCTGCCGTAAGTAAATAAGACCACTGCTGTAAGTAAATAAGACTGCTGGCGTATATAAGAATGCTGTTGTAAGTAAATAATACCGCTGCCGTAAGTAAATAAGACCGCTGACGTAAGCAAACAAGAATGCTGCCGGAAGTAAATAAGAACGTTGCCGTAAGTAAATAAGACTGCTGCCGTATATAAGAATGCTGTTGTAAGTAAATAAGACCGCTGCCGGAAGTGAATAAGACAACTGCGTAAGTAAATAAGACGTAAGTAAATAAGACCGCTGCCGTAAGTAAATAAGACCGCTGCCTTAAGTAAATAAGACCACTGCTGTAAGTAAATAAGACTGCTGCCGTATATAAGAATGCTGTTGTAAGTAAATAATACCGCTGCCGTAAGTAAATAAGACCGCTGACGTAAGTAAACAAGAATGCTGCCGGAAGTAAATAAGAACGTTGCCGTAAGTAAATAAGACCGCTGCCGTAAGTAAATAAGACTGCTGCCGTATATAAGAATGCTGTTGTAAGTAAATAAGACTGCTCACGTAAGTAAATAAGACAGCTGCCGTGAGTAAATAAGACCGCTGCCGTAAGTAAAGAAGACCACTGCTGTAAGTAAATAAGACTGCTGCCGTATATAAGAATGCTGTTGTAAGTAAATAAGACCGCTGCCGTAAGTAAATAAGACCACTGCCGTAAGTGAATAAGACCACTGCTGTAAGTAAATAAGACTGCTGCCGTAAATAAGAATGCTGTTGTAAGTAAATAATACCGCTGCCGTAAGTAAACAAGACCGCTGACGTGAGTAAATAAGACCGCTGCCGTAAGTAAAGAAGACCACTGCTGTAAGTAAATAAGACTGCTGCCGTATATAAGAATGCTGTTGTAAGTAAATAAGACCGCTGCCGGAAGTGAATAAGACAACTGCGTAAGTAAATAAGACGTACGTAAATAAGACCGCTGACGTAAGTAAATAAGACCGCTGCCTTAAGTAAATAAGACCACTGCTGTAAGTAAATAAGACTGCTGCCGTATATAAGAATGCTGTTGTAAGTAAATAATACCGCTGCCGTAAGTAAATAAGACCGCTGACGTAAGTAAACAAGAATGCTGCCGGAAGTAAATAAGAACGTTGCCGTAAGTAAATAAGACCGCTGCCGTAAGTAAATAAGACTGCTGCCGTATATAAGAATGCTGTTGTAAGTAAATAAGACTGCTGACGTAAGTAAATAAGACAGCTGCCGTGAGTAAATAAGACCGCTGCCGTAAGTAAAGAAGACCACTGCTGTAAGTAAATAAGACTGCTGCCGTATATAAGAATGCTGTTGTAAGTAAATAAGACCGCTGCCGTAAGTAAATAAGACCGCTGCCGTAAGTGAATAAGACCGCTGCCGTAAGTGAATAAGACCACTGCTGTAAGTAAATAAGACTGCTGCCGTAAATAAGAATGCTGTTGTAAGTAAATAATACCGCTGCCGTAAGTAAACAAGACCGCTGACGTAAGTAAACAAGAATGCTGCCGTAAGTAAATAAGAACGTTGCCGTAAGTAAATAAGACCGCTGCCGTAAGTAAATAAGACCGCTGCCGTAAGTAAATAAGACCACTGCTGTAAGTAAATAAGACTGCTGGCGTATATAAGAATGCTGTTGTAAGTAAATAATACCGCTGCCGTAAGTAAATAAGACCGCTGACGTAAGTAAACAAGAATGCTGCCGGAAGTAAATAAGAACGTTGCCGTAAGTAAATAAGACCGCTGCCGTGAGTAAATAAGACCGCTGCCGTGAATAAATAAGACCGCTGCCGTAAGTAAATAAGACTGCTGACGAATGTTAATATGACCGTTGCCGTAAGTAAATAAGATCGCTGTCGTATGTAAATAGGACCGCTGCCGTAAGTAAATAAGACCGCTGCCATAGGTAGATAAGACCGCTGCCGTAAGTAAATAAGACCGCTGCTGTAAGTAAATAGGACCGCTGCCGTAAGTAAATTTGACCGCTGCCGTGAGTAAATAAGACCGCTACCGTAAGTAAATAACACCGCTGCCGTAAGTATGAAAAATGTATACACTCACTAACTGTAAGTCGCTCTGGATAAGAGCGTCTGCTAAATGACTAAAATGTAAATGTCAAATGTAAGTAAATAGGACCGCTGCCGTAAGTAAATAAGACTGCCGCCGTAAGTAAATAAGACCGCTGCCGTAAGTAATTAAGACCGCTGCCGTAAGTAAATAGGGCTGCCGCCGTAAGTAAATAAAACCGCTGCCGTATGTAAATAGGACCGCTGCCTTAGGTAAATAAGAACACAGCTGTAAGTAAATAAGACCGCTGCCATAAGTAAATAAGAACGCTGCCGTAAGTAAATAACACCGTTGCTGTAAGTAAATATGACCGCTGCCGTAAGTAAATAAGACCGCTGCCGTGAGTAAAAAAGACCGCTGCCTTAAGTAGATAAGACCGCTGTCATATGTGAATATGACCATTGCCATAAGTAAATAAGATCGCTGTCGTATGTAAATAACACCACTGCCGTAAGTAGATGAGACCGCTGCCGTAAGTAAATAAGACCGCTGCCGTAAGTAAATAAGACCGCTGCCGGAAGTAAATAAGTCCGCTGCCGTAAGTAAATAGGGCCGCTGCCGTAGGTAAATAAGAATGCAGCAATAAGTAAATAATACCGCTGGCGTAAGTAAATAAGACTGCTGTCGTAAGTAAATAAGACCGCTGCCGTAGGTAAATAAGACCGCTGCCTTAGGTAAATAAGAACACTGCTGTAAGTAAATAATAAGACCGCTGCCGTAAGTAAATAAGAACGCTGCTGTAAGTAAATAAGAACGCTGCTGTAAGTAAATAAGACCGCTGCCGGAAGTAAATAAGACCGCTGACGTAAGTAAACAAGAACGCTGCCTGAAGTGAATAAGACCGCTGCGTAAGTAAATAAGACGTAAGTAAATAAGACCGCTGTCGTAAGTAAAGAAGACCGCTGCCGTAGGTAAATAAAACCGCTGCTGTAAGTAAATAAGAACTCCGCCGTAAGTAAATAAGAACGCTGCCGTAAGTAAATAAGACCGCTGCCGTAAGTAAATAGGACCGCTGCCTTAGATAAATAAGAATACAGCTGTAAGTAAATAAGACCGCTGCCATAAGTAAATAAGAACGCTGCCCTAAGTAAATAAGACCGCTGCTGTAAGTAAATAGGACTGCTGCCGTAAGTAAATAACACCGCTGCCGTGAGTAAATAAGATCGCTGCCGTAAATAAATAACACCGCTGCCGTGAGTATGAAAAATGTATACACTCACTAACTGTAAGTCGCTCTGGATAAGAGCGTCTGCTAAATGACTAAAATGTAAATGTCAAATGTAAGTAAATAAGACCACTGCCGTAAGTAAATAAAACAGCTGCTGTATGTAAATAGGACCGCTGTCTATGTGCCCTTAAGGAAGGCACTTAACCCTATTTGCTCCTGTAAGTCGCTCTGGATAAGAGCGTCTGCTAAATGACAAAAATGTTTTAAAAAATGTAAGTAAATAAGACCGCTGCCGTAAGTAAATAAGACCGCTGTCGTAGGTAATTAAGGCTGCTGCTGTAAGTAAATAAGACCGCTTTCGTAATTAAATAAGACCGCTGCTGTAAGTAAATAAGACTGCTGCCGTAAGTAAATAAGATGTAAGTAGATAAGACCGCTGCCGTAAGTAAATAAGACCGCTGCCGTAGGTAAATAAGGCTGCTGCTGTAAGTAAATAAGACCGCTTTCGTAAGTAAATAAGACCGCTGCCATAAGTAAATAAGACCGCTGCCGTAGGTAAATAAGGCTGCTGCTGTAAGTAAATAAGACCGCTTTCGTAAGTAAATAAGACCGCTGCCATAAGTAAATAAGACCGCTGTCGTAAGTAAACAAGAACGCTGCCGGAAGTAAATAAGACTGCTGCCGTAAGTAAATAAGGCAGTGTTCAGTGCTCTGCAGAAGTCTCTGTAGAAGTCTCTGTATAAGTCTCTGTATAAGTCTCAGACTGACGCTTGATGAGGCTCCTGGGAGTCGGATGGGAATATGAATATGAGGACTGGATAAATCCTCCCATCAGACAGACAAAGCTCTTTCCTTTCTGCTTGCTGTCTCGTTCACTCTTTCCCTCTTACTCTGTTCTCTCTACTGTATCTCTCTCTCCCCTACCTCTCTCGCTCTCTCTCTTTCGGTCTCGCTCCCCTACCTCTCTCGGTCTCGATCTCTGTGTCTCTCTCGGTCTCTCTCTCTCTCTCTCTCGGCTCTCTCTCTTTCGGTCTCTCTCTCTCTGTCTCTCTCTCTCTCCCCTACCTCTCTTTGTCTCTCTCTCCGTCTCTCTCTCTCCGTCTCTCTCTCGTCTCTCTCTCTGTCTCTCTCTCTCTCTTGGTCTCGCTCTCTCTGTCTCTCTCTCGGCCTCTCTCTCGGCCTCTCTCTCTGTCTCTCTCTCCGTCTCTCTCTCTCGCTCTCTCTCGGTCTCTCTCTCTTACTCAGCTCCTTCTCCCTCGCTTAATCAAGTAAGATGGAGAGGCAATTAACGTCAATCTCTGCTACAGTTTCAGGGTGGTTCCAAATGAGTGCTTTCTCTTTTTGTTTTTTTACTGTCATTAATCCACAAGACAAAAGTCACTACCATACCGGCCATGTACTGACACTACAACACATCAATATTACCAATGGGTCATTATATTGTCCCATGCTTTCTGGGTTATGATATAAGACATGTGTATTGTAAAGTGAGAACAGCTGTCCATAGGTGTGTAATATGTCACCACAAGTGACATAAGTAATATTTGAGAGTTAGTGATGTATAACCACAATGGTCAAATGTCTTGACTTATTCTAATGAGGCCATGTTGGTACGAAAGCCCTCTAACATTACCCCATGTTGTGTCTCTTCAGAGGGAGGTCAGATTAACAACAACATGGATCCAGGTCCCACCATGGGCCAGCCACACCCCTACCCTGTTCTGAGCCAGCAACGACCTGGGAAGGAACTCAACAAGTACGCCTCGCTCAAGCTCGTAGGTGAGTGTCTGCTCTATCAGCTTTGTCCTGCTTTGTGTCTGTAGAGGCCTGGGTTCCACTAAGTAAGTTAGCCTTGTTCCAAACAGAATGGCCCAATGACTAAGCTTGATCAAATACCATTTCTATATAATATGCCATTTAGCAGACGCTTTTATCCAAAGCGACTTACAGTCATGTGTGCATACATTTTTACGTATGGGTGGTCCTGGGGATCGAACCCACTACCCTGGCGTTACAAGCGCCATGCTCTACCAATTGAGCTACAGAGGTACACATAACATTTCATAAAGGATTTCTGTATATTGCCCACTTTCGCTGGAACTAAAGACCGATGGGTGTGATGGATTCCATCTTCCATAGTGCCCTTCGTTTTGTTACAGGTGACAGTTTTGATACTCATCACTGCATCCTGTATCAAAAGGTTGGCTGGACTTCTCTAAAGACCCGTAGATCTCTACATTACTCCCTTTCTGTTTACAAGGCCCTACTTCATAAACTTCCATCTTATCTAACTTTTCTGTTGAAGTATAGACACCTGAGTTGCCTAACCCGTTCACAGGATTGGTTAACTCGAGGTTCCTAGGGGCTCCACCAAGCTGGGTAAATCTGCTTTTAGTTTTAATGCACTGTAGTGCTGTAACAAAATTGAAAATACGTTTAATCTTAATGTTCTGGTGCCGTTCGGGTAGTTTAGAGTATTGATTGGGGAATTATTTGTGGAGGAATGTAACTGTTTTTCTGGGTGATCTGTGATGTTTTACTTGTGCTTCCCATGACTGTGTTTTTGTATTTTAATGTGTAAGTATATTTATATTTTGTGTATATTTGTGTTGTAATGTGTAGCACACATTTGAAAAAGAGACCTAGGTCTCAATATGTCTTCCCTGGTAAAATAAAGGACTAATAAAAAATAATATTAAAGTCTCACAGTCGCACTCAAAAGCAGAATCAACTTGTTTTGACATTGTCATTCTGTACATTCCTTTCACTGATGGCATATTTTATCTGAATAGAGTCTAGACCACTCTATTTTGTTATGTTAATACCATAATACCATACGAGCAAAACAAGTATTCTTCTTTAGTATGCTAAAGGAAGTTCCCCCAGAAACAAAATGATTGGATCCATCTGGCTCTCTGTACTGTATAATCATAGTCGCTACCTCTGGAATAACACAACATCCCGGGAATGCAGAATACCCACACCTCTCAATGAGATGTTAAATGTAGGAGAAAGCTAATAATTTTAAACGCAATTCCCAATCCATCACTTCACTATTCAGTCCCTGACTCATTTTCAGCTTGGGAAACAGATTGCTGTGATTGTTTACACAAAGGCGGGAGGGAGTAGAGAAGAGGAAGTGTTTTTCTGTTTCGTGTGAATGTCACACAGTTTATATAACCACTAGCAAATCAAATCAAAGCCATTCAATCTGAGACAATTAAGAATGGGAAATGTTGACAGATTTTCCCATATCTCCTGTGTTTGAGTAATAAAGTGAACCAAATCTATTCAGCTAGGTATTAATGAGGCTATCTGCGTACTGGAGGAGGTCCAACGATACCGGCAAATATTTTAGAGAGATTATATTTGCTTATATCCGCCTCCCCCTCCTCTTTCACCTCCACCTGAGAGAGAGAGAGAGAGAGAGAGAGAGAGAGAGAGAGAGAGAGAGAGAGAGAGAGAGAGAGAGAGAGAGAGAGAGAGAGAGAGAGAGAGAGAGAGAGAGAGAGAGAGAGAGAGAGAGAGAGAGAGAGAGAGAGAGAGAGAGAGAGAGAGAGAGAGAGAGAGAGAGAGAGAGAGAGAGAGAGAGAGAGAGAGAGAGAGAGAGAGAGAGAGAGAGTCTTCATTTGAGCTGTGTTATTGCATTTATCTGAACTTTCACTGAGCATTTTTTCTTCTCTCCTCCATATTGCTCTGGCCTTATTCCACTCGTCACAAGTAGCCTAGATGAAGGAGAGAATTATGAGTCTTAAACTAAACTGTTGTTCTTTGCCTTTGTCAGATTCCCAACAGTAGCTACAGAATCCTCAGGCTGAGAGCTGATGAGCCACAATTCTGCTTATCAATATCTATCTTCACTGTCCCTAAACAAATCTTTGCATAAGGTCACACTATTGGATTTTAAAACCAGACATGGAGAATCTAACTAATAAAAGGGACCCAGTACCCAAAACTTAACCCTGAAGAGGGTTTGGTTATCTCTATCGTTCACTGGTGCAAATTATATTGCATTGCAAATGCATTTGTGTCTCACAACTCCACTGCCACCATGCCATAGAGACTGACAGTTAGGCTATCTCTGATTTGACATTTCTCATATAGTGTTGTAGCCTAATTGGAGTTGACACATCATTTAGTCCGTACAGTCCTGCCACCTCCGCCAAGCATCCACATTTAAATTGTTTCTGTCTGTGGCCTTTTGTGATGGAGGAACTTACTCTGTCTGTCTGTAGTCGTTCTGTTTCTCATCACGTTTCCCTGTGAATGTGTGTGTGCCGTTGAGCTGACTGCCGCTAAATTGATTTACCTGTCGCCTGACTGAGTTTGATCCCAGAGGCGGTCTACTTGCAGCCAGCCAGGCAGGCAGGCAGACGCGAGGCGAGCTCACCGTTCACAGCGCCTCGCCATGCTCGCTGGAAGGAAGGCAGAGTGATAAGCTAGATGTATAGTTACAGAGCAAACTCCCCTACTGTGTTAACTCTATCTTCAAGGACGTGAAAAGCAACGGGCCATCAAACATAACCTGAGAGTCACACTAAGATGCTCAACAGCTAAGGATAAAGAGTAATGACTGAACCGGGGAACGTGAATCACCCGGTAAAAAGGACACATTTCTCAGTGATTAGAGAGATTTGCTGACATGAACGGCAGAGAAATGAATGAGGGGAATTAAATGTGACTGCACTCAGCAAGGAAATCTGCTGGAGTGATGTAGGCTAGCTGGAGGGCACAGGTTTTGGGAAACAGGGAGCCTCTGAGGCAGACCTAGACATCTCTCACCTGCCTAGAAGCGTCCTCATATCAATTGATGGTTGTTTCCCTGATCAGCCAGTCCAATTTAAATTCCCCCCATTTATTTATCTACGTGGAAATAGTAGCCTGCAGTCTCTGTATGCTATCACAGCCAAAAAACAAGGTTTGATCTAAGGCAGTATGTGTTACATTGAGGGTTGGACCGTTACAAAAAAACACATGATTTCAAATGTGAAATCATGTTTTTGGAACACGTTACGTGTGACATTTTACGTACATATTTGATACACATGACTACATTGTGCATGTTTATTTATACAGTAATTATTATTCAAAGTGTCTTCACCTGGGATTTGAACTCACAACCTCTTGGTTCACGGCATTCCGATCTTTCTGCTACGCCACCACGTCTGTAGCCTGGGTACCAGCCTCTTTAGATAATCCACTCCCTCTACTCCATGTCTGTACAAAAGGCAATGGCAAGGAGTGGAATGTTAGCTAAATGGTACTCAGACTACCACGTCTGTGTCAATGACTGATTTCACCTGTTTTCCTACACTTTGGACTTCAAAGTAAAAAATACACTTAGATTAGAAAATAATAATATGCCCCACCAACATTAGACAACTATACAGAAAACCCTCAAATTGCTGAAATAAGTCAATGAAATCAATGATGAGAGAATAGTCAGAATAACTGATAACTAAAATAGCAGTCAGATGGTACTCTGTTGCTAAGTGCAGAGATGTATTATAGGTAAGGAATGCTACAGACTTTGTGGTGCAGCAGAAATCTCAGCGCACTTCAAATCCTGAGGTTATGAGTTAAAATCCCAGATGGGGTCATATTTTAGCTGAACATCTTACCACTGTCACATGTGAAGTGTTCCAAAAACACGTTTTCATATGTGAAATTTACATTTTAGTAATTTAGCAGATGCTCTTATCCAGAGCGACTTACAGGAGCAATTAGGGTTAAGTGCCTTGCTCAAGGGCACTTCGACAGATCTTTTCACCTAGTCGGCTCAGGGGTTCGAACCATCGATCTTTCGGTTACTGGACTAACGCTCTTAAGCGCTAGGCTATCTGCCACCTTCACATGTGAAGTGTTCTAAAAACACATATTCCACATGTGAAATTGTGATTTTTCCATAAGGGGGATTCTAGCAACCTGAATTTCTTGCTACGCCACCAGGTTTGTCGCCAAGACAGAGATCGGCCACAGATTTATTGGCAAGAATACATTTCTGCACTGCTAAAAGTTGCCCAGACTCAAGTCAATAATTGTGTGATTATCTGACAACACCAACGAAAAAGTAGCAGTGCTCAGGGACACTTGACATTAAGTGTGCATAAATGCTCTGGGGATTTGAACTTGCAACCTTTTGGTCTGGAGTGCATTAATGTCTCAGCAGGGCCACCAGATACTTGTTTTTTTATCAAGAACTTACTGTATATCCATCCACATACTCTCAAAAATAAGAGTACGGTTACTGTACAATGTTGTACCCTGGTTTACAAAATGGTCAAAGGTACACATAGGAACTCGCATCGTACTGGTCGGTAGCTGGTCAGTGCACATAATCTAGTATAATGGGACATTTTTCTACCCAATATATTCAATATAAGGTACAATCATTACTGCACTTTGAAATGTAGGTGGGGCAATGTACTGGTGGGGCTCATTAGCATATTTGAGGGCATGGTCTAAAATATTTAGTATTTGTGCCAGTGGAAATGTTGTACCAGTTTAAGAAGTTTATTGTTATGCTGATGTAGGTTGAGCCCCACTTTTAATGCTGTCAGTTCTGCAATCTTTGTAGGAACTTGTGACATCGAGAGATGCACTGTTAAGATGTTACTGTGCATTTTCCAGTAGCTTAATTGCTGCTAGTTCACAGAAAGTTAATGTTTAATATTCAATAACTTACTTTCAACTAGCTGCAAGTGGGTAATTGTACCATTCACAGTAATTTACTGTAGCTAATCTGTCACACTCACTGACCTGATGGTGTAGCATGGAAGTGAATATTACAAAGACATGGTGACAAGCTATAAATGAAATATGTTATGGCTGTTTGGTATCTCATGCACTTATGTCAGCCTTTAACAATCACGCCGGAATACCATAACTACTAGAATGGTCATGAAGTTCATTCTGACGTTGATATTTCAATTGTGTAAATATTCCATAATAAATTGCTAAATTAATGCATTTATTGTGTTAGAATAATTCATAAGAAACCTCAGGACACCAAATGTAAATTTGACAACAGTTGCCTGCCCAGCTGGCCCATCCAAACTACACCTAAACTATATTGAAACTAATTTCACACATATAATAATAGATGTGGCATAATGAACAGACTAAATTGACAATAGTCTGATGGGTGACAATCTTATCAATTGTCAGATCCTTCTACAGAGGTCCTTGCAGGCCAGACGTTTTGATTGCTATACCCTATCAGAAAGAGCAGATTCTAAGGTTTCTAATGAACCTATTTTTGCCAAACAATTGTACAAATTGCTTGGATGGTCGCTGTTTCAAAATAAAAATAAATCCTAGAATAACCGTGGCTCTGTGCTCATTCCTCATGTGAGTAGGCTACTGGTGACAATCAGCAATAGCCATTTGGGAAAAATATCCTTTCAATTCTCTTCTGTTATATTCTTACTGTACAATATACTGTATGTGTGTTGACTGCGGTAGGGCAGGGCCTGTGATGTCTGCTAAATGAACAAGTTCATTTTATTGGCATGGCACAGCCATTGATTGGCATGGCCCAGCCATAGCCTCAGTTACTAAGCACAGATAAATACAACTCAAAACATGCTATTCTGTTCTTTTGAAATAAATGGTCTCGTATCCTGTTTGTTAGGACCTTCCTAAAACGAAATATGAATGGATTTCTTTATGATTGTATTAACACTAGAAAGGCAGACACCATCATAATGACTCAAAATTAATTTGAATGTTTTATTACTCTGCCATTTTTTAAGTCATGCCCCCCTCCGTCCTTGACTTATCCTAAATAAGTCTATATAACACACACTCCTTGTTAGAATCTTAATATCACAAACAGAACTGGAGTTATAACCAGTTTTAGGAGAGCATGTCATTTTTGAATGGTTTTCCCGGTTGCCCCTTCTTCTCCCACAGTATGGTCCTTCTCTTCTCCCGATAGTTGAAGGAGGCGTGCCCAGTTGATAATCACCCCGATAATTGCCTCGAAACTTAACCTAAACTATACCAAAACTAATTTCGCACTAGTGGATGCTCCTCAGAGGAGGAAAGGGAGGACATCCTCCTCAGTGAATTTCAAAATAATAAATTAATAGTGAAACATTAAAAAAGTTATCATTTTTAGATAAAACTATACTAAATATATTCACATGTAACCAAATAATTGATTTAAAACATACTGTTTTGCAATGAAGGTGTACACTAGCCTCAGCAGCACTCAGTAAGGTAGCACCATGGTGTAGCCGGAGGACAGCTAGCTTCTGTCCTCCTCTGGGTACATTGACTTCAATACAAAACCTAGGAGGCTCATGGTTCTCACCCCCTTCCATAGACTTACACAGTAAATATGACAGCTTCCGGAGGACGTCCTCCAACCTGTCAGAGCTCTTGTAGCATGAACTGACATTTTCTCCACCCAATCAAAGGATCAGAGAATGATTCTAGTACTGAAAGCATAAGCTACAGCTAGCTAGCACTGCAGTGCATAAAATGTGGTGAGTAGTTGACTCAAAGAGAGCTAAAGACAATAGTTAAACAGGTTTGACCAAATTAATTTCTTCCCAAATTAAGGAGAAACAAGAGAGAGAGAGAGCGAGAGGGAGAGAGAGCTACTGTAGCTATATTTTTGTAGTATGTTCTTCTATTCACTTTCACTTATTTAGCTAGCTTCAAATGCAGCTCTCTAGTTTAGCCTACTCAAACACCCAGCTCAAACAGAGAGGGATGGTAGCTAGCTGGCTATGGCTATCCAAAACTGGAACTCTTCGACGTCAAGGTAAGCTTTTGGTTGTACACTGCTCAAAAAAATAAAGGGAACACTTAAACAACACATCCTAGATCTGAATGAATGAAATAATCTTATTAAATACTTTTTTCTTTACATAGTTGAATGCGCTGACAACAAAATCACACAAAAATTATCAATGGAAATCAAATTTATCAACCCATGGAGGTCTGGATTTGGAGTCACCCTCAAAATTTAAGTGGAAAACCACACTACAGGCTGATCCAACTTTGATGTAATGTCCTTAAAACAAGTCAAAATGAGGCTCAGTAGTGTGTGTGTGGCCTCCACGTGCCTGTATGACCTCCCTACAACGCCTGGGCATGCTCCTGATGAGGTGGCGGATGGTCTCCTGAGGGATCTCCTCCCAGACCTGGACTAAAGCATCCGCCAACTCCTGGACAGTCTGTGGTGCAACATGGCGTTGGTGGATGGAGCGAGACATGATGTCCCAGATGTGCTCAATTGGATTCAGGTCTGGGGAACGGGCGGGCCAGTCCATAGCATCAATGCCTTCCTCTTGCCGGAACAGCTGACACACTCCAGCCACATGAGGTCTAGCATTGTCTTGCATTAGGAGGAACCCAGGGCCAACCGCACCAGCATATGGTCTCACAAGGGGTCTGAGGATCTCATCTCGGTACCTAATGGCAGTCAGGCTACCTCTGGCGAGCACATGGAGGGCTGTGCGGCCCCCCAAAGAAATGCCACCCCACACCATGACTGACCCACCGCCAAACCGGTCATGCTGGAGGATGTTGCAGGCAGCAGAACGTTCTCCACGGCGTCTCCAGACTCTGTCACGCCTGTCACATGTGCTCAGTGTGAACCTGCTTTCATCTGTGAAGAGCACAGGGCGCCAGTGGCGAATTTGCCAATCTTGGTGTTCTCTGGCAAATGCCAAACGTCCTGCACGGTGTTGGGCTGTAAGCACAACCCCCACCTGTGGACGTCGGGCCCTCATACCACCCTCATGGAGTCTGTTTCTGACCGTTTGAGCAGACACATGCACATTTGTGGCCTGCTGGAGGTAATTTTGCAGGGCTCTGGCAGTGCTCCTCCTGCTCCTCCTTGCACAAAGGCGGGGTAGCGGTCCTGCTGACAACCCTCCTACGGCCTCCTCCACGTCTCCTGATGTACTGGCCTGTCTCCTGGTAGAGCCTCCATGCTCTGGACACTACGCTGACAGACAAAGCAAACCTTCTTGCCACAGCTCGCATTGATGTGCCATCCTGGATGAGCTGCACTACCTGAGCCACTTGTGTGGGTTGTAGACTCCGTTTCATGCTACCACTAGAGTGAAAGCACCGCCAGCATTCAAAAGTGACCAAAACATCAGCCAGGAAGCATAAGAACTGAGAAGTGGTCTGTGGTCACCACCTGCAGAACCACTTCTTTATTGGGGGTGTCTTGCTAATTGCCTATAATTTCCACCTGTTGTCTATTCCATTTGCACAACAGCATGTGAAATGTATTGTCAATCAGTGTTGCTTCCTAAGTGGACAGTTTGATTTCACAGAAGTGTGATTGACTTAGAGTTACATAGTACCCGCAAAACACCAGTCTTAACGTCAACAGTGAAGAGGCGACTCCGGGGTGCTGACCTTCTAGGCAGAGTTGCAAAAAAAAAACAATATCTCAGACTGCCCATCTTAATCTTTTCTTTTTATTGGCCAGTCTGAGATATGGCATTTTCTTTGCAACTCTGCCTAGAAGGTCAGCACCCCGGAGTCGCCTCTTCACTGTTGACGTTGAGACTGGTGTTTTGCGGGTACTATTTAATGAAGCTGCCAGTTGAGGACCTGTGAGGCGACCTGTGAGGCCAATCTTTTTTTACATCACTCACAGCCAAAGATACAGTTTTAACATTTTATAGTCATCCAATGTCTGCCATGTTTTTGGATGACGTGAAGACGTCGTCGCTGCTCACACTGCTCCCTGTGCGCACTGAGTGGTAGTGATGTTAATCATTTTCAAATCAAATCAAATTTGAATCGTCACATGCTTCCTAACAACAGGTGTAGACTAACCTAGTGCTCCGGTCCTGCTTGCCGTGCAGTAGCAGAGAGAACAGTCCACGACCTGGGCGGCTGGAGATCTTGACAATCTCCATGGCCTTCCCCCGACAGTTGTGCACCGGGGCCTCCCACTCCTCTTTCTATTCTGGTTAAAGCCAGTTTGCGCTGTTCTGTGAAGGGAGTAGTACACAGCGTTGTACGAGATCTTCAGTTTCTTGGCAATTTCTCGCATGGAATAGCCTTCATTTCTCAGAACAAGAATAGACTGACGAGTTTCAGAAGATAGTTCTTTGTTTCTGGCCATTTTGAGCCTGTTATCGAACCCACAATTGCTGATGCTCCAGATACTCAACTAGTCTCAAGAAGACCAGTTTAATTGCTTCTTTAATCAGCACAACAGTTTTCAGCTGTGCTAACATAATTGCAAAATGGTTTTCTAATGATCAATTAGCCTTTTAAAATGATAAACTTGGATTAGCAAACACAACGTGCCATTGGAACACAGGACTGATGGTTGCTGATAATGGTCCTCTGTACGCCTATATAGATATTCCATAAAAAATCAGCCGTTTCCAGCTATAATAGCCATTTACAACATTAACAATGTCTACACTGTATTTCTGATCAATTTGATGTTATTTTAATGGACAGAAAAATTGCTTTTCTTTCGAAAACAAGGAAATGTCTAAGTGACCCCAAACTTTTGAACAGTAGTGTATGTTCCAAGCAGTAAGTATGAACCTGCAGAAAGATTGATGCACTCAAGAGGTTGCAAGTTCAAATCCCCAAAGCATTCATGTATACTCTGTCAAGTGTCCTTGCGCACTGCTAGTTTTACGTTGATGTTACGTTGGTGGTGATAATTGGACAATTATTGACTTTATTCTGGGCAGCTTTTAGCATTTTACAGAAATGCATTCCTGCCAATAAGTCTGTGGCCATGTCTCTTTTATGTGCACAGACCTGCTGTTGTAGCAGGACATGTAGCAAGACATTTCAGGGTGCAAGCGACCAAAAGGTTACAAGTTCAAATCCCATTTAAGGCTGAGTCCCAAGTGTGGTCACAGTATAAAATTATACAACTAATTTAGTTTTACACTAATTAAAATCAGAATACAGCAGCATACTGTCATTTTACAGAAATAACACCTTCAGGTTGTTGTATATACTTTAGGCAAAGTGCAAAAATGTATTCTTGGCAATATATGTATAGCCAATCTCCATTATGTCCAGAGACCTGGTGGTGCAGCAGCGACTTCAGGTATCTATCAACCAAGAGGTTGTAAATTCAAATCCCAAGTGAGGTTGAGTCCCAAGTATTCAGCATACAGCAGCATACTGTCCTTTAACACCCTCATTTAGCTGTAAAAATACAGTAACTAGTTGTATATTTACTGTACTTTCACTGCAACGAGACAAAAACCTCCAGGGGACCATAACACAACGTTCTAAGAACATCCTAAAAGCTTTCTTGGGGACGTCCCTGGAACAAACCAGGAACAAGACAAAACCTGCAGGGGACCATGACTGTTTAATTTGAATTAATGTCAATTATGCCTTTTTAAAGTAAAATATTCTCAATTACATTTGACACCTGGGTTTCCACATGTGCTCAAATGTTGTCACGTGTAGTTTCATGTTATCACATCTTGCACATGTTATCACATTAAATTCACATTAAATCACGTGATCACGTGAAATTCATGTGGTTTTTCCATGAGGGGAGGCTGTCTGGATGAATCCAGGGCCGTTGGAAAAGTTGAGCGAAATATAATATACGTTTCTCCTCCCACAGGGTTAAGTAGAAAACATGTTTTCTTTTAGACTCAAGGCTCGATAAAGGAAACTAACGTTCGTAATAAAGTTTGCCATTGATAATCTGAGATGCAGCGGGCGAGAGAGAGTGGGTGTGATGAATGTAACCTGAATGACATGGCTGAAGGATGTGGATTCCTTATCTGAACAATGCTACATGTTTGTTATTGGTATGGTATTACAGTAAGAACCAGAGTGTATTACAGTAAGAACCAGAGTGTATTACAGTAAGAACCAGAGTGTATTACAGTAATAACCAGAGTGTATTACAGTAATAACCAGACTTGAAGGTAATGGTAAGTGCACAACCTGAAAAATAACTGAAAATGTTGTCCTTGTAAATAAAGAGAATACTTTTTTCTACTTTTACAGTATCTAGGCTACCAAAAGTGCTAGAGGACCATAGTTGCCCATCTGTGTTAAACTAGGAAACCTCTTTCCCTAACCTGTGCTTGTGCCTCTATCCCCATGCAGCGGCCAAGGCCAACTGTGACTTCT
Organism: Coregonus lavaretus; assembly: GCF_964263955.1. NCBI lineage: Eukaryota > Metazoa > Chordata > Actinopteri > Salmoniformes > Salmonidae > Coregonus > Coregonus lavaretus. Next base: position 16,469,822 of record NC_139988.1, read on the forward strand.
ACAACAAACCGCGTCTGATGATGGAGCTGCCGTCCAAAGGCGGCCTCCCCCTCCAACACATGAACCCTATGCAACCTATGAACCCCATGACCAACAACCCTATGCCCCACAATCCAATGAACAACCCGATGTCCCACAACAACCCCATGTCCCATAACAACCCCATGGCCCACCACAACCCCATGCCCCACAACAACCCCATGCCCCACAACAACCCCATGTCCCACATCAAGCCTATGTCCCTCAACAAACCCATGTCCCTCAACAAACCCATGTCCCACATCAAGCCCATGTCCCACATCAAGCCCATGTCCCACAACAACCCCATGGCCCACAACAACCCCATGGCCCACAACAACCCCATGGCCCACAACAACCCCATGGCCCACAACAACCCCATGGCCCACAACAACCCCATGGCCCACAACAACCCCATGCCCCACAACAACCCAATGCCCCACAACAACCCCTTTAGTCCCATCAGCCCACTGGGCTCCCTGGGTCCCAAGCCGGTGGCCACCTACATCACAGAGATGCCCAGCAGCTTGCCCATCCTATCCAGCACCTACCAGGGCTCCACCATGCCGACTGCGCCCAAGCAGAACGGACAGAAGTCCCAAAGACTCAGCAACAGTGGCGACAGGGTCAGTAATAAAGGTCCAGGAGCCATGACCATGTCCAGCATGACTAGAACAGGGACTTTCCCGGGGCCTCACCACCACACCGGGACGGTTCCTGGTCCTCACCACCAACAACACCACCAACATCAACAGCAACAACACCACTCGCTGGCCTACAGCTCCAACACCATCGCAGCCCCCAGGGGGATGGGGGGAGGGATGGGGCCGAAGGGCTGGGACGGTACTGAGACTGTGGGTAGGAGGAAGGGTTACAGCTACAAGAGGCCCCAGTGCACGGTGGAGCAGATCAACGAGCTGCACAGTCAGTCCCGCTCCCAGAGCCACAGTCAGCACTTCCTGCCCACTCAGCCTTACTTTGTGACCAACAGTAAGACTGAGGTGACTGTGTGAGAGAGTGAGAGAGGGGGACGATAGTTCCCCAAAGTGGAGTCACCTAATAGGCAGAGCAGGAAAGGACAGAGATGGTGGTGTGTAAGGCCCTGGTTGTGGTGTGTCCTTCTAGTGGGGGCCAGAACAGTGCATCCTGGTGGTGTGGCAGTGTGCTTGCATTTGTCGTCCAGTATGAGTGGATCACTGCACATGTGACTGTCAGTCAATCGTACACAGACCCTCAGCCAGGGAAGGGGGGCGGAATGGTATAACCATGACAACGTCCAACAGAAGTATCAAATTAATTGTGTGTGTTATATCTCCTGTGTAATGGTAACATTATCAACCAATGACAGTGAAACGTGAATACAGCAAAAGGAAACATGAGATTGCCATGGATTGCATTACCAAATCTGACAAGCAATATGAGATCTATGGACACCACAATGGCTGGGGCTAAAACATTGAGCAGGGAAACAACAAACTGTGGGGAAAGGAAAATACATTCATTAAGGAGGCTCTCTCCTACAAAGCCATTTAATTGGTCGCAGTTTTAGGGCTATGGGTTATGGGCTATAGCTACGAACATTATGGGCTTTCTTCCGCGCTTGCAACCTTCAAACCTTCAACACATTCTGGAGGTTATTGTCCTGTATATTTGAAGAACAGTACTTGATCACAGCTGGCCCGAAGGCAAGGAGGCTGAAGCATCATCTGGAGGATAGTACCGTACTCATCAGTCCTAATGCTGTTCACACAGAGAATCACAGAGAGTCTGTGATCCAATATTTAAAGATGTGACTACAGACCATGGCCAGTTGTAGTGATACCGCCATCTTTTTTACATTTCCATTTTTCTTTCTTTCTTTCTTTCTTTCTTTCTTTCTTTCTTTCTTTCTTTCTTTCTTTCTTTCTTTCTTTCTTTCTTTCTTTCTTTCTTTCTTTCTTTCTTTCTTTCTTTCTTTCTTTCTTTCTTTCTTTCTTTCTTTCTTTCTTTCTTTCTTTCTTTCTTTCTTTCTTTCTTTCTTTCCTTCCATCCCTCTGAGAAAAGACAACCTTCAGGTAAAGAAAATGTAAAGAGAGAGCTAAATGTGGTTCTGAATAGTTTCTGTTCTACAGTGTATGGCGTAGCTCCGATAAGAACTATGAAACCCTACTGAGAGATATTCCCCCTGAAAGTGTCATCCCTCATGTGTATCATTGCTACAGAATATTGTGATTAATACAATGTGCCAAAAACAATTGATTTCTGTTTGTATTTTTGTATGACTGTGTCCTCTTGAACTTTGGCGACCACTTCACTCTGGTGTCTGTGGAAAATACTGTTGGTAGGGCATCCAAATATGAAATGGTCTAAAAGTAGAAGACAAAACGTCTTCAAGCATCTTGAACAGTAAAATCTATACAACCCGAATCTATAGTCAGATTTCAGCCTATAGAAAGCACACTGCATCCATGTACCGGTTGTAAACATCCCCCATCAGTTTATTTTCTTTCTAATTTTCTCTTCTTTGCTCAGCTAGTGGTTCCACTGTGAAAGCCATGATAAAAAACAGGTCAATGTTTTCAGGATGTGAATTATCACAATACTCAGTTGAATTAATCCAGCTATGCGGAAATTTTGAAATTTGAACCCCATACTGTCCTTAAATGTCACACTGCTCTCAGTGCAGCAGGCAGACAAGCAGGCAGGCAGGGAGGCAGGTAGACAGGCAGGGAGGGAAGCAGGCGGGCAGGCAGGGATGCAGGGATGCAGAGAAAGCAGGCAAGCAGTGAGGGAGGGAGGCAGGCGGGCAGGGAGGCAGGGATGCAGGGATGCAGGGATGCAGGGATGCAGGGATGCAGAGAAAGCAGGCAAGCAGTGAGGGAGGGAGGCAGGCAGGCAGGGATGCAGGGATGCAGGGATGCAGAGAAAGCAGGCAAGCAGTGAGGGAGGGAGGCAGGCAGGCAGGGATGCAGGGATGCAGGGATGCAGAGAAAGCAGGCAAGCAGTGAGGGAGGGAGGCAGGCGGGCAGGGAGGCAGGGATGCAGGTAAACAGAGAAACTAGGCAGGCAAAGCAGCTCAAGCAGAACATACGGTGAGCTCCAAAAGGATTGGGGCAGTGACACATTTGTTGTTGTTTTGGCTCTGTAATCCAGCACTTTGGATTTGAAATGATACAACGTGTATGAGGTTAAAGTGCAGACTGTCAGCTTTAATTTGAGGGTATTTTCATCCATATTGGGTGAACCGTTTAGAAGTTACAGAACCTTTTGTTCATAGTCCCCCCATTTTAGGGAACCAAGAGTATTGGGCCAAATTCACTTAGATGTACACTCTATATATATATATATATATATATATATATATATACTACCAGTCAAAAGTTTGGACACACCTACTCATTCTAGGGTTTTTCTTTATTTTTACTATTTTCTACATTGTAGAATAATAAGGAAGACATCAAAACTATGAAATAACACATATGGAATCATGTAGTAACCAAAAAAGTGTTAAACAAATCAAAATATATTTTATATTTGAGATTCTTCAAAGTAGCCACCCTTTGCCTTGATGACAGCTTTGCACACTCTTGGCATTCTCTCATCCAGCTTCATGAGGTAGTCACCTGGAATGCATTTCAATTAATAGGTGTGCCTTCTTAAAAGTTAATTTGTGGAATTTCTTTCTTTCTTAATGCGTTTGAGCCAATCAGTTGTGTTGTGACAAGGTAAGGTTGGTATACAGAAGATAGCCCTATTTGGTAAAAGACCAAGTTCATATTATGGCAAGAACAGCTCAAATAAGCAAAGAGAAACTACAGTCCATCATTACTTTAAGACATGAAGGTCAGTCAATACGGAACATTTCAAGTGCAGTCGCAAATTTCAAGTGCAGTCGCAAAAACCATCAAGCGCTATGATGAAACTGGCTCTCATGAGGACCACCACAGGTAACAGACACATCTCAACATCAACTGTTCAGAGGAGACTACGTGAATCAGGCCTTCATGGTCGAATTGCTGCAAAGAAACCACTACTAAAGGACAACAATAATAAGAAGAGACTTGCTTGGGCCAAGAAACATGAGCAATGGACATTAGACCGGTGGAAATATGTCCTTTGGTCTGATGAGTCCAAATGTGAGATGTTTGTTTCCAACCTCCGTGTCTTTGTGAGATGCAAAGTAGGTAAACGGATGATCTCTGCGTGTGTAGTTCCCACCGTGAAGCATAGAGGAGGAGGTGTGATGGTGTGGGGGTGCTTTGCTGGTGACACTGTCTGTGATTTATTTAGAATTCAAGGCACACTTAACCAGCATGGCTACCACAGCATTCTGCAGCAATACGCCATCCCATCTGGTTTGGGCTTAGTGGGACTATCATTTGTTTTTCAACAGGACAGTGACCCAACACACCTCCAGGCTGTGTAAGGGCTATTTGACCAAGAAGGAGCGAGATGGAGTGGTGCATCAGATGACCTGGCCTCCACAATCACCCAACCTCAACCCAATTGAGATGTGCAAAGCTGTCATCAAGGCAAAGGGTGGCTAATTTGAAGAATCTCAAATATAAAATATATGTATTTTGATTTGTTTAACACTTTTTTGGTTACTACATGATTCCATATGTGTTATACCATAGTTTTGATGTCTTCACTATTATTCTACAATGTAGAAAATAATAAAAAATAAAGAAAAATCCTTGAATGAGTTGGTGTGTCCAAACTTTTGACTGGTACTGTATATACAAAAGTATGTGGACACCCCATCAAATTAGTGGATTCGGCTATTTCAGCCACACCCATTGCTGACAGCCACACTGCATGCAATCTCCATAGACAAACATTGGCAGTAGAATGGCCTTACTGAAGAGCTCAGTGACTTTCAAGGTGGCATAGAATGCCACCTTTCCAACAAGTCAGTTCGTCAAATTTCTGCCCTGTTAGAGCTGCCCAGGTCAACTGTAAGTGCTGTTATTGTGAAGTGGAAACATCTAGGAGCAACAACGGCTCAGCCGTGAAATGGTAGGCCACACAAGCTCAAAGAACGGGATAGCTGAGTGCTGAAGCGCGTAGCGCGTAAAAATCATCTGTCCTCGGTTGCAACACTCACTACCGAGTTCCAAACTGCCTCTGGAAGCAACGTCAGCTTAATAACTGTTCGTCGGGAGCTTCATGAAATGGGTTACAGACACACAAATATCATACCCCCCCACAAAAAAAGGATAACCTCCCATGTTATTGTAATGGTGAGAGGTTAGCATGTCTTGGGGGTATGATATTTGTGCATCTGTAACTTTCTCACTCATCATTACAATCATTATTCAGGATTAATTCAGGATAATCCGTAATCATGGTAGTATCCACATTCATGTAGAAGTGTTTAGTAACATATTCTATTCTTATTTACAATAAAACTGACTCCAAAATGACACAATACATTATTTACCATTCATTTCTATTGCATCCAACACATTTTAGAGTCACAAGCTTGATGTAGCCAATGAATATGGGACCAAATACTTAACTTTTTACTATTTTAATACACATAAGTAAATGTGGCCCAATACTTTTGGTCCCCTAAAATGGGGGGACTATGTACAAAAAGTGCTGTAATTTCTAAACGGTTCACCCGATGTGGATGAAAATAACCTAAAATATGCACTTTAACCTTATAGTAATTGCATCATTTCAATTCCAAAGTGTTGAAGTACAGAGCCAAAACAATAACAAATGTGCAATTGTCCCAATACTTTTGGAGCTCACTGTATGTTGTCCGAGCTGCATTCTACACTCAACATAACCTAATAGAGAAGAGTCATCCTTCCTGACTTCTCCCCAGCATTCAGTTTCAAGTTTTATTAGTTGTATGTACGGGATACACATGGTATACACCGTCCAACTAAATGCTTACTTGCAGATTCCTTCTGGACAATGCAACAACAATAAGAAAAGATAAGGATATGAACGTAAAGTAAATGGCTCAATAGAATAGAATAAATATGTTAGTATTAGTATAATACAGGGAGGAACAATATATAGTCCAATGTTATATATATTATTATGATGTACAGGGTTGTCTTCACCACCCTCTGGAGGGCCTTGCGATCATGGACGGAGCAATTCCCGTACCAGGCCGTGATGCAACCTGTCAGGACGCTCTCGATGGTGCAGCGGTAGTATTTGGAAAGGACCCCAGGGTGGCATGCCGAATTTCTTCAACCGCATTAGGAAGTAGAGACGCTGTTGCACCCTCTTGTCAAAAGAGTGGTGGTGTTGTTGGTCCATGTCGGTGAATATCAAACGGCAAAACAATAGACATCAGCATTATACAAAACAGTAGATATGGAACCCCATACATGTCAAGACCTCGGTGATGTGGACGCAGAGGTACTTAAAACTGCTGACTCTCTCTACTGCAGTCCTGTTGATGTGGATCGGGGCGTGTTCCCTCCTCTGCTTCCTGAAGTCAACAATCAACTCCTTTGTTTCACTTACCTCCTCCCTATAGGCTGACTCATCGTTGTTGGTTATCAGGTCTACAACCGTTGTGTCATCAGCGAACTTAATGATGGAGTTGGTGTTGTGCAAAGCCACGCAGTTGTGGGTTAACTGGGAGTACAGCAGAGGGCTGTGGACACCCATGGGGGGCCCCTGTGTTAAGAGTCAGTGTGGAGGAGGTGTTGTTGCCAATCCTCACAGCCTGTGGTCTGCCTGTCAGGAAGTCCAGGATCCAGTTAGAGAGGGTTGTGTCCATACCCAGGGCTATGAATGCTGAACTGTAATTAATGAGAGCACAGTTAGAGCACAGTTAGATGAGAGCACAGTTAGATGAGAGCACAGTTAGACGAGAGCACAGTTAGACGAGAGCACAGTTAGACGAGAGCACAGTCAGATGAGAGCACAGTTAGATGAGAGCACAGTTAGATTAGAGCACAGTTAGATTAGAGCACAGTTAATGAGAGCACAGTTAGGTGAGAGCACAGTTAGAGCACAGTTAGCGGGCCTCACTCTCACTGATGTAGCAGTCATGCAGCTCCTAGACTCTGAGAGGGCAGGAGATACTGGACTGTTACTATTGTAGTATACTACTACTACTGCTGCTACTACTACTACTACTACTATGCTATTACTACTACTGCTACTGCTACTACTACTACTACTACTACTATGCTATGCTATTACTACTACTACTACTACTACTACTACTGCTACTGCTGCTGCTGCTGCTACTACTACTACTACTACTACTACTACTACTACTACTATTACTACATCAATGATTGCCTTCTCAGGATTTTTCTTATAATAGAGAGAGACAGAGTGTCCCTACTCCAAGACTCCGTTCCACACTAGCACACCATTTTTCAATGCATGGCCATGCCAATACATTCCCTCATTCTAAGTGTGCCAGTTCGAATATTGGAATGGAGCCTAATTCCCCCTCGTCACATCTGACCCTTTCTTCCCCTCTAAAGCCAGGTGTCTGAAATTGGCAGAGCAGCGAGCCCCCAGCTCCTGCCTAACCAACCTAGTTCCTGATTGACCTGCTGTTTTCTGCTCGGCTAAAAGGAGCGAAATTAAGACTGGAAGGTGTGAGTAGCCTAATTAGTAGAATCAGAGCCACTCGTTCCCCGGCCCTGCTCTTGCCTCACAGTGGGCAAATTGATCGAAGGATTCGGTTGGCAGATTCAATCAAGGCAGCCAGGCATGCCACTGAAATCTTGTATTAACTGCCTGGCTGAATATGGTTTAGTATTGTGTAGTATTGTGTTGCTCGTTAATAACAACAACCTGTTAAAGGGGTTTTCACAACATAAACTAACTCTGATTGAGGGAGCAATTGAGGAAAACTGTACAATACTGATTTTCACTCAAAGAGGCCGCATTAAGGAACTGTGTGACAAACCTGGACATTCTTGTGTGTACAATAAATGTGATTTTTGTTCAACCATATAATGTACAGTATATCAGATCATATCTCAAGCCTTTTCTTGGAAAACTACACTACAGCTAGAATACCTTTCTCATCTCTCTCTGGCAAACTTAACTCGGTGGTTTGATTTTATTTACACATATAATTACAATCTGGTGTAACAGAGTTAAGAACGTACGGTAAACTCACTCCACAGCTAGCTTGAGATGTCGCGGATGGAGATATCCAATTGGTACCTTTTGGGTGGCTCAACCAGTTGTAACGTTGTCAAGGAGGGCAGTCACGTGTGTCGGCAAAGCAGAGGTCCCGAGTGCGAGCCATGTATGAGCTGAATATGGGGGAAGTGGTACTCGCTAAGCAAGCAGCGTGACGCATTATCATCTCAGAGAGGAAGTGATTGAATGGAATCCATGTTTTCTAGAGAGAGGGATGGAAAGAATTAGGGGGAGAGGGACTGAGAGGGAGAGAGTAGAGAGGGAGAGAGTAGAGAGGGAGAGAGATAGAGAGATGCCTGCTGTAAGGGGGAGAAACTAAAAAAACTCAACTTGGGAACTCGGTATAGGAGGATGAGGACTTTCCCATTCAATCAATACATTTTACAAACCTGATGAGATTAAACCTGACCTAATTAAAATACCTGACAGTACTACTTAACATTATTGACATTTATTATATAAAATGCTATCTGCAGCCTATTTATGCAGTAGTCTGAACACCAGTACACACACACACACACACACAGTAATCATCATCAGTAAGGGTATCAGGATTGTGAGCACTGATGATGGAAGTTCTCTAAATTCTTATAAAAAAGTAGAATGAGCGAATTAGTCCCAGACAGCATGCCCTATTGTCAGCTCTAATACTGACTGAAACAGCAACTGACTATCTAGATCCAGACAGACTCAGAGGCCCATATTATCCCAGTCTTCTGTTCTATCGATCCCAGTGCCATGTTTCATTACCGCCTGTATTAGAAATGCAACATGCATGAACACATCTCAAGTAGATCATTCAATGTGGAACTAGATCAATTGAGTCACCCAATGAGATTACCCATAACACATTTATATAGAAAAATATATTTGTGTTTGAATGTTATGTTTGTATGATTTGGTTGTACAGAGTATGTATAGCCGGCTACATCGACCCAGACTAAAACATAACGAAGGCATAGGGCTGGATTCAATCTGTATCGCCGAAGTTCAGCAGTGTAGGGCGCTAGACATTTAAAGGTAATTTCCAATTGAGCCTACATATGCAGCGTTTTCCATGAATGCAGTCTCCACTAACGCGAGACCATTGCCTTTAAATGTAAATCGGGCTACAACATGGAACTTCAGCGATAGGGATTGAATCCAGCCCTTATACTCAGAAATGGAAAGTGTATCTGCTTATGTATTGCTCTTCTTTACCACAGTTCTGTACAAACCACAACTATAGTTTATGAGTAAATAATCATACAAGGTGGGATGTTAGCAAATATTGTCAAACCATTCTGTATGACAGAGAAACATCATTGTATTTATCAAGCAAACAGTTATTGTCTGAGTTTTTATGAAGTAAAAAGGAATACATACATTGGGCTGATATTAAAGGGTTTCTGCAGGTCTGACTTCTAGAATACATTTTACACTGTTTGGTTCCCCTGAGGAAGTGAGTTGAATACATTCCAGTTAATTCCAGTTCCACTCTGTAATTTAAACTATGGAATATTGAATCATGTTTTTGTCTACTATGTCACCCTGTTGATTTTGTGTCATTTTACCTTCTATTAAAAACTAAACAAAATCTTGTACATGACGAGGGTGAAAATTTCAAACATCTGCAGTTTCTCTTACATCGGATTAAGGTGTGTTCCAATAGCAGGTACATCATTAATGTTCTTATCTGATATCAGAATCAATGGAAGGGGATCAAACCCATACTATCTGTGTGTGTTCTTTTTCTGGGGGTTGAACTCTATCAAGGGCCAATGGTTACAGTTACCATGCAGGGATCAATATGCTTTCTATAATACTAATGTAGATTCTTCCATTGATTAGATCATCTGAATTTTTATCATGCAATCATAAAAAAAGTATAATATTTTTGATGTCTAACTCATTCTGTGGTATTTATATACATATGTGGATATTTATACATTTGACTGAACACTGCATAACATGAGGGATTATTAGTCAAGCATATTTGATTGTAGACCCTATCCTCTACTCTTGTTTGCGCAGTAGCTATAAGAATATAGTATTGTCCCACTGTTGCCGTCCTGACATATGATTTGTGAGGTTCAGTTATGGGATAGCTGTATTTATGGGTACTATTTCATTATAAATAGATATACAAAATAAATATAGCAAAGTTTTGTCTGAGAATATATTACATAGTGTTGCTATGAATTTGTCTTGTTTACTTTATGGATTGACTGGAGTTGTTTTGTTTATGGATTGACTGGAGTTGTTTTGTTTATGGATTGACTGGAGTTGTTTTGTTTATGGATTGACTGGAGTTGTTTTGTTTATGGATTGACTGGAGTTGTTTTGTTTATGGATTGACTGGAGTTGTTTTGTTTATGGATTGACTGGAGTTGTTTGGTTTATGGATTGACTGGAGTTGTTTGGTTTATGGATTGACTGGAGTTGTTTGGTTTATGGATTGACTGGAGTTGTTTTGTTTATGGATTGACTGGAGTTGTTTTGTTTATGGATTGACTGGAGTTGTTTTGTTTATGGATTGACTGGAGTTGTTTTGTTTATGGATTGACTGGAGTTGTTTTGTTTATGGATTGACTGGAGTTGTTTTGTTTATGGATTGACTGGAGTTGTTTTGTTTATGGATTGACTGGAGTTGTTTTGTTTATGGATTGTCTGGAGTTGTTTTGTTTATGGATTGTCTGGAGTTCTTCTCTTTTTTTCTATATATTTTTTGTACAATTGATTTGATGTTGAACAATTCAATTAATCAAATTAATTTTCCATCTGCAGTATATTATCACTGTTCTGTATTCAACTTTCTTACGTGGCAATAAAAAGATGAGTACACAACTTCTGTAAATGCTGCATTCTGCATGTCTCTTTTTCTGTTTATCTTCCAGTGTTTTTGTCCTATTCGTCCCCCAAAAGGTTGTCTCACTATCCACATCTCTCCTCTCTTCCTCTCCTCTTCAAGCTCGCTGAGTCCATGCCCCTCAGTTCATGTGTCCTTGGCTTTAAAACTGGTGATCACTGCCAGCTACAATCAAACCATATACTGTGTGGTCATAGACATTGCTTTAACCTTCAAATGAACTGGTGATTCATGAGAAATCAAACACTGTCCTTACCTTTGCAGGCAGGAGACTGCCAGATTTCCAAAGCACTAATTACAACATGCTGCCAGCAGTTTTGGCTATAAAACAGCAGCAGTAGAGTGGATCCTGGGTTTTCTATTCAATCAGGAACAAAGGAGACCTGAGTTTCATCCCACCATAGACTCTACCTTTCCCTCCTGATCAACCGAGCCAAATAATACAACAATGAGCCAAATAACACAACAATGAGCCAAATAACACAACAATGAACAGTTTATGTTGTCTGTCACTGAAGACAGGGATTTCACAATACTTTATAACTACACTATTAGTGTTTCCTATGCCCTGTTCTCACCCTCCTGCCATTTATTAATGTTTTTATTTATGCTCCTGTGAACAGTGAGGAGTAAGAAGGAGCAGCCTGGTCCTCCACGAGTCGACCTGGAGTAATTGTGTCTGAGCCTGGCCCACAGTGGCTCATTTCCTGGTTGAGAGGACAGGGTGAGAGGTCCACTGATGGGCCATATGGTATCCAGGTGCACTGAGACACTCCCATGGTCCTTAGGGACAGTTCACACCTCTCAGGCCGAGACGTTCAAAAAAGCTACAGGGACAGGATGACGTCAGTTAAGGCTGAGCTTAGAAACACCTGTGTCTAATAATGGCAGATTTCTAAAGATACAGTATATTAGGGATGAGTAACGTTGATGGGGTGGGGGCCACAAAAAAAGTGAACTCATCTTGAGGGTCCGCAGTGGCTCGTGGGTCTGTGTACCCACATCCATACCCCCCCACAGACGCACCTTGGGAGCAAATTCTACACATTTTGCATTAGAGTGGAGGCAAATGTTTGCAGTTTTTAATATGATAACTGATGATCAATGGGCCCTACCCCGGTCGGTAATTCGACCATGCTTAATACAAGTTTCGATAGCTAGCCGCTAGACTACTTTACCAATACAATTTTTGTTCGCTGACATTGGCTATTTTAGTGACTGCTGATGCAAAACCAAATTTAGAAATCTCAACAGTAAGTTGAGACCCCAATTTATATATACAGTTGAAGTCAGAAGTTTACATACACTTAGGTTGGATTCATCAACCATTCCACACATTTTTTGTTAACAAACTATAGTTTTGGCAAGTCGGTTAGGACATCTACTTTGTGCATGACACAAGTAATTTTTCCAACAATTGTTTACAGACAGATTATTTCACTTATAATTCACTGTATCACAATTCCAGTGGGTCAGAAGTTTACACTATTGTAAGTTGACTGTGCCTTTAAACAGCTTGGAAAATTCCAGAAAAGGATGTCATAGCTTTAGAAGCTTCTGATAGGCTAATTGACATCATTTGAGTCAATTGGAGGTGTACCTGTGGATGTATTTCAAGGCCTACCTTCAAACTCAGTGCCCCTTTGCTTGACATCATAGGAAAATCAAAAGAAATCAGCCAAGACCTCAGAAAGAAATTTGGTTCATCCTTGGGAGCAATTTCCAAACGCCTGAAGGTACCACGTTCATCTGCACAAACAATAGTACGCAAGTATAAACACCATGGGACCACGCAGCCGTCATACTGCTCAGGAAGGAGACGCCTTCTGTCTCCTAGAGATGAATGTACTTTGGTGCGAAAAGTACAAATCAATCCCAGAACAACAGCAAAGGACCTTGTGAAGATGCTGGAGGAAACAGATACAAAAGTATCTATATCCACAGTAAAACGAGTCCTATATCGACATAACCTGAAAGGCCGCTCAGCAAGGAAGAAGCCACTGCTCCAAAACCGCCATAAAAAGGCCAGACTACGGTTTGCAACTGCACATGGGGACAAAGATAGTACTTTTTGGAGAAATGTCCTCTGGTCTGATGAAACAAAAATATAACTGTTTGGCAATTATGACCATCGTTATGTTTGGAGGAAAAAGGGGAAGGCTTGCAAGCCGAAGAACACCATCCCAACCATGAAGAGCATCATGCTGTGGGGGTGCTTTGCTGCAGGAGGGACTGGTGCACTTCACAAAATAGATGGCATCATGAGGAAGGAAAATGATGTGGATATATTGAAGCAACATCTCAAAACATCAGTCAGGAATTTAAAGCTTGGTCGCAAATGGGTCTTCCAAATGGACAATGACCACAAGCATACTTCCAAAGTTGTGGCAAAATGGCTCAAGGACAACAAAGTCAAGGTATTGGAGTGGCCATCACAAAGCCCTGACCTCAATCCTATAGAAAATGTGTGGGCAGAACTGAAAAAGCGTGAGTGAGCAAGGAGGCCTACAAACCTGACTCAGTTACACCAGCTCTGTCAGGAGGAATGGGCCATAATTCATCCAACTTATTGTGGAAAGCTTGTGGAAGGCTGCCCGAAACGTTTGACCCAGGTTAAACAATTTAAAGGCAATGCTACCAAATACTAATTGAGTGTATGTAAACTTGTGATGAAATAAATAAAAGCTGAAATAAATCATTCTCTCTACTATTATTCTGACATTTCACATTCTTAAAATAAAGTGGTGATCCTAACTGACCTAAGACAGGAAATTTCTACTACGATTAAATGTCAGGAATTGTGAAAAACTGAGTTTAAATGTATTTGGCTAAGGTGTATGTAAACTTCCGACTTCAACTGTATATACAGTATATATAAAAAAATTATGTGTTATTTTTCCAACTTAAACGCCAAAGGCCTCTGCATTTCTTCCCCTCTTATAGAACATATTGAATAGAATACATTACTCTGTATAACTAAGAGCTGTGAGGGAAGGTCCTTGGGTGGCAGCCCCCACTGCCCTGTGTGCCCTCCTCAATGGCACCGTTTATTCACACACACACACATGCGCACACACACTCACACACACATTGCACGCACACTCACCTGTGTGGTGCCCTCCGCAGTGACACGGTGACAGCCCCGTTTATTCACCGCGCTCTGACGAGGGTACCCAGGTGTCCCTGTGCTGGCTTTCTGTCAGCACAGTGAACACACTCCATATTTCTAAAGGAGGGACTCATGTTGTGCCTCACTACTTATTCTTTATCACGCTAACTGTGGTTTAATGAGAGTGAGGGTAGAGGGTGATATATGCATACAGGCAAAACTCTGACAACACAGCCACTTGGTAAACCGCAAAATTATACATCTTATGGAAACTGAAAGGTCAACTAAAGCACTTGGGGGGGTGGTATTAACATTTGCAGTTTTTCTGTCTTTATCCACGCTGAACCTTAAAACGGGAAATGTAGAAACTGCTTTAAATACTATATAGAAATACTATAGAAATACTATATAGAAATATTATATGGAAATACTATACAGAAATACTATACGGAAATACTATACAGAAATACAATATAGAAATACTATATGGAAATACTATATAGAAATACTATATAGAAATAGAAATTGGCCTGAATGATGTGGCTAACTGTGTTTCTGTACTCATGCCCTGCAACTGTACAGTGCAAGCCCATTCCGTGACTCTATCCTATCCCCACAGCGTTCATTAGTGTTTCCAAACTCTTAAACGCACTCCTACTTCTGACCTCATCAACAGAGACACCACTGTATCTTTACTGTTTTCCAGTCAAGTGTGAGTGTCTGCTGGTGGTCAATTTGACAGCTGAATTTGGGGAGCCAGAGGGGTTGCAGGACTCAACAATGCCTAGATGAAAGCCAGCCGTTGCCAGGGTGACCGAACTTGTGCCATCTGTGAAGAAATCTCTTTGCATTGTTTCCAAGGCAACTACTGGAGAGAGAAGGGGGAGGCTGAAGCTGAGAGAGAGAAGGGGGAGCCTGAGAGAGAGAAAGGGGTGGCTGAGGCTGAGAGAGAGAGAGAAGGGGGAGGCTGAGGCTGAGAGAGAGAAGGGGGAGGCTGAGACTGAGAGAGAGAAGGGGGAGGCTGAGGCTGAGAGAGAGAAGGGGGAGGCTGAGGCTGAGAGAGAGAAGGGGGAGCTGAGGCTGAGGCTGAGAGAGAGAAGGGGGAGGCTGTGGCTGAGAGAAGGGGGAGGCTGAGGCTGAGAGAGAGAAGGGCGAGGCTGAGACTGAGAGAGAGAAGGAAGAAGCTGAGGCTGAGAGAAGGGGGAGGCTGAGGCTGAGAGAGAGAAGGGGGATGCTGAGACAGAGAGAAGGGGGAGGTTGAGGCTGAGAGAGAGAAGGGGGAGGCTGAGGCTGAGAGAGAGAAGGGGGAGGCTGAGACTGAGAGAGAGAAGGGGGAGGCTGAGGCTGAGAGAGAGAAGGGGGAGGCTGAGGCTGAGAGAGAGAAGGGGGAGCTGAGGCTGAGGCTGAGAGAGAGAAGGGGGAGGCTGTGGCTGAGAGAAGGGGGAGGCTGAGGCTGAGAGAGAGAAGGGCGAGGCTGAGACTGAGAGAGAGAAGGAAGAAGCTGAGGCTGAGAGAAGGGGGAGGCTGAGGCTGAGAGAGAGAAGGGGGATGCTGAGACAGAGAGAAGGGGGAGGTTGAGGCTGAGAGAGAGAAGGGGGAGGCTGAGACTGAGAGAGAGAAGGGGGAGGCTGAGGCTGAGAGAGAGAAGGGGGAGGCTGAGGCTGAGAGAGAGAAGGGGGAGGCTGAGGCTGAGAGAGAGAAGGGGGAGGCTGAGGCTGAGGCTGAGAGAGAGAAGGGGGAGGCTGAGTCTGAGAGAGAAGGGGGAGGCTGAGGCTGAGAGAAGGGGGAGGCTGAGACAGAGAGATAAGGGGGAGGCTGAGACTGAGAGAAGGGGGAGGCTGAGGCTGAGAGAGAGAGAAGGGGGAGGCTGAGGCTGAGAGAGAGAAGGTGGAGGCTGAGGCTGAGAGAGAGAAGGGGGAGGCTGAGGGTGAGAGAAGGGGGAGGCTGAGGCTAAGAGAGAGAAGGGGAGGCTGAGGCTGAGAGAAGGGGGAGGCTGAGACTGAGAGAGAGAACGGGGAGGCTGAGGCTGAGAGAGAGAAGGGGGAGGCTGAGGCTGAGAGAGAGAGAAGGGGGAGGCTGAGGCTGAGAGAGATAAGGGGGAGGCTGAGGCTGAGAGAGATAAGGGGGAGGCTGAGTCTGAGAGAAGGGGGAGGCTGAGGCTGAGAAAGAGAAGGGGGAGGCTGAGGCTGAGAGAGAGAAGGGGGAGGCTGAGTCTGAGAGAACGGGGAAGCTGAAGCTGAGAGAGAGAAGGTGGAGGCTGAGGCTGAGAGAGAGAAGGTGGAGGCTGAGGCTGAGAGAGAGAAGGGGGTGGCTGAGGCTGAGAGAGATAAGGGGGTGGCTGAGGCTGAGACTGAGAGAGAGAAGAGGGAGGCTGAGTCTGAGAGAAGGGGGAGGCTGAGTCTGAGAGAAGGTGGAGGCTGAGAGAGAGAAGGGGGAGGCTGAGGCTGAGAGAGAGAAGGGGGAGGCTGAGTCTGAGAGAACGGGGAGGCTGAGGCTGAGAGAGAGAAGGTGGAGGCTGAGGGTGAGAGAGAGAAGGGGGAGGCTGAGGCTGAGAGAAGGGGGAGGCTGAGACTGAGAGAGAGAAGGGGGAGGCTGAGACTGAGAGAGAAGGGGGAGGTTGAGGCTGAGAGAGAAAAGGGGGAGGCTGAGACTGAGAGAGAGAAGGGGGAGGCTGAGACTGAGAGAGAGAAGGGGGAGGCTGAGGCTGAGAGAGAGAAGGGGTGGCTGAGGCTGAGGCTGAGAGAGAGAAGGGGGAGGCTGAATCTGAGAGAGAAGGGGGAGGCTGAGACTGAGAGAAGGGGGAGGCTGAGGCTGAGAGAGAGAAGGGGGAGGCTGAGGCTGAGAGAGAGAAGGTGGAGGCTGAGAGAGAGAAGGGGGAGGCTGAGGGTGAGAGAAGGGGGAGGCTGAGGCTAAGAGAGAGAAGGGGAGGCTTTGGCTGAGAGAAGGGGGAGGCTGAGACTGAGAGAGAGAACGGGGAGGCTGAGGCTGAGAGAGAGAAGGGGGAGGCTGAGGCTGAGAGAGAGAAGGGGGAGGCTGAGGCTGAGAGAAGGGGGAGGCTGAGACTGAGAGAGAGAAGGGGGAGGCTGAGACTGAGAGAGAGAAGGGGGAGGCTGAGTCTGAGAGAGATAAGGGGGAGGCTGAGACTGAGAGAGAGAAGGGGGAGGCTGAGTCTGAGAGAAGGGGGAAACTGAGGCTGAGAGAGATAAGGGGGAGGCTGAGACTGAGAGAGAGAGAAGCGGGAGGCTGAGTGAGAGAAGGGGGAGGCTGAGTCTGAGAGAACGGGGAGGCTGAGGCTGAGCGAGAGAAGGGGGAGGCTGAGGCTGAGAGAGAGAAGGGGGAGATTGAGGCTGTGAGAACGGGAGGCTGAGGCTGAGAGAGAGAAGGGGGAGGCTGAGGGTGAGAGAGAGAAGGGGGAGGCTGAGGCTGAGAGAGAGAAGGGGGAGGCTGAGGCTGAGAGAGAGAAGGTGGAGGCTGAGGCTGAGAGAGAGAAGGGGGAGGCTGAGGGTGAGAGAACGGGGAGGCTGAGGCTGAGAGAGAGAAGGGGGAGGCTGAGGCTAAGAGAGAGAAGGGGAGGCTGAGGCTGAGAGAAGGGGGAGGCTGAGACTGAGAGAGAGAACGGGGAGGCTGAGGCTGAGAGAGAGAAGGGGGAGGCTGAGTCTGAGAGAAGGGGGAGGCTGAGAGAGAGAAGGGGGAGGCTGAGGCTGAGAGAGAGAAGGGGGAGGCTGAGTCTGAGAGAACGGGGAGGCTGAGGCTGAGAGAGAGAAGGTGGAGGCTGAGGGTGAGAGAGAGAAGGGGGAGGGTGAGGCTGAGAGAAGGGGGAGGCTGAGACTGAGAGAGAGAAGGGGGAGGCTGAGTCTGAGAGAGATAAGGGGGAGGCTGAGACTGAGAGAGAGAAGGGGGAGGCTGAGTCTGAGAGAAGGGGGAGACTGAGGCTGAGAGAGATAAGGGGGAGGCTGAGACTGAGAGAGAGAGAAGCGGGAGGCTGAGTGAGAGAAGGGGGAGGCTGAGTCTGAGAGAATGGGGAGGCTGAGGCTGAGCGAGAGAAGGGGGAGGCTGAGGCTGAGAGAGAGAAGGGGGAGACTGAGGCTGTGAGAACGGGAGGCTGAGGCTGAGAGAGAGAAGGGGAAGGCTGAGGGTGAGAGAGAGAAGGGGGAGGCTGAGGGTGAGAGAGAGAAGGGGGAGGCTGAGTCTGAGAGAACGGGGAGGCTGAGGCTGAGAGAGAGAAGGGGGAGGCTGAGTCTGAGAGAAGGGGGAGGCTGAGGCTGAGAGAGAGAAGGGGGAGGCTGAGTCTGAGAGAATGGGGAGGCTGAGGCTGAGAGAGAGAAGGTGGAGGCTGAGGGTGAGAGAGAGAAGGGGGAGGCTGAGGCTGAGAGAAGGGGGAGGCTGAGACTGAGAGAGAGAAGGGGGAGGCTGAGACTGAGAGAGAGAAGGGGGAGGCTGAGTCTGAGAGAGATAAGGGGGAGGCTGAGACTGAGAGAGAGAAGGGGGAGGCTGAGTCTGAGAGAAGGGGGAAACTGAGGCTGAGAGAGATAAGGGGGAGGCTGAGACTGAGAGAGAGAGAAGCGGGAGGCTGAGTGAGAGAAGGGGGAGGCTGAGTCTGAGAGAACGGGGAGGCTGAGGCTGAGCGAGAGAAGGGGGAGGCTGAGGCTGAGAGAGAGAAGGGGGAGATTGAGGCTGTGAGAACGGGAGGCTGAGGCTGAGAGAGAGAAGGGGGAGGCTGAGGGTGAGAGAGAGAAGGGGGAGGCTGAGGCTAAGAGAGAGAAGGGGGAGGCTGAGGGTTGTGTGGATAGAGCTATTGGGTTTGGTTTGATTCTTCTTCCCATGTCTGTGTTGTTTATGTTCAATAGTTATTTGTGTGGGCGAAGTCATACAATATAAATCTCCCAAAACAAAGTTACTCAGCAGATTCTGTTAAGTCAGGTGCAACGATATATCTTATAGAGGTACAATGGCTCTTGTCGATGTCTGAGATGTTTTGATGTGCAGTTTGTGGAAGAGACCGTAAACCCAATAGCTCTTTCCAGATTACAGAAGGGCTATGAAATGATTCTATTCTATTTTAAATGAACAACAACTTTAAAGGCTTTATGAAGCCTTTATAAACCCTTTATAAAACCTTCATAGATGCTTCATAAACCATTTCTGAGAAAATGTAATGCTATAACCTATAGCAGATGGAAAAGCGTTTGGCAAAGCACCTCTCATATCATCCTGATTTCACTTATATATTATTTGTAAAGCATTTATGTAATGCCTCTGAATACTTTATTAATACTTTATGTTCATTTTAATTGGGACCATAATGATTTTTCATTATTTTTGATTAAAGTAGCTCTTTAATAGAGAGTGGTTATGGATTCCTGCTGTGTGATCATTTATTGCATACATTTAGCAGTGATTTTACAGTTGATTAATAATGTTGTGAGTTCTCTCTCAGATTCCAACATATAAAACGGGTTTAACCATACCAACAGATTCCACTAAGACGCTCTTTCTTTGCTCAGTAGAATCTATTCTATAATATATACTGTAACTTAAGTTTTGTTCAGGTCCAGGAATCTGTTACTTGATTAAAGAGGATGTATGAATTCATTTGGATAATGGTGTGGATTAGATTCACACTACCTGCTGGACAGTCTACCCATAACTTAAAGGGATTCAATGTTTTTCCCATTAAGTTTCTCTCTGCCTACAAATGTACTGTCCATGTGTGGAGAAACATTTAGTCAACATTTAGTTAAGTCACCAATTCATCAGATAATGATAGGCTCCTCATTTAGTCATTTTAACTACCATTTAATCCAATAGCAAAAAATATATACACATTTCAAAATGGTTCTTTTTGATGTGCTGAATAGAGAGAATAGTAGATAGTAAATATAATTTTCCATATTTGACTATAACTTGACAATAACATTATTATAAGTTCTGAGCATGTTGAGAAATACAGTACCAGTCAAAAGTTTGGACACACCTATTCATTCAAGGGGTTTTCTTTATTTTGACTATTTTCTACATTGTAGAATAGTAGTGAAGACATCAAAACTATGACATAACACATATGGAATCATGTAGTAACCAAAAAAGTGTTAAACAAATCAAAATACATGATATATTTGAGATTCTTTAAAGTAGCCACCCTTTGCCTTGATGACAGCTTTGCACACTCTTGGCATTCTCTCAACCAGCTTCATGAGGTAGTCACCTGGAATGCATTTCAATTAACAGGTGTGCCTTGTTAAAAGTTAATTTGTGGAATTTCTTTCCTTCTTAATGCGTTTGAGCCAATCAGTTGTGTTTTGACAAGGTAGGGGGGGTATACAGAAGATAGCCCTATTGGGCAAAAGACCAAGTCCATATTATGCCAAGAACAGCTCAAATAAGCAAAGAGAAATGACAGTCCATCATTACTTTAAGACATGAAGGTCAGTCAATACAGAACATTTCAAGAACTTTGAAAGTTTCTTCAAGTGCAGTCGCAAAAACCATCAAGCGTCGAATTGCTGCAAAGAAACCACTACTTAAGGACACCAATAAGAAGAAGGGACTTGCTTGGGCCAAGAAACATGAGTAATGGACATTAGACCGGTGGAAATCTGTGCTTTGGTCTGATGAGTCCAAATTGGAGATTTTTGGTTCCAAACGCTGTGTCTTTGTGAGACGCAGAGTAGGTGAACAGATGATCTCCGCATGTGTAGTTCCCACCGTGAAGCATGGAGAAGGAAGTCTGATGGTGTGGGGGTGCTTTGCTGATGACACTGTCAGTGATTTATTTAGAATTCAAGGCACACTTAACCAGCATGGCTACCACAGCATTCTGTAGCGATACGCCATCCCATCTGGTTTGCGCTTAGTGGGACTATCATTTGTTTTTCAACAGGACAGGCTGTGTAAGGGCTATTTTACCAAGTAGAGTGATGGGATGCTGCATCAGATGACCTGGCCTCCACAATCACCTGACCTTAACCTAATTGAGATGGTTTGGGATGAGTTGGACCGCAGAGTGAAGGAAAAGCAGCCAACAAGTGCTCAGCATATATGGGAACTCCTTCAAGACTGTTGGAAAAGCATTCCTCATTAAGCTGGTTGAGAGAATGCCAAGAGTGTGCAAAGCTGTCATCAAGGCAAAGGCTGGCTACTTTGAAGAATTTCAAATATAAAATATATTTTGATTTGTTTAACACTTTTCTGGTTACTACATGATGCCATATGTGTTATTTCATAGTTTTGATGTCTTCACTATTATTCTACAATGTATAAAAAAGTAAAAATAAAGGAAAACGTAGGTGTGTTCAAACTTTTGACTGGTGCTGTATGTCAGTCTTACAGATTCATTATCCTTATACAGTAAATATTGATATTGATGTATTCTCAATTTAGTTATTTTAACAAGCAGTTAATCCAATAGTCGCAGGATTTCATCTGGAGAGAGAGGGGAGAAAGAGGTCAAGGTGTAGGGTAGTTCTGTGTGAGTGAGACCAGTGGACTCAATAGGCTGAGTGAATGAGTAGCAGATGTTGTCAACCTTCTTTTCAAAGTGGTTGACAAAGTCGCCCACAGAGAGGGTGGAGGGAGGGAGTGGAGGATTAAGGAGGGAGGAGAAGGTGGGAAATAGTTTCATTATCCTTATACGGTACACACATAGGACAGGTTTTGTAAAGCAGTTGGCTACTGTAAAAACTATTGAAGCACTGGCTGATGGAGAATGATGATGTACTATTAACAGCCACATCCATATATGATTTGGTTTTACAGTTTTTTTATCGCTTTGGTACTATTTTCACAAGTATGTCGTGAATTTTAAAAACTCTTCGTACAAAACTCCAAACTGGTAACACTTGTAATGCAGCTAGTCTTACATTCAAAACCTTTCATTCATTTTGTTTGTAGACATCTTTCACCACACAACCATTGACTAGGGGCTCTATTCAATCTCTAAAGCTGCAGCGTTAAAGATTCCGCAATAGAAATGTAAAGGTAATTTCCGATTGATCCGACATATTCAGCGTTTACCGTGAATGCAGTCCCCGCTAAAGCAGAAACATTGCCTTTAAATTTCAATCAAGCAGTAAAGCTGAACTTCTGCGATGCGGACTGAATAGAGCCCCAAGTCTACTGTGAAATTTAATGAGTACATTGGTTTAATCACCAAAACACAAAATAATGATATATTCTCAATGTAGTTATTTTAGCAAGCAGTTAATCCAATAGTCGCAGGATTTCATCTGGAGAGAGGGGATCATCACAACGATCGGGAGTCCCATATGTCGGCGCACAATTGGTCCAGCGTCGTCCGGGTTTGGCCGGGGGGGCTTTACTTGGCTCATCATGCTCTAGCGACTCCTTGTGGTGGGCCGGGCGCCTGCAGGCTGACCTCGGTCATCAGGTGAACAGTGTTTCCTCCTAAACATTGGTGCGGGCGGGTGTTAAGAAGTGCAGTTTGGCGGGTCATGTTTCGGAGGACGCATGACTCGACCTTCACATCCCGAGGCCGTTGGGGAGTTGAAGCGATGAGACAAGATTGAAATTGGGGAGAAAAAGGGGGTAAAATACAAATAAATAAATAAAGTGGCTTTAGCAGCAGCAGATACAGAGGAAGAGAAGGTAACGAGGAGGGAGTGAAAGAATGATAGGTCCTCTGGAAGGTTAGTTTTCCTCCATTTTCGCTCAGCTGCCCGCAGCCCTGTTCTGTAAACTCTCAATGAGTCACTCAGCCATGGAGCAGGAGGAGAGGGCTGAGCCAGCCGGAAGGAAAGGAGAAAGTGCGAGTCATAGGATGCAGGAGACAGGAGGGAAAAGGATTTAGCAGAAGGGACAGATGATAGGATAGAAGAGAGTAGTGGGAGAGAGAGAGCGAAGATTGCAACGGCGCATGACCATCTGGGTAGGGTTTGGGTTGGTGGAGAGGGAGGCTGAAAAGGAAACAAAGTAGTGATCAGAGACCTGGAGGGGGGTTGCAGTTAGATTAGTAGGCGAACAGACTCTAATAAAGATGACGTCAAGCGTATTCCCTACCTTGTGAGTGGAAGTGGACTGGGAAAGGGTGAGGTCAAAAGATGCAAGGAGGGGAAAGAAAGAGGTGGAAATAAATAGTGTATAGTGTATAGAGTATAGAGTATAGTGTATAGTGTGTAGTGTATAGAGTATAGTGTATAATGTATAATGTATAGTGTATAGTGTATGGAGTATATTGTATAGCGTATAGTACATAGCGTATAGAATATAACGTATAGAGTATAGTGTATGGTGTATATTGTATGGTGTATATTGTATAGTGTATAGTGTGTAGTGTATAGTGTATATTGTATAGTGTATAGCGTATAGGATATAGGGTATAGGCTATAGCGTATAGCGTATATTGTAAAGAGTATAGTGTATAGAGTATAGCGTATAGAGTATACTGTATATTGTATAGAGTATAGAGTATAGTGTATATTGTACAGAGTATAGCGTATAGAGTATAGTGTATAGAATATAGTGTATAGAGTATAGAGTATAGCGTATAGTGTATAGTGTATAGATTATAGAGTATAGTGTATAGTGTATAGTGTATAGAGTATATTGTATAGTGTGTAGTGTATAGTGTATAGAGTATAGAGTATATTGTATAGTGTATAGAGTATAGTGTATAATGTATAGTGTATAGAGTATATTGTATAGCGTATAACCTATAGAGTATAGCGTATAGCGCATAGCGCATAGCGTAATAGAGTATAACGTATAGAGTACAGAGTATATAGTATAGTGTATAGAGTATAGTGTATAGAGTATAGAGTATAGTGTATAGAGTATAGTGTATAGTGTATATTGTATAGCGTATAGAGTATAGTTTATAGTGTATAGTGTGTAGTGTATATTGTATAGCGTATATTGTATAGTGTATAGCGTATAGGGTATAGTGTATAGCTCATAGAGTATAGCGTATAGTGTATAGTGTATAGAGTATAGAGTATAGAGTATAGTGAATAGTGTATGTGTATAGTGTATAGAGTATAGTGTATTGTGTATAGTGTATAGAGTATAGTGTATAGTGTATAGTGTATAGAGCATAGTGTATAGAGTATAGCGTATAGAGTATTGCGTATACTGTATAGAGTATAGTGTATAGTGTATAGTGTATAGAGTATAGTATACAGTGTATAGTGTATAGTGTATAGAGTATAGTGTATAGTGTATAGTGTATAGAGTATAGTGTATAGAGTATAGTGTATAGAGTATAGTGTATATAGTATAGTGTACAGAGTATAGTGTGTAGTGTATAGTGTAAAGAGTACAGAGTATAGTGTATAGTGTATAGTGTATAGTGTATGTGTATAGTGTATAGAGTATAGCGTATAGTGTATAGAGTATAGAGTATAGTGTGTAGAGTATATTGTGTAGTGTATAGTGTATAGAGTATAGTGTATAGAGTATACAGCCTCCATACTCAACTGGCAGACCGCGGACCGAATCCAGACCCAGAACGGGGTCAATACGGACAACATGTCCCAAAAATAAATTATAAATAAATTAAAAATACTTTTACTCGGTCGGGTTTCGACCCCTGGTATCATATAAACACACGTAAGACATGTAAGAATGCATAGAATTGCAGGAAATTTGCTTTAAACTGCAACATTTTCTCTCTGCCAACAAGAAGGGTGTGAACAGATTGGGGTCACATGGGTTGCGAGGTGGGGGTTTGTTACTACGCCAATAAATTACATTATCCATTCGGACCTTTACCACCTAGGAAATTTGTGTGACCGGACCTTCCCAAATAGTACTTGAGTACCCATGGTATAGAGTATAGTGTATAGTGTATAGTGTATAGTGTATAGAGTAAAGTGTATAGAGTATAGAGTATAGAGTATAGTATGTAGTGTGTAGTGTGTAGTGTGTAGTGTATAGTGTATAGAGTATAGTGTGGGGTAGGGGGAGGGTAGAAGGATTACTTTTATCCTATCCCAGGTATTCCTTAAAGAGGTGGGGTTTCAAGTGTCTCCGGAAGGTGGTGAGTGACTCCGCTGTCCTGGCATCGTGAGGGAGCTTGTTCCACCATTGGGGTGCCAGAGCAGCGAACAGTTTTGACTGGGCTGAGCGGGAACTGTGCTTCCGCAGAGGTAGGGCGGCCAGCAGGCCAGAGGTGGATGAACGCAATGCCCTCGTTTGGGTGTAGGGACTGATCAGAGCCTGAAGGTACGGAGGTGCCGTTCCCCTCACAGCTCCGTAGACAAGCACCATGGTCTTGTAGCAGATGCAGACTTCAACTGGAAGCCAGTGGAGTGTGCGGAGGAGCGGGGTAACGTGAGAGAACTTGGGAAGGTTGAACACCAGACGGGCTGCAGTGTTCTGGATGAGATGTAGGGGTTTAATGGCACAGGCAGGGAGCCCAGCCAACAGCGAGTTGCAGTAATCCAGACGGGAGATGACAAGTGCCTGGATTAGGACCTGTGCCGCTTCCTGTGTAAGGTAGGGTCGTACTCTGCGAATGTTGTAGAGCATGAACCTACAGGATCGGGTCACCGCTTTGATGTTAGCGGAGAACGACAGGGTGTTGTCCAGGGTCACGCCAAGGTTCTTTGCACTCTGGGAGGAGGACAACCGTGTTGTCAACCGTGTTGGCGAGATCATGGAGCGGGCAGTCCTTCCCCGGAAGGAAGAGCAGCTCCGTCTTGCCACCTGGTTATCAGAAGGGGGAGAGGAGAAGATTAATTGTATGTCGTCTGCGTAGCAATGATAGGAGAGACCATGTGAGGATATGGCAGAGCCAAGTGACGTGGTGTATAGAGAGAATAGGAGAGGGCCTAGAACTGAGCCCTGGGGGACACCAGTGGTGAGAGCACGTGGTGCGGAGACAGATTCTTGCCACGCCACCTGGTAGGAGCGACCTGTGAGGTAGGACGCAACTATAGTGTATAGTGTATATAGTATTGTGTATATAGTATAGTGTACAGTGTATAGTGTATATAGTACAGTGTATATAGTATAGTGTATGTACTATAGTGTATATAGTATAGAACGGCACACGCACACAAAACACACATATACAGTCGTGGTCAAAAGTTTTGAGAATGACACAAGTATTGGTCTTCACAAAGTTTGCTGCTTCAGTGTTTTTAGATATTTTTGTCAAATGTTACTATGGTATACTGAAGTATAATTACAAGCATTCCATAAGTGTCAAAGGCTTTTATTGACAATTACATTCAGTTTATGCAAAGTGTCAATATTTGCAGTGTTGACCCTTCTTTTTTAAGACCTCTGCAATCCGCCCTGGCATGCTGTCAATTAACTTCTGGGCCACATCCTGACTGATGGCAGCCCATTCTTGCATAATCAATGCTTGGAGTTTGTCAGAACCTTTTGGGTTTTTGTTTGTCCACCTGCCTCTTGAGGATTTACCACAAGTTCTCAATTGGATTAAGTTCTGGGGAGTTTCCTGGCCATGGACCCAAAATGTCGATGTTTTGTTCCCCGAGCCACTTAGTTATCACTTTTGCCTTATGGCAAGGTGCTCCATCATGCTGGAAAAGGCATTGTTCGTCACCAAACTGTTATTGGATGGTTGGGAGAAGTTGCTCTCGGAGGATGTGTTGGTACCATTCTTTATTCATGGCTGTGTTCTTAGGCAAAATTGTGAGTGAGCCTACTAACTTGGCTGAGAAGCAACCCCACACATGAATGGTCTCAGGATGCTTTACTGTTGGCATGACACAGGATTGATGGTAGCGCTCACCTTGTCTTCTCCGGACAAGCTTTTTTCCGGATGCCCCAAACAATCGGAAAGGGGATTCATCCGAGAAAATGACTTTACCCCAGTCCTCAGCAGTCCAATCCCTGTACCTTTTGCAGAATATCAGTCTGTCCCTGATGTTTTTCCTTGAGAGAAGTGGCTTCCTCGCTGCCCTTCTTGACACCAGGCCATCCTCCAAAAGTGTTCACCTCAATGTGCGTGCAGATGCACTCACACCTGCCTGCTGCCATTCCTGAGCAAGCTCTACACTGGTGGTGCCCCGATCCCGCAGCTGAATCAACTTTAGGCGACGGTCCTGGCGCTTGCTGGACTTTCTTGGGCGCCCTGAAGCCTTCTTCACAACAATTGAACCTCTCTCCTTGAAGTTCTTGATGATCCGATAAATTGTTGATTTAGGTGCAATCTTACTGGCAGCAATATCCTTGCCTGTGAAGCCCTTTTTGTGCAAAGCAATGATGACGGGACGTGTTTCCTTGCAGGTAACCATGGTTAACAGAGGAAGAACAATGATTTCAAGCACCACCCTCCTTTTAAAGCTTCCAGTCTGTTATTCTAACTCAATCAGCATGACAGAGTGATCTCCAGCCTTGTCCTCGTCAACACTCTCACATGTGTTAACGAGAGAATCACTGACATGATGTCAGCTGGTCCTTTTGTGGCAGGGCTGAAATGCAGTGGAAATGTTTTTGGGGGATTAAGTTCATTTTCATTGCAAAGAGGGACTTTGCAATTAATTGCAATTCATCTGATCACTCTTCATAACCTTCTGGAGTAT
Organism: Coregonus lavaretus; assembly: GCF_964263955.1. Lineage (NCBI taxonomy): Eukaryota > Metazoa > Chordata > Actinopteri > Salmoniformes > Salmonidae > Coregonus > Coregonus lavaretus. The sequence continues at coordinate 16,497,432 of NC_139988.1, forward strand.
ATGCAAATTGCCATCATAAAAACTGAGGCAGCAGACTTTGTAAAAATTAACATTTGTGTCATTCTCAAAACTTTTGACCACCACTGCATATACAGTACCAGTCAAAGGTTTGGACACACCTACTCATTTTTTTCTTAATTTTTACTATTTTCTACATTGTAGAATAATAGGGAAGTCATCAAAACTGTGAAATAACACATATGGAATCATGTAGTAACCAAAAAAGTGTTAAACAAATCAAAATATATTTTATATTTGAGATTCTTCAAATAGCCACCCTTTGCCTTGATGACAGCTTTGCACACTCTTGGCATTCTCTCAGAAAGCTTCACCTGGAATGCTTTTCCAACAGCCTTGAAAGTGTTCCCACATATGCTGAGCACTTGTTGGCTGCTTTTCCTTCACTCTGCCGTCCGACTCATCCCAAACCATCTCAATTGGGTTGAGGTCGGGGGATTGTGGAGGCCAGGTCATCTGATGCACCACTCCATCACTCTTCTTTTTGGTAAAATAGCCCTTACACAGCCTGGCAGTGTGTTGGGTCATGTCCTGTTGAAAAACAAATGATAGTCCCGCTAAGCGCAAACCAGATGGGATGACGTATTAATGCAGAATGCTGTGGTAGCCATGCTGGTTAAGTGTGCCTTGAATTCTAAATAAATCACAGACAGTGTCACCAGCAAAGCACCCCCACACCATAACACCTCCTCCTCCATGCTTTACGGTGGGAACTACACATGCAGAGATCATCTGTTCACCCACACCGCGTCTCACAAAGACACGGCGGTTGGAACCAAAGATCTCAAATTTGGACTCCAGACCAAAGGACACATTTCCACCAGTCGAATGTCCATTGATCGTGTTTCTTGGCCCAAGCAGGTCTCTTCTTCTTATTGGTGTCCTTTAGTAGTGGTTTCTTTGCAGCAATTCGACCATGAAGGCCTGATTCACACAGTCCCCTCTGAACAGTTGATGTTGAGATGTGTCTGTGATTTGAACTCTGTGAAGCATTTATTTGGGCTGCAATTTCTGAGGCTGGTAACTCTAATGAACTTATCCTCTGCAGCAGAGGTAACTCTTGGTCTTCCATTCCTGTGGCTGTCCTCATGAGAGCCAGTTTCATCATAGCGCTTTATGGTTTTTGCGACTGCGCTTGAAGAAACCTTTAAAGTTCTTGAAATGTTCCGTATTGACTGACCTTCATGTCTTAAAGTAATGATGGACTGTCATTTCTCTTTGCTTATTTGAGCTGTTCTTGGACTTGGTCTTTTACCAAATAGAACTGTCTTCTGTATACCCCCCCCCCCCCCTTGTCACAACACAACTGATTGGCTCAAATGCATTAAGAAATTCCACAAATTAACTTTTAAGGCACACCTGTTAATTGAAATGCATTCCAGGTGACTACCTCATGAAGCTGGTTGAGAGAATGCCAAGAGTTTGCAAAGCTGTTATCAAGGCAAAGGGTGGCTATTTGAAGAATCGCAAATATAAAATATATTTTGATTTGTTTAACACTTTTTTGGTTACTACATGATTCCATATGTGTTATTTCATAGTTTGATGTCTTCACTATTATTCTACAATGCAAAAAACTTGTAAAAAATAAAGAAAAACCCTTGAATGTGTAGGTGTGTCCAAACTTTTGACTGGTAATGTACACAATCAACATCCTTCTTAATTTTTGCTCAGCAGCTAAAGTGGGGACCACCGAAAGCTCAGCTCAGCACCGAGTGAAAGTCAAGTGTTATTCCACCAGGACTCAGCGCTTAGTGGAGAAGACAATTAGAATAGCATGCATTTTCTACCACCCCACTCCCTCCCCACACACATACACACACACACACACACACACACACACAGGCAAGCACGATGCACACACACATACACACACAAAGGCATGCACAATGCACACACACACACACACATGCAAGCACGATTCACACACACACACACACACACACACACACACACACAGGCACGTACAATGCACACACACACACAATTCTTCTGAAGCACAGTGTTTTCCACATCTGTGTAACGACGTGAAACACACTCTTCCACACACTCTTCCACACACTCTACTAACAGTAAGCTGAAGGAAAAACATCCATAAATAGATATCAGTTATCAGATAACACCAGCATAGGGCTTTAAAAGCATAACCATTCTCCCCAGTGTACCGTAGAAACACTGCCTTACATTTAGTATGCCAGGAGCTATAGTGTAGGTACATTACTACCACATACGAGTGTACGAGTCTGCTTCCCCTACTGCATATTTTAACATCCACTTACCATTGTCAAGCGGAGAGGGAAAACACATGTACACCTTCCAGGTGCGGAGTAAAATAAAATAAAAAATCTGTTTGACTTCTATTCTTAACTCGTGCAAAGTTTGATATCGAACGGGTTTGAGAAATGAAAGTCCCATTATGCTCCCAACAATTGAATCGGTAAACCTAATGACCTAGTGTAAGAACAGAGATTCCAGTGCTCACATGTAAGACAGAAATTCAATACCTCAGAGTGGAGAGAATACAAATTAGCATAGGAAAGCACAGGTAGGTGTATAAACTTAGTCATTTTTCTTGAACAACTGATGTGGAAAAACTCTGAGCCCTAGTATGAAATGACAAGTAATTAAATTGGTATTTGCTATTACTAGGGCTCAGAGATTATCCTGTTAAGGAAAAACTCTGGGCCTAACTGTACAGTCTTCTCTGACAGACAGTCCCACACAACTGAAAAGATACAGTATTTCTGAGCTCAAACCTTGTATGAAAGTAAGTCAAAGTATTCCTTCTCTGCTGCCCTCTTAATAGGCTTGTCAAGTAGCCCTAGGTAGAGAAAACCAGCTTAATTATAATGAAGTCTATGGGCTTGTCTGATAGCCACACTACACCAGAGGTTTAGAATAACAAAGGCAAGTGCTTCATTGCAACAGTTTGTTGAGAAAAAGCACATGGTTTTACATGATGTAAGCGTGCGTTAGGAAAAGAGACATCTCTGGTTGTGCTGTTGCTCCTGAAAAATGTATTTTGTGATGCTGGTTTTTCCTCCGCCACATTTCTTGTTCTTCAAAAATGCAATTTTACTTCTGTCTTCATTTCAGATAACATTCAGGGGTGTCCAGAAAACCCTGCACGAATTAACAAGCCCAGCCACAACCCAAAGATATCCCCCTCGGGGGAGTTTGTAACAGATCCACAAAGGTTAAGGTCGTTCCAAAAACATCATTATCAGATTAATCTTTATCATTCCCTGTTGTTCCTCAGAAGTAGCCACCCTTTGGCCGGGGCCAGCCTGTCCATGCTGGGCTCCACCCTGTCCTGGTCTCTCCTCCCTGTCCTGGTCTCTCCTCCCTGTCCTGGTCTCTCCTCCCTGTCCTGGTCTCTCCTCCCTGTCCTGGTCTCTCCACCCTGTCCTGGTCTCTCCTCCCTGTCCTGGTCTCTCCTCCCTGTCCTGGTCTCTCCTCCCTGTCCTGGTCTCTCCTCCCTGTCCTGGTCTCTCCTCCCTGTCCTGGTCTCTCCTCCCTGTCCTGGTCTCTCCACCCTGTCCTGGTCTCTCCTCCCTGTCCTGGTCTCTCCTCCCTGTCCTGGTCTCTCCTCCCTGTCCTGGTCTCTCCACCCTGTCCTGATCTCTCCTCCCTGTCCTGGTCTCTCCTCCCTGTCCTGGTCTCTCCTCCCTGTCCTGGTCTCTCCACCCTGTCCTGGTCTCTCCTCCCTGTCCTGGTCTCTCCTCCCTGTCCTGGTCTCTCCTCCCTGTCCTGGTCTCTCCTCCCTGTCCTGGTCTCTCCTCCCTGCCTCCTTGCTCTGGGCACAGGGCCAGGGTTCACAGATGGCTGTGTGTGTGGATGATGAAGCGCCTGTCTCTGTGTTAAATGAATTGTGAATGCCAGTTTAGTCCTCTAACAGTGCTCAGCTAAGCCTTGGCTCAAAGAGACACACTCACAAACTTGTTAAGGAAAGCTACAGGTACCTTATGGTGTCTAGTGTCTGTATCAAACGGTATGGTCCTATAGTTGTATTGTGTGTCTTGATGTGGCCCTGTGGATAGGTGACCAACATTTAATATAATCAAAGGACCAAAGCATGTTAATATTGAATTTCAAACATGACATTTTCAGCGAGAAGTCAGCTTAAAAGTACACGACTCCCCTTCACGTCTCTCCAACCGTCACATCTGTCTCCACACCTGGACCACGTCACGCTTCACAGCCAGGTGGCGGCGGCGAGCCCACAGACTGTTATTACACACACAAACCAGGATTTGGACTCCTTAGCCATTCAGATCTAAGCATGGATAAACCCCTCTAAAATGATGATCCACACTGCTGCACCCAATTATCCTCCCAAATCAGAACACTCATTATCATAATCCCCTCCACTGAAAAAGATTACCGGGTAAGTGAATAAAGTACATAAACCCCCATGGAAATCTGTGTTTAAAACTCCTCTTAAGTCTCTTAACTTTCTGTCGCCAGCTCTGTTACTGTTCTAACTCAACCAACACAGTGCAGGAGGCACGTAGGGCTTGTTTTAAATGACACTTCATATAGTGGACTACTTTTGATCAGAGCCCACATAGGGAGCCATTTTAAAGGGAGCCTCATGTCACTGGACACAGCAGGACCAAGTCAGCTCGGACCAGTCTTCCCTCCCAGAGTGGGCTCAAAATCTTCCTCATCGGTGTAGATGGGACTGTGATGACTGTGATGACTGTTATATTTACATTTACATTTACGTCATTTAGCAGACGCTCTTATCCAGAGCGACTTACAGTTAGTGCATACATTATTCTTTTTTTTTTTTTTTCATACTGGCCCCCCGTGGGAATCGAACCCACAACCCTGGCGTTGCAAACGCCATGCTCTACCAACTGAACTACCTCCCTGCCGGCCATTCCCTCCCCTACCCTGGACGACGCTGGGCCAATTGTGCGCCGCCCCATTGGTCTCCCGGTTGCGGCCGGCTACAGCAGAGCCTGGATTCGATCCAGGATCTCTAGTGGCACAGCTAGCACTGCGATGCAGTGCCTTAGACCACTGCGCCACTTGGGAGACACTGTGACTGTGATGACACTCACTAGGCCCCCTCCGTCTCCCTCCATTCCTCCATTCCTCCCTCCCTCCCTCCCTCCCTCCCTCCCTCCCCTCCGTCTCCCTCCCCACTGTCCCCATATTTCATCTCATCATAACTACAGTCCCATCAGTAATCACCAGTTCACACTGTAATGAATGATGCAATGCCACGACCACCAGTGGAGTCACTGAGGTGGATGGAGAATCATGCTGTTACTCTACACAGCTATTCACACTATCTCACTCCAACATGCTAATAAACACGTGGATTCTCTCCATGCACGTAGTTAGTGGCAGTATTCCAGCTTTATTCCAGCTTTTTACACAGACAGACAGACAGACAAACAAAAACACACACACTGTCAGTAGCTGAGTGTAGATGCGGTGAGGAATCAAGCGCAGGAAACACGGGCGTTCGTCAACAGACTTTAGTAACAAAATAACAGCACCAAACAGGCGAACAGCCAACCCAACCGGGAGGCAAAATACAAAGTACGCACAACACACACAATGCGTAAAAATGACGATAGCGCACACAGTGCGGACTCTCGGAAAAACAACAATCCTGAGAGTAATACCAAAGAGCAACAGCTTGACAAATAAACAATACCACATAACACCTGCCCCCACACACGAAAACTAAATAGGCAACCAAATCAACCACTAACAAGGGACAGGTGTACAAACAGACAAAACCAAACAAACATGAAACATCGAACGGTGGCAGCTAGTACTCCGGGGACGACGACCGCCGAAGCCTGCCCGAACAAGGAGGAGGAGCAGCCTCGGCCGAAACCGTGACAGTACCCCCCCCTTGACGCGCGGCTCCAGCCGTGCGCCGATCCCGGCCTCGGGGACGACCAGGACGACGCGGAGCAGGGCGCGTAGGATGACCCCGATGGAACTCGGTCAGCAGGGACAGGTCTAATATGTCCCTCCTCGGCACCCAGCACCGCTCCTCCGGGCCGTACCCCTCCCACTCCACGAGATATTGGAGACCCCCCATCCGGCGTCTCGAATCAAGGATGGACCTCACAGTGTACGCCGGAGCCCCCTCGATGTCCAACGGGGGCGGAGGAGTCTCTTCTATCTCATAGTCCTGGAGTGGACCAGCTACCACCGGCCTGAGGAGAGACACATGGAACGAGGGGTTAATATTCCTGTAATCAATAGGCAGTTCTAACCTGTAACACACCTCGTTCAACCTCCTCAGGACTTTGAATGGCCCCACAAACCGCCGACCCAGCTTCCGGCAGGGCAGGCGGAGGGGCAGGTTTCTGGTCGAGAGCCAGACTCGATCTCCAGGTGCGTATACAGGCCCCTCACTGCGGTGGAGATCGGCGCTCGTCTTATGCCGACGGGTGGCCCGCTGCAGATGAACGTGGGCAGCGTTCCATGTCTCCTCCGAGCACCGCACCCACTCATCCACCGCAGGGGCCTCGATCTGGCTCTCGTGCCAAGGTGCCAGAACCGGCTGGTACCCTAACACACACTGGAAAGGGGTTAGTTGGGTGGAGGAGTGGCGGAGAGAGTTCTGCGCCATCTCGGCCCACGGAACGTATCTCGCCCACTCCTCCGGCCGGCCCTGGCAATAAGACCTCAGAAACCTACCCACATCCTGGTTGACACGTTCAACCTGCCCATTACTCTCCGGGTGGTAACCCGAGGTAAGGCTCACCGAAACCCCCAACCGTTCCATAAACGCTCTCCACACTCTGGAGGTGAACTGGGGGCCTCGATCAGACACTATATCCTCGGGTACCCCATAATGCCGGAAGACATGGGTAAACAGAGCCTCAGCGGTCTGTAGGGCAGTAGGGAGACCCGGCATGGGAAGGAGACGACAGGCCTTCGAGAACCGATCCACAACGACCAGGATGGTAGTATTCCCCTGTGAGGGGGGAAGGTCTGTAACAAAGTCCACCGAGAGGTGGGACCAGGGTCGTTGTGGAACGGGCAGGGGTTGTAGCTTACCCCTGGGCAAATGTCTGGGCGCCTTACACTGGGCACACACCGAACAGGAGGAGACATAAAACCTCACATCCCTGGCTAACGTTGGCCACCAGTACTTAGTGCTAAGGCAGTGAACTGTCCGGCCGATACCTGGATGTCCAGAGGAGGGGGACGTATGAGCCCAATAAATGAGGCGATCGCGTACCTCGAGCGGAACGTACGTCCGACCCACTGGACACTGTGGAGGACTTGGGTCGGTGCGTAACGCCCGCTCGATCTCTGCATCGACCTCCCATACCACCGGTGCCACCAGACAAGACTTTGGTAGTATGGGAGTGGGCTCAACGGACCTCTCCTCCGTGTCATACCGCCGAGACAGGGCATCTGCCTTCCCGTTCTGGGACCCAGGGATGTAAGTGATTTTAAACACAAACCGGGCTAGAAACATAGTCCAACGGGCCTGGCGAGGATTCAGTCTCCTAGCTGCCCGGATGTATTCCAGGTTACGGTGGTCAGTCAAAATGAGGAAAGGGTGTTGAGCCCCCTCAAGCCAATGCCTCCACACCTTTAGGGCCTGTACCACTGCTAACAGCTCCCTGTCCCCTACGTCATAATTCCGCTCCGCCGGACTGAGTTTCTTAGAATAAAAAGCACAGGGGCGGAGTTTAGGTGGTGTGCCAGACCGTTGTGAGAGGACGGCCCCAATACCGGCCTCGGACGCGTCTACCTCTACCTGGAATGGTAAAGCGGGATCCGGATGCGCCAACACCGGCGCCGAGGTAAACAGGTCCTTCAGTCTCCCAAAAGCCCTGTCCGCCTCAGCTGACCACCGCAAGCGCACCGGACCCCCCTTCAACAGAGACGTTATGGGAGCTGCCACCTGTCCAAAACCCCGGATAAACCTCCGGTAGTAATTCGCAAAACCCAAGAACTGTTGCACCTCTTTCACAGTGGTTGGGGTTTGCCAATTACGCACAGCTGACACCCGGTCAACCTCCATCTTCACCCCTGACGCAGACAACTGATAACCCAAAAAGGAGACCGACTTCTGAAAGAACAGACATTTCTCTGCCTTGACATATAGGTCATGCTCCAACAGCCTCCTCAACACTCGGCGCACCAGGGCTACATGCTCTGCTCGGGTAGAACTGTACACCAGAATATCGTCGATGTACACGACTACTCCCTGCCCCTGCATGTCCCGGAAAATCTCATCGACGAAGGATTGGAAGACTGAGGGAGCATTCATTAACCCATATGGCATGACGAGATACTCGTAATGACCGGAGGTCGTGCTAAACGCTGTCTTCCATTCATCGCCCTCTCTAATGCGCACCAAGTTATATGCGCTCCTGAGATCCAATTTTGTGAAGAACTGAGCACCGTGTAATGATTCCGTCATAGTCGCAATCAGAGGAAGTGGATAGCTGTACTTCACCGTAATCTGATTGAGACCGCGGTAATCAATACACGGGCGCAGACCTCCATCCTTTTTCTTCACAAAAAAGAAGCTTGAGGAAGCGGGTGAAGTGGAGGCCCGTATGTATCCCTGTCTCAGAGACTCGGCGATGTAAGTTTCCATCGCCTTCCTCTCCTCTTGAGACAAGGGATACACATGGCTCCGCGGGAGGGCTACTCCTAACTGGAGATCTATCGCACAATCCCCCTGTCTATGAGGCGGCAGCTGCGCCGCCCTAGTCTTACTAAACACCAGTGTCAAATCCTCATACTCGGGGGGAATGTGCAGTGCAGGCATTAGATTCGGACTTTCCACCGAGGTCGCCCCTATGGAAACACCCAGACACAGCCCCTCACACTGAGCAGACCACCCTTTAAGAGCTTTCTCTCGCCACGAAATAGTAGGATCATGGGTAATCAACCAGGGAAGCCCCAGCACCACCGGATACGCAGGAGAGTCAATCAGATAGAGCTGAATCGTCTCCTCATGACCCCCCTGCGCCTCCATCTTAAGGGGCGCTGTGACCTCCCTAATCAACCCAGATCCTAACGGACGGTTATCTAGGGCATGTACAGGGAAAGGCTTATCAACGGGAAGGAGAGGAATCCCTAATTTTACACAGAACTGGCGATCTACAACGTTCCCAGCTGCGCCTGAATCGACTAGCGCCTTATGCTGGGAACGAGGTGCTACCTGTGGAAAACAAACAGGCAAGGTTATGTGAACGACAGAAAGCTCTGGGTAACTAGGGCGCCTACTCACCTGGGAGGACTCCCCAATGCGTGGCCTGCCTTCACCTCCACCGGGGGACCTTCCCCAACACCTAGCCGCGGTGTGCCCTCCACGGCCACAGTTGGTGCAGGGGACGGCCCCCCTCGGGTTCCTACTCCTCCTTTCTCTAGCGCCAGCACCTCCGAGCTCCATAGGGCTCGGCTCGGAGGTGCTGGAGGGTGAAATGGGCGACCCCCATCCGGGACGTCCACGGGTGGCGAGCAGGGTGTCCAACCGAATGGCCATGTCGACTAGTTGGTCAAACGTCAACATGGTATCCCTGCACGCCAACTCTCTTTGGACGTCCTCCCGGAGGCTACAACGGAAGTGGTCTATGAGGGCCCGCTCATTCCACCCTGCATCTGCCGCTAGAGTCCGGAACTCCAGGGCAAAATCCTGTGCGCTCCTCATCCCCTGTCGGAGGAAGAACAGACGCTCCCCCGCCACCTTCCCTTCTGGTGGATGGTCGAACACGGCCCGGAAGCGGCGGGAGAACTCCGCATAAGTGATGGTAGCGGCGTCCATTCTCCTACATTCGGCGTTGGCCCACTCCAACGCCTTGCCGGTGAGACAGGAGATGAGGGCGGAGACGCTCTTGTGTCCCGAGGGCGCCGGGTGTACGGTGGCGAGGTAGAGCTCCACCTGTAGCAGGAACCCTTGACACCCGGCAGCGGAGCCGTCGTACGCCCTCGGGAGCGAGAGCCGAATCACACTGGGTTCCAGAATGTGGACAGGAGGACTGACCGATGGGGATGGTCCGGTAGGTGGGGGCGTGGGTACCCCGCTGCTTTCCCATCGGTGGAGAGTGTTCATCACCCGATCCAAGGCGTGCCCGATCTGGTTAATCCGGTCCTCCTGTCCACGAAGACGGTCCTCCATGACCTCTGTCGGCGCGGGTGCTCCTGCTGACTCCATGGTGGGATGTGGTATTCTGTCAGTAGCTGAGTGTAGATGCGGTGAGGAATCAAGCGCAGGAAACACGGGCGTTCGTCAACAGACTTTAGTAACAAAATAACAGCACCAAACAGGCGAACAGCCAACCCAACCGGGAGGCAAAATACAAAGTACGCACAACACACACAGTGCGTAAAAATGACGATAGCGCACACAGTGCGGACTCTCGGAAAAACAACAATCCTGAGAGTAATACCAAAGAGCAACAGCTTGACAAATAAACCATACCACATAACACCTGCCCCCACACACGAAAACTAAATAGGCAACCAAATCAACCACTAACAAGGGACAGGTGTACAAACAGACAAAACCAAACAAACATGAAACATCGAATGGTGGCAGCTAGTACTCCGGGGACGACGACCGCCGAAGCCTGCCCGAACAAGGAGGAGGAGCAGCCTCGGCCGAAACCGTGACACACACACACACACACACACACACACACACACACACACACAAAAACACGCACACACACACACACACAGCTATGTCTTACTATACTTGTGAGAACTTTATGGGGACCAACAATTGATTCCCATTCAAAATCCTATTTTCCATAACCCTAAACCTAACCCTTGCCCTAACCCTAACCTTAACCTTAACCCCTAACCCTAACCCTAAACCTAAACCTAAACCCTAAGCCTAAAATACACACACACACACACACACACACACACACACAGATCTATAAATGACCCTAAATATTTAAAAGCATTACAGCTCTAAATCGGAACACTCCGTTATGAAAATGATAGATTCCTATTTTTCCAGGACACAGTTTCTAAAATGATTACAACCAGGAGCAGGGTGAAAAATAACACCACATTTACAAGTAAACCAAAACATTTGAAAACGTATTTCAGCATTACATTTTTGTAATAAGAGCGAGGAGAATGTATTAGTTTCAGGTAGTCATCTATTACTTCATCTATCAGTGTTGTGTGGGGAGGCAGCAGGCTTTGTAACGATACAGCTGCAGCTTTAGCTAGACGGAGATGCTAGATTGTAATAATGTAGTGTTGATATGCTGGAGGAGTTATTATACATGGAGGATTAAAGCTAGAAGCAGATGAAGTAGCGTGGCTGGACCCAGTAGACCTCAGATCCTGTCTTTGATTTAGGAGTGAAGTCTCCACAGACAAAATTAATAAAACAATAAATCACCAGCCTTGAAGATAAATCAGGATGACCTTTTGGAAAGATTGATTCTCAGATTGATAAATCCCTGAGCTAATCTGGATTTACAGTTTTTCTCAATCGTGTACAACAAGCAATTTTTGGATCTGTGTTGAAACGTATAGCAGAGCAGTAATGATCAAATGCTAAATACCTTTACAGAACTTCTGATCATTTTCTTGTCTTAGTGCCAGACTTGCATATCTAAGACCACCTTTTACAAAACATTAAATACAAATGTCATCAGTGAATACAAAATTCACTATTATTAAGTTTGTCCACAGAATATTAACACATTGTTTTCATCAGAAGAGAAATGTGTGTAATTGTGTTCACTGTTTCCGGCAATCAGTAAATACTACTGCACGACATGCTAAATCATCCCCATCAGTGTCATACCATGTACAATATATGGAAGGATCTAGGCAATGGGGACTGTCTAATTGTTATGATTCTTTTTTGCAATATTGTGGACATGCAGAGATACAGAGAATGAAGTTGGATTACTTCTACGTAATTTTGGGTTACTCTTAAGTCATCATCTCCGACATTGTGACTTTCCATTATTGAGCTTTGCTTTGGTGTGGACTGAGGCCTCAGTTGTGTTCCTCCATGTTATTCACTTTACCTTATTTCTATTGTGGAATGTGTTTCTGTGGGCCAATGGAACGTTTACAAAACTATGAGCAACCTGCCTTTGTATTGAATACATGGAATTGGATTGTGATGAGTCAAGAGATAAGTATGGTTGCGTTAATCTTTTTGCAGGCAGTCGTGTTCTTTTGATGAATGTCTTTGCAATTTTGGCGGTTAATATAGTTTTGATGAATGTATTTATGTTTTAAGAACTACATTTTGAATAGGCATTTACTGTAGGCCTTTTTAAACTAAAGTAAAATGTAAAAGTGGGAAAATATAAGTAAAGAAATCAAAGATTATTACCAGTAATGTGTTTATTCTTTTCCTCCTCTTTATTCACATAAAACAAAGATTTGTTAAAGATGTTGGTGAAATTCCAACCCCCAGTTTGTGTGTTGTAAATGTTATAGATGTTGGTGAAATTCCAACCCCCAGTTTGTGTGTTGTAAATGTTATAGATGTTGGTGAAATTCCAATCCCCAGTTTGTGTGTTGTAAATGTTATAGACGTTGGTGAAATTACAACGCCCGGTTTGTGTGTTGTAAATGTTAAAGATGTTGGTGAAATTCCAACCCCCAGTTTGTGTGTTGTAAATGTTAAAGATGTTGGTGAAATTCCAACCCCCAATTTGTGTGTTGTAAATGTTATAGATGTTGGTGAAATTCCAACCCCCAGTTTGTGTGTTGTAAATGTTAAAGATGTTGGTGAAATTCCAACCCCCAGTTTGTGTGTTGTAAATGTTATAGATGTTGGTGAAATTCCAACCCCCAGTTTGTGTGTTGTAAATGTTATAGATGTTGGTGAAATTCCAATCCCCAGTTTGTGTGTAGTAAATGTTATAGACGTTGGTGAAATTACAACGCCCAGTTTGAGTGTTGTAAATGTTACAGATATTTGTGAAATTCCAAAGCCCAGTTTGTGTGTTGTAAATGTTATAGATGTTGGTGAAATTCCAACCCCCAGTATGTGTGTTCTAAATGTTATAGATGTTGGTGAAATTCCAACCCCCAGTTTGTGTGTTGTAAATGTTAAAGATGTTGGTGAAATTCCAACCCCCAGTTTGTGTGTTGTAAATGTTATAGATGTTGGTGAAATTCCAACCCCCAGTTTGTGTGTTGTAAATGTTACAGATATTTGTGAAATTCCAAAGCCCAGTTTGTGTGTTGTAAATGTTATAGATGTTGGTGAAATTCCAACCCCCAGTATGTGTGTTCTAAATGTTATAGATGTTGGTGAAATTCCAACCCCCAGTTTGTGTGTTGTAAATGTTAAAGATGTTGGTGAAATTCCAACCCCCAGTTTGTGTGTTGTAAATGTTATAGATGTTGGTGAAATTCCAACCCCCAGTTTGTGTGTTGTAAATGTTATAGATGTTGGTGAAATTCCAATCCCCAGTTTGTGTGTTGTAAATGTTATAGACGTTGGTGAAATTACAACGCCCGGTTTGTGTGTTGTAAATGTTAAAGATGTTGGTGAAATTCCAACCCCCAGTTTGTGTGTTGTAAATGTTAAACATGTTGGTGAAATTCCAACCCCCAATCTGTGTGTTGTAAATGTTATAGATGTTGGTGAAATTCCAACCCCCAGTTTGTGTGTTGTAAATGTTAAAGATGTTGGTGAAATTCCAACCCCCAGTTTGTGTGTTGTAAATGTTATAGATGTTGGTGAAATTCCAACCCCCAGTTTGTGTGTTGTAAATGTTATAGATGTTGGTGAAATTCCAACCCCCAGTTTGTGTGTTCTAAATGTTAAAGATGTTGGTGAAATTCCAACCCCCAGTTTGTGTGTTGTAAATGTTAAAGATGTTGGTGAAATTCCAATCCCCAGTTTGTGTGTTGTAAATGTTATAGACGTTGGTGAAATTACAACGCCCGGTTTGTGTGTTGTAAATGTTACAGATATTTGTGAAATTCCAATCCCCAGTTTGTGTGTTGTAAATGTTATAGATGTTGGTGAAATTCCAACCCCCAGTTTGTGTGTTGTAAATGTTAAAGATGTTGGTGAAATTCCAACCCCCAGTTTGTGTGTTGTAAATGTTATAGATGTTGGTGAAATTCCAACCCCCAGTTTGTGTGTTGTAAATGTTATAGATGTTGATGAAATTTCAATGCCCAGTATGTGTGTTCTAAATGTTATAGATGTTGGTGAAATTCCAACCCCCAGTTTGTGTGTTGTAAATGTTAAAGATGTTGGTGAAATTCCAACCCCCAGTTTGTGTGTTGTAAATGTTATATATGTTGGTGAAATTCCAATCCCCAGTTTGTGTGTTGTAAATGTTAAAGATGTTGGTGAAATTACAACGCCCGGTTTGTGTGTTGTAAATGTTACAGATATTTGTGAAATTCCAATGCCCAGTTTGTGTGTTGTAAATGTTATAGATGTTGGTGAAATTCCAACCCCCAGTTTGTGTGTTCTAAATGTTATAGATGTTGGTGAAATTCCAACCCCTAGTTTGTGTGTTGTAAATAATATAGATGTTGGTGAAATTCCAATCCCCAGTTTGTGTGTTGTAAATGTCATAGACGTTGGTGAAATTACAACGCCCGGTTTGTGTGTTGTAAATGTTACAGATATTTGTGAAATTCCAATGCCCAGTTTGTGTGTTGTAAATGTTATAGATGTTGGTGAAATTCCAACCCCCAGTTTGTGTGTTCTAAATGTTATAGATGTTGGTGAAATTCCAACCCCCAGTTTGTGTGTTGTAAATGTTATAGATGTTGGTGAAATTCCAACCCCCGGTTTGTGTGTTGTAAATGTTATAGATGTTGATGAAATTCCAATGCCCAGTTTGTGTGTTGTAAATGTTATAGATGTTGGTGAAATTCCAATCCCCAGTTTGTGTGTTGTAAATGTTAAAGATGTTGGTGAAATTCCAATCCCCAGTTTGTGTGTTGTAAATGTTATAGACGTTGGTGAAATTACAACGCCCGGTTTGTGTGTTGTAAATGTTACAGATATTTGTGAAATTCCAACCCCCAGTTTGTGTGTTGTAAATGTTAAAGATGTTGGTGAAATTCCAACCCCCAGTTTGTGTGTTGTAAATGTTATAGATGTTGGTGAAATTCCAACCCCCAGTTTGTGTGTTGTAAATGTTATAGATGTTGATGAAATTTCAATGCCCAGTTTGTGTGTTGTAAATGTTATAGATGTTGGTGAAATTCCAACCCCCAGTATGTGTGTTCTAAATGTTATAGATGTTGGTGAAATTCCAACCCCCAGTTTGTGTGTTGTAAATGTTAAAGATGTTGGTGAAATTCCAACCCCCAGTTTGTGTGTTGTAAATGTTATATATGTTGGTGAAATTCCAATCCCCAGTTTGTGTGTTGTAAATGTTAAAGATGTTGGTGAAATTACAACGCCCGGTTTGTGTGTTGTAAATGTTACAGATATTTGTGAAATTCCAATGCCCAGTTTGTGTGTTGTAAATGTTATAGATGTTGGTGAAATTCCAACCCCCAGTTTGTGTGTTCTAAATGTTATAGATGTTGGTGAAATTCCAACCCCTAGTTTGTGTGTTGTAAATAATATAGATGTTGGTGAAATTCCAATCCCCAGTTTGTGTGTTGTAAATGTCATAGACGTTGGTGAAATTACAACGCCCGGTTTGTGTGTTGTAAATGTTACAGATATTTGTGAAATTCCAATGCCCAGTTTGTGTGTTGTAAATGTTATAGATGTTGGTGAAATTCCAACCCCCAGTAAGTGTGTTCTAAATGTTATAGATGTTGGTGAAATTCCAACCCCCAGTTTGTGTGTTGTAAATGTTATAGATGTTGGTGAAATTCCAACCCCCGGTTTGTGTGTTGTAAATGTTATAGATGTTGATGAAATTCCAATGCCCAGTTTGTGTGTTGTAAATGTTATAGATGTTGGTGAAATTCCAATCCCCAGTTTGTGTGTTGTAAATGTTAAAGATGTTGGTGAAATTCCAATCCCCAGTTTGTGTGTTGTAAATGTTATAGACGTTGGTGAAATTACAACGCCCGGTTTGTGTGTTGTAAATGTTACAGATATTTGTGAAATTCCAATGCCCAGCTTGTGTGTTGTAAATGTTATAGATGTTGGTGAAATTCCAACCCCCAGTATGTGTGTTCTAAATGTTATAGATGTTGGTGAAATTCCAACCCCCAGTTTGTGTGTTGTAAATGTTATAGATGTTGTTGAAATTCCAACCCCCAGTTGGTGTGTTGTAAATGTTAAAGATGTTGGTGAAATTCCAACCCCCAGTATGTGTGTTCTAAATGTTATAGATGTTGGTGAAATTCCAACCCCCAGTTTGTGTGTTGTAAATGTTAAAGATGTTGGTGAAATTCCAACCCCCAGTTTGTGTGTTGTAAATGTTATAGATGTTGGTGAAATTCCAACCCCCAGTTTGTGTGTTGTAAATGTTATAGATGTTGATGAAATTCCGACCCCCAGTTTGTGTGTTGTAAATGCTATAGATTTTGGTGAAATTCCAACTCCCAGTTTGTGTGTTGTAAATGTTATAGATGTTGATGAAATTCCAACCCCCAGTTTGTGTGTTGTAAATGTTATAGATTTTGGTGAAATTCCAACTCCCAGTTTGTGTGTTGTAAATGTTATAGATGTTGGTGAAATTTTAACCCCCAGTTTGTGTGTTGTAAATGTTAAAGATGTTGGTGAAATTCCAACCCCCAGTTTGTGTGTTGTAAATGTTATAGATTTTGGTGAAATTCCAACCTCCAGTTTGTGTGTTATAGATGTTGGTGAAATTCCAACCCCCAGTTTGTGTGTTGTAAATGTTATAGATGTTGGTGAAATTCCAACCCCCAGTTTGTGTGTTGTAAATGTTATAGATGTTGGTGAAATTCCAACCCCCAGTATGTGTGTTCTAAATGTTATAGATGTTGGTGAAATTCCAACCCCCAGTTTGTGTGTTGTAGATGTTAAAGATGTTGGTGAAATTCCAACCCCCAGTTTGTGTGTTGTAAATGTTATAGATTTTGGTGAAATTCCAACTCCCAGTTTGTGTGTTGTAAATGTTATAGATGTTGATGAAATTCCAACCCCCAGTTTGTGTGTTGTAAATGTTATAGATTTTGGTGAAATTCCAACTCCCAGTTTGTGTGTTCTAAATGTTATAGATGTTGGTGAAATTCCAACCCCCAGTTTGTGTGTTGTAAATGTTATAGATGTTGGTGAAATTCCAACCCCCAGTTTGTGTGTTGTAAATGTTAAAGATGTTGGTGAAATTCCAACCCCCAGTTTGTGTGTTGTAAATGTTATAGATGTTGGTGAAATTCCAACCCCCAGTTTGTGTGTTGTAAATGTTATAGATGTTGATGAAATTTCAATGCCCAGTATGTGTGTTCTAAATGTTATAGATGTTGGTGAAATTCCAACCCCCAGTTTGTGTGTTGTAAATGTTAAAGATGTTGGTGAAATTCCAACCCCCAGTTTGTGTGTTGTAAATGTTATATATGTTGGTGAAATTCCAATCCCCAGTTTGTGTGTTGTAAATGTTAAAGATGTTGGTGAAATTACAACGCCCGGTTTGTGTGTTGTAAATGTTACAGATATTTGTGAAATTCCAATGCCCAGTTTGTGTGTTGTAAATGTTATAGATGTTGGTGAAATTCCAACCCCCAGTTTGTGTGTTCTAAATGTTATAGATGTTGGTGAAATTCCAACCCCTAGTTTGTGTGTTGTAAATAATATAGATGTTGGTGAAATTCCAATCCCCAGTTTGTGTGTTGTAAATGTCATAGACGTTGGTGAAATTACAACGCCCGGTTTGTGTGTTGTAAATGTTACAGATATTTGTGAAATTCCAATGCCCAGTTTGTGTGTTGTAAATGTTATAGATGTTGGTGAAATTCCAACCCCCAGTATGTGTGTTCTAAATGTTATAGATGTTGGTGAAATTCCAACCCCCAGTTTGTGTGTTGTAAATGTTATAGATGTTGGTGAAATTCCAACCCCCGGTTTGTGTGTTGTAAATGTTATAGATGTTGATGAAATTCCAATGCCCAGTTTGTGTGTTGTAAATGTTATAGATGTTGGTGAAATTCCAATCCCCAGTTTGTGTGTTGTAAATGTTAAAGATGTTGGTGAAATTCCAATCCCCAGTTTGTGTGTTGTAAATGTTATAGACGTTGGTGAAATTACAACGCCCGGTTTGTGTGTTGTAAATGTTAAAGATGTTGGTGAAATTCCAACCCCCAGTTTGTGTGTTGTAAATGTTATAGATGTTGGTGAAATTCCAACCCCCAGTTTGTGTGTTGTAAATGTTATAGATGTTGATGAAATTTCAATGCCCAGTTTGTGTGTTGTAAATGTTATAGATGTTGGTGAAATTCCAACCCCCAGTATGTGTGTTCTAAATGTTATAGATGTTGGTGAAATTCCAACCCCCAGTTTGTGTGTTGTAAATGTTAAAGATGTTGGTGAAATTCCAACCCCCAGTTTGTGTGTTGTAAATGTTATATATGTTGGTGAAATTCCAATCCCCAGTTTGTGTGTTGTAAATGTTAAAGATGTTGGTGAAATTACAACGCCCGGTTTGTGTGTTGTAAATGTTACAGATATTTGTGAAATTCCAATGCCCAGTTTGTGTGTTGTAAATGTTATAGATGTTGGTGAAATTCCAACCCCCAGTTTGTGTGTTCTAAATGTTATAGATGTTGGTGAAATTCCAACCCCTAGTTTGTGTGTTGTAAATAATATAGATGTTGGTGAAATTCCAATCCCCAGTTTGTGTGTTGTAAATGTCATAGACGTTGGTGAAATTACAACGCCCGGTTTGTGTGTTGTAAATGTTACAGATATTTGTGAAATTCCAATGCCCAGTTTGTGTGTTGTAAATGTTATAGATGTTGGTGAAATTCCAACCCCCAGTAAGTGTGTTCTAAATGTTATAGATGTTGGTGAAATTCCAACCCCCAGTTTGTGTGTTGTAAATGTTATAGATGTTGGTGAAATTCCAACCCTCGGTTTGTGTGTTGTAAATGTTATAGATGTTGATGAAATTCCAATGCCCAGTTTGTGTGTTGTAAATGTTATAGATGTTGGTGAAATTCCAATCCCCAGTTTGTGTGTTGTAAATGTTAAAGATGTTGGTGAAATTCCAATCCCCAGTTTGTGTGTTGTAAATGTTATAGACGTTGGTGAAATTACAACGCCCGGTTTGTGTGTTGTAAATGTTACAGATATTTGTGAAATTCCAATGCCCAGTTTGTGTGTTGTAAATGTTATAGATGTTGGTGAAATTCCAACCCCCAGTATGTGTGTTCTAAATGTTATAGATGTTGGTGAAATTCCAACCCCCAGTTTGTGTGTTGTAAATGTTATAGATGTTGTTGAAATTCCAACCCCCAGTTTGTGTGTTGTAAATGTTAAAGATGTTGGTGAAATTCCAACCCCCAGTATGTGTGTTCTAAATGTTATAGATGTTGGTGAAATTCCAACCCCCAGTTTGTGTGTTGTAAATGTTAAAGATGTTGGTGAAATTCCAACCCCCAGTTTGTGTGTTGTAAATGTTATAGATGTTGGTGAAATTCCAACCCCCAGTTTGTGTGTTGTAAATGTTATAGATGTTGATGAAATTCCGACCCCCAGTTTGTGTGTTGTAAATGCTATAGATTTTGGTGAAATTCCAACTCCCAGTTTGTGTGTTGTAAATGTTATAGATGTTGATGAAATTCCAACCCCCAGTTTGTGTGTTGTAAATGTTATAGATTTTGGTGAAATTCCAACTCCCAGTTTGTGTGTTGTAAATGTTATAGATGTTGGTGAAATTTTAACCCCCAGTTTGTGTGTTGTAAATGTTAAAGATGTTGGTGAAATTCCAACCCCCAGTTTGTGTGTTGTAAATGTTATAGATTTTGGTGAAATTCCAACCTCCAGTTTGTGTGTTATAGATGTTGGTGAAATTCCAACCCCCAGTTTGTGTGTTGTAAATGTTATAGATGTTGGTGAAATTCCAACCCCCAGTTTGTGTGTTGTAAATGTTATAGATGTTGGTGAAATTCCAACCCCCAGTATGTGTGTTCTAAATGTTATAGATGTTGGTGAAATTCCAACCCCCAGTTTGTGTGTTGTAGATGTTAAAGATGTTGGTGAAATTCCAACCCCCAGTTTGTGTGTTGTAAATGTTATAGATTTTGGTGAAATTCCAACTCCCAGTTTGTGTGTTGTAAATGTTATAGATGTTGATGAAATTCCAACCCCCAGTTTGTGTGTTGTAAATGTTATAGATTTTGGTGAAATTCCAACTCCCAGTTTGTGTGTTCTAAATGTTATAGATGTTGGTGAAATTCCAACCCCCAGTTTGTGTGTTGTAAATGTTATAGATGTTGGTGAAATTCCAACCCCCAGTTTGTGTGTTGTAAATGTTAAAGATGTTGGTGAAATTCCAACCCCCAGTTTGTGTGTTGTAAATGTTATAGATGTTGGTGAAATTCCAACCCCCAGTTTGTGTGTTGTAAATGTTATAGATGTTGATGAAATTTCAATGCCCAGTATGTGTGTTCTAAATGTTATAGATGTTGGTGAAATTCCAACCCCCAGTTTGTGTGTTGTAAATGTTAAAGATGTTGGTGAAATTCCAACCCCCAGTTTGTGTGTTGTAAATGTTATATATGTTGGTGAAATTCCAATCCCCAGTTTGTGTGTTGTAAATGTTAAAGATGTTGGTGAAATTACAACGCCCGGTTTGTGTGTTGTAAATGTTACAGATATTTGTGAAATTCCAATGCCCAGTTTATGTGTTGTAAATGTTATAGATGTTGGTGAAATTCCAACCCCCAGTTTGTGTGTTCTAAATGTTATAGATGTTGGTGAAATTCCAACCCCTAGTTTGTGTGTTGTAAATAATATAGATGTTGGTGAAATTCCAATCCCCAGTTTGTGTGTTGTAAATGTCATAGACGTTGGTGAAATTACAACGCCCGGTTTGTGTGTTGTAAATGTTACAGATATTTGTGAAATTCCAATGCCCAGTTTGTGTGTTGTAAATGTTATAGATGTTGGTGAAATTCCAACCCCCAGTATGTGTGTTCTAAATGTTATAGATGTTGGTGAAATTCCAACCCCCAGTTTGTGTGTTGTAAATGTTATAGATGTTGGTGAAATTCCAACCCCCGGTTTGTGTGTTGTAAATGTTATAGATGTTGATGAAATTCCAATGCCCAGTTTGTGTGTTGTAAATGTTATAGATGTTGGTGAAATTCCAATCCCCAGTTTGTGTGTTGTAAATGTTAAAGATGTTGGTGAAATTCCAATCCCCAGTTTGTGTGTTGTAAATGTTATAGACGTTGGTGAAATTACAACGCCCGGTTTGTGTGTTGTAAATGTTACAGATATTTGTGAAATTCCAACCCCCAGTTTGTGTGTTGTAAATGTTAAAGATGTTGGTGAAATTCCAACCCCCAGTTTGTGTGTTGTAAATGTTATAGATGTTGGTGAAATTCCAACCCCCAGTTTGTGTGTTGTAAATGTTATAGATGTTGATGAAATTTCAATGCCCAGTTTGTGTGTTGTAAATGTTATAGATGTTGGTGAAATTCCAACCCCCAGTATGTGTGTTCTAAATGTTATAGATGTTGGTGAAATTCCAACCCCCAGTTTGTGTGTTGTAAATGTTAAAGATGTTGGTGAAATTCCAACCCCCAGTTTGTGTGTTGTAAATGTTATATATGTTGGTGAAATTCCAATCCCCAGTTTGTGTGTTGTAAATGTTAAAGATGTTGGTGAAATTACAATGCCCAGTTTGTGTGTTGTAAATGTTACAGATATTTGTGAAATTCCAATGCCCAGTTTGGGTGTTGTAAATGTTATAGATGTTGGTGAAATTCCAACCCCCAGTTTGTGTGTTCTAAATGTTATAGATGTTGGTGAAATTCCAACCCCTAGTTTGTGTGTTGTAAATATTATAGATGTTGGTGAAATTCCAATCCCCAGTTTGTGTGTTGTAAATGTCATAGACGTTGGTGAAATTACAACGCCCGGTTTGTGTGTTGTAAATGTTACAGATATTTGTGAAATTCCAATGCCCAGTTTGTGTGTTGTAAATGTTATAGATGTTGGTGAAATTCCAACCCCCAGTAAGTGTGTTCTAAATGTTATAGATGTTGGTGAAATTCCAACCCCCAGTTTGTGTGTTGTAAATGTTATAGATGTTGGTGAAATTCCAACCCCCGGTTTGTGTGTTGTAAATGTTATAGATGTTGATGAAATTCCAATGCCCAGTTTGTGTGTTGTAAATGTTATAGATGTTGGTGAAATTCCAATCCCCAGTTTGTGTGTTGTAAATGTTAAAGATGTTGGTGAAATTCCAATCCCCAGTTTGTGTGTTGTAAATGTTATAGACGTTGGTGAAATTACAACGCCCGGTTTGTGTGTTGTAAATGTTACAGATATTTGTGAAATTCCAATGCCCAGTTTGTGTGTTGTAAATGTTATAGATGTTGGTGAAATTCCAACCCCCAGTATGTGTGTTCTAAATGTTATAGATGTTGGTGAAATTCCAACCCCCAGTTTGTGTGTTGTAAATGTTATAGATGTTGTTGAAATTCCAACCCCCAGTTTGTGTGTTGTAAATGTTAAAGATGTTGGTGAAATTCCAACCCCCAGTATGTGTGTTCTAAATGTTATAGATGTTGGTGAAATTCCAACCCCCAGTTTGTGTGTTGTAAATGTTAAAGATGTTGGTGAAATTCCAACCCCCAGTTTGTGTGTTGTAAATGTTATAGATGTTGGTGAAATTCCAACCCCCAGTTTGTGTGTTGTAAATGTTATAGATGTTGATGAAATTCCGACCCCCAGTTTGTGTGTTGTAAATGCTATAGATTTTGGTGAAATTCCAACTCCCAGTTTGTGTGTTGTAAATGTTATAGATGTTGATGAAATTCCAACCCCCAGTTTGTGTGTTGTAAATGTTATAGATTTTGGTGAAATTCCAACTCCCAGTTTGTGTGTTGTAAATGTTATAGATGTTGGTGAAATTTTAACCCCCAGTTTGTGTGTTGTAAATGTTATAGATGTTGGTGAAATTCCAACCCCCAGTTTGTGTGTTGTAAATGTTAAAGATGTTGGTGAAATTCCAACCCCCAGTTTGTGTGTTGTAAATGTTATAGATTTTGGTGAAATTCCAACCTCCAGTTTGTGTGTTATAGATGTTGGTGAAATTCCAACCCCCAGTTTGTGTGTTGTAAATGTTATAGATGTTGGTGAAATTCCAACCCCCAGTTTGTGTGTTGTAAATGTTAAAGATGTTGGTGAAATTCCAATCCCCAGTTTGTGTGTTGTAAATGTTATAGACGTTGGTGAAATTACAACGCCCGGTTTGTGTGTTGTAAATGTTACAGATATTTGTGAAATTCCAATGCCCAGTTTGTGTGTTGTAAATGTTATAGATGTTGGTGAAATTCCAACCCCCAGTATGTGTGTTCTAAATGTTATAGATGTTGGTGAAATTCCAACCCCCAGTTTGTGTGTTGTAAATGTTATAGATGTTGTTGAAATTCCAACCCCCAGTTTGTGTGTTGTAAATGTTAAAGATGTTGGTGAAATTCCAACCCCCAGTATGTGTGTTCTAAATGTTATAGATGTTGGTGAAATTCCAACCCCCAGTTTGTGTGTTGTAAATGTTAAAGATGTTGGTGAAATTCCAACCCCCAGTTTGTGTGTTGTAAATGTTATAGATGTTGGTGAAATTCCAACCCCCAGTTTGTGTGTTGTAAATGTTATAGATGTTGATGAAATTCCGACCCCCAGTTTGTGTGTTGTAAATGCTATAGATTTTGGTGAAATTCCAACTCCCAGTTTGTGTGTTGTAAATGTTATAGATGTTGATGAAATTCCAACCCCCAGTTTGTGTGTTGTAAATGTTATAGATTTTGGTGAAATTCCAACTCCCAGTTTGTGTGTTGTAAATGTTATAGATGTTGGTGAAATTTTAACCCCCAGTTTGTGTGTTGTAAATGTTATAGATGTTGGTGAAATTCCAACCCCCAGTTTGTGTGTTGTAAATGTTAAAGATGTTGGTGAAATTCCAACCCCCAGTTTGTGTGTTGTAAATGTTATAGATTTTGGTGAAATTCCAACCTCCAGTTTGTGTGTTATAGATGTTGGTGAAATTCCAACCCCCAGTTTGTGTGTTGTAAATGTTATAGATGTTGGTGAAATTCCAACCCCCAGTTTGTGTGTTGTAAATGTTATAGATGTTGGTGAAATTCCAACCCCCAGTATGTGTGTTCTAAATGTTATAGATGTTGGTGAAATTCCAACCCCCAGTTTGTGTGTTGTAGATGTTAAAGATGTTGGTGAAATTCCAACCCCCAGTATGTGTGTTGTAAATGTTATAGATTTTTGTGAAATTCCAACTCCCAGTTTGTGTGTTGTAAATGTTATAGATGTTGATGAAATTCCAACCCCCAGTTTGTGTGTTGTAAATGTTATAGATGTTGGTGAAATTCCAACCCCCAGTTTGTGTGTTGTAAATGTTATAGATGTTGATGAAATTTCAATGCCCAGTATGTGTGTTCTAAATGTTATAGATGTTGGTGAAATTCCAACCCCCAGTTTGTGTGTTGTAAATGTTAAAGATGTTGGTGAAATTCCAACCCCCAGTTTGTGTGTTGTAAATGTTATATATGTTGGTGAAATTCCAATCCCCAGTTTGTGTGTTGTAAATGTTAAAGATGTTGGTGAAATTACAACGCCCGGTTTGTGTGTTGTAAATGTTACAGATATTTGTGAAATTCCAATGCCCAGTTTGTGTGTTGTAAATGTTATAGATGTTGGTGAAATTCCAACCCCCAGTTTGTGTGTTCTAAATGTTATAGATGTTGGTGAAATTCCAACCCCTAGTTTGTGTGTTGTAAATAATATAGATGTTGGTGAAATTCCAATCCCCAGTTTGTGTGTTGTAAATGTCATAGACGTTGGTGAAATTACAACGCCCGGTTTGTGTGTTGTAAATGTTACAGATATTTGTGAAATTCCAATGCCCAGTTTGTGTGTTGTAAATGTTATAGATGTTGGTGAAATTCCAACCCCCAGTTTGTGTGTTCTAAATGTTATAGATGTTGGTGAAATTCCAACCCCCAGTTTGTGTGTTGTAAATGTTATAGATGTTGGTGAAATTCCAACCCCCGGTTTGTGTGTTGTAAATGTTATAGATGTTGATGAAATTCCAATGCCCAGTTTGTGTGTTGTAAATGTTATAGATGTTGGTGAAATTCCAATCCCCAGTTTGTGTGTTGTAAATGTTAAAGATGTTGGTGAAATTCCAATCCCCAGTTTGTGTGTTGTAAATGTTATAGACGTTGGTGAAATTACAACGCCCGGTTTGTGTGTTGTAAATGTTACAGATATTTGTGAAATTCCAACCCCCAGTTTGTGTGTTGTAAATGTTAAAGATGTTGGTGAAATTCCAACCCCCAGTTAATGTGTTGTAAATGTTATAGATGTTGGTGAAATTCCAACCCCCAGTTTGTGTGTTGTAAATGTTATAGATGTTGATGAAATTTCAATGCCCAGTTTGTGTGTTGTAAATGTTATAGATGTTGGTGAAATTCCAACCCCCAGTATGTGTGTTCTAAATGTTATAGATGTTGGTGGAATTCCAACCCCCAGTTTGTGTGTTGTAAATGTTAAAGATGTTGGTGAAATTCCAACCCCCAGTTTGTGTGTTGTAAATGTTATATATGTTGGTGAAATTCCAATCCCCAGTTTGTGTGTTGTAAATGTTAAAGATGTTGGTGAAATTACAACGCCCGGTTTGTGTGTTGTAAATGTTACAGATATTTGTGAAATTCCAATGCCCAGTTTGTGTGTGGTAAATGTTATAGATGTTGGTGAAATTCCTACCCCCAGTTTGTGTGTTCTAAATGTTATAGATGTTGGTGAAATTCCAACCCCTAGTTTGTGTGTTGTAAATAATATAGATGTTGGTGAAATTCCAATCCCCAGTTTGTGTGTTGTAAATGTCATAGACGTTGGTGAAATTACAACGCCCGGTTTGTGTGTTGTAAATGTTACAGATATTTGTGAAATTCCAATGCCCAGTTTGTGTGTTGTAAATGTTATAGATGTTGGTGAAATTCCAACCCCCAGTAAGTGTGTTCTAAATGTTATAGATGTTGGTGAAATTCCAACCCCCAGTTTGTGTGTTGTAAATGTTATAGATGTTGGTGAAATTCCAACCCCCGGTTTGTGTGTTGTAAATGTTATAGATGTTGATGAAATTCCAATGCCCAGTTTGTGTGTTGTAAATGTTATAGATGTTGGTGAAATTCCAATCCCCAGTTTGTGTGTTGTAAATGTTAAAGATGTTGGTGAAATTCCAATCCCCAGTTTGTGTGTTGTAAATGTTATAGACGTTGGTGAAATTACAACGCCCGGTTTGTGTGTTGTAAATGTTACAGATATTTGTGAAATTCCAATGCCCAGTTTGTGTGTTGTAAATGTTATAGATGTTGGTGAAATTCCAACCCCCAGTATGTGTGTTCTAAATGTTATAGATGTTGGTGAAATTCCAACCCCCAGTTTGTGTGTTGTAAATGTTATAGATGTTGTTGAAATTCCAACCCCCAGTTTGTGTGTTGTAAATGTTAAAGATGTTGGTGAAATTCCAACCCCCAGTATGTGTGTTCTAAATGTTATAGATGTTGGTGAAATTCCAACCCCCAGTTTGTGTGTTGTAAATGTTAAAGATGTTGGTGAAATTCCAACCCCCAGTTTGTGTGTTGTAAATGTTATAGATGTTGGTGAAATTCCAACCCCCAGTTTGTGTGTTGTAAATGTTATAGATGTTGATGAAATTCCGACCCCCAGTTTGTGTGTTGTAAATGCTATAGATTTTGGTGAAATTCCAACTCCCAGTTTGTGTGTTGTAAATGTTATAGATGTTGATGAAATTCCAACCCCCAGTTTGTGTGTTGTAAATGTTATAGATTTTGGTGAAATTCCAACTCCCAGTTTGTGTGTTGTAAATGTTATAGATGTTGGTGAAATTTTAACCCCCAGTTTGTGTGTTGTAAATGTTATAGATGTTGGTGAAATTCCAACCCCCAGTTTGTGTGTTGTAAATGTTAAAGATGTTGGTGAAATTCCAACCCCCAGTTTGTGTGTTGTAAATGTTATAGATTTTGGTGAAATTCCAACCTCCAGTTTGTGTGTTAAAGATGTTGGTGTAATTCCAACCCCCAGTTTGTGTGTTGTAAATGTTATATATGTTGGTGAAATTCCAACCCCCAGTTTGTGTGTTGTAAATGTTATAGATGTTGGTGAAATTCCAACCCCCAGTATGTGTGTTCTAAATGTTATAGATGTTGGTGAAATTCCAATCCCCAGTTTGTGTGTTGTAAATGTTAAAGATGTTGGTGAAATTCCAATCCCCAGTTTGTGTGTTGTAAATGTTATAGACGTTGGTGAAATTACAACGCCCGGTTTGTGTGTTGTAAATGTTACAGATATTTGTGAAATTCCAACCCCCAGTTTGTGTGTTGTAAATGTTAAAGATGTTGGTGAAATTCCAACCCCCAGTTTGTGTGTTGTAAATGTTATAGATGTTGGTGAAATTCCAACCCCCAGTTTGTGTGTTGTAAATGTTATAGATGTTGATGAAATTTCAATGCCCAGTTTGTGTGTTGTAAATGTTATAGATGTTGGTGAAATTCCAACCCCCAGTATGTGTGTTCTAAATGTTATAGATGTTGGTGAAATTCCAACCCCCAGTTTGTGTGTTGTAAATGTTAAAGATGTTGGTGAAATTCCAACCCCCAGTTTGTGTGTTGTAAATGTTATATATGTTGGTGAAATTCCAATCCCCAGTTTGTGTGTTGTAAATGTTAAAGATGTTGGTGAAATTACAATGCCCAGTTTGTGTGTTGTAAATGTTACAGATATTTGTGAAATTCCAATGCCCAGTTTGTGTGTTGTAAATGTTATAGATGTTGGTGAAATTCCAACCCCCAGTTTGTGTGTTCTAAATGTTATAGATGTTGGTGAAATTCCAACCCCTAGTTTGTGTGTTGTAAATAATATAGATGTTGGTGAAATTCCAATCCCCAGTTTGTGTGTTGTAAATGTCATAGACGTTGGTGAAATTACAACGCCCGGTTTGTGTGTTGTAAATGTTACAGATATTTGTGAAATTCCAATGCCCAGTTTGTGTGTTGTAAATGTTATAGATGTTGGTGAAATTCCAACCCCCAGTAAGTGTGTTCTAAATGTTATAGATGTTGGTGAAATTCCAACCCCCAGTTTGTGTGTTGTAAATGTTATAGATGTTGGTGAAATTCCAACCCCCGGTTTGTGTGTTGTAAATGTTATAGATGTTGATGAAATTCCAATGCCCAGTTTGTGTGTTGTAAATGTTATAGATGTTGGTGAAATTCCAATCCCCAGTTTGTGTGTTGTAAATGTTAAAGATGTTGGTGAAATTCCAATCCCCAGTTTGTGTGTTGTAAATGTTAAAGATGTTGGTGAAATTCCAATCCCCAGTTTGTGTGTTGTAAATGTTATAGACGTTGGTGAAATTACAACGCCCGGTTTGTGTGTTGTAAATGTTACAGATATTTGTGAAATTCCAATGCCCAGTTTGTGTGTTGTAAATGTTATAGATGTTGGTGAAATTCCAACCCCCAGTATGTGTGTTCTAAATGTTATAGATGTTGGTGAAATTCCAACCCCCAGTTTGTGTGTTGTAAATGTTATAGATGTTGTTGAAATTCCAACCCCCAGTTTGTGTGTTGTAAATGTTAAAGAAGTTGGTGAAATTCCAACCCCCAGTATGTGTGTTGTAAATGTTAAAGATGTTGGTGAAATTCCAACCCCCAGTTTGTGTGTTGTAAATGTTATATATGTTGGTGAAATTCCAACCCCCAGTTTGTGTGTTGTAAATGTTATATATGTTGGTGAAATTCCAATCCCCAGTTTGTGTGTTGTAAATGTTAAAGATGTTGGTGAAATTACAACGCCCGGTTTGTGTGTTGTAAATGTTACAGATATTTGTGAAATTCCAATGCCCAGTTTGTGTGTTGTAAATGTTATAGATGTTGGTGAAATTCCAACCCCCAGTTTGTGTGTTCTAAATGTTATAGATGTTGGTGAAATTCCAACCCCTAGTTTGTGTGTTGTAAATAATATAGATGTTGGTGAAATTCCAATCCCCAGTTTGTGTGTTGTAAATGTCATAGACGTTGGTGAAATTACAACGCCCGGTTTGTGTGTTGTAAATGTTACAGATATTTGTGAAATTCCAATGCCCAGTTTGTGTGTTGTAAATGTTATAGATGTTGGTGAAATTCCAACCCCCAGTTTGTGTGTTCTAAATGTTATAGATGTTGGTGAAATTCCAACCCCCAGTTTGTGTGTTGTAAATGTTATAGATGTTGGTGAAATTCCAACCCCCGGTTTGTGTGTTGTAAATGTTATAGATGTTGATGAAATTCCAATGCCCAGTTTGTGTGTTGTAAATGTTATAGATGTTGGTGAAATTCCAATCCCCAGTTTGTGTGTTGTAAATGTTAAAGATGTTGGTGAAATTCCAATCCCCAGTTTGTGTGTTGTAAATGTTATAGACGTTGGTGAAATTACAACGCCCGGTTTGTGTGTTGTAAATGTTACAGATATTTGTGAAATTCCAACCCCCAGTTTGTGTGTTGTAAATGTTAAAGATGTTGGTGAAATTCCAACCCCCAGTTTGTGTGTTGTAAATGTTATAGATGTTGGTGAAATTCCAACCCCCAGTTTGTGTGTTGTAAATGTTATAGATGTTGATGAAATTTCAATGCCCAGTTTGTGTGTTGTAAATGTTATAGATGTTGGTGAAATTCCAATCCCCAGTTTGTGTGTTGTAAATGTTAAAGATGTTGGTGAAATTCCAATCCCCAGTTTGTGTGTTGTAAATGTTATAGACGTTGGTGAAATTACAACGCCCGGTTTGTGTGTTGTAAATGTTACAGATATTTGTGAAATTCCAACCCCCAGTTTGTGTGTTGTAAATGTTAAAGATGTTGGTGAAATTCCAACCCCCAGTTTGTGTGTTGTAAATGTTATAGATGTTGGTGAAATTCCAACCCCCAGTTTGTGTGTTGTAAATGTTATAGATGTTGATGAAATTTCAATGCCCAGTTTGTGTGTTGTAAATGTTATAGATGTTGGTGAAATTCCAACCCCCAGTATGTGTGTTCTAAATGTTATAGATGTTGGTGAAATTCCAACCCCCAGTTTGTGTGTTGTAAATGTTAAAGATGTTGGTGAAATTCCAACCCCCAGTTTGTGTGTTGTAAATGTTATATATGTTGGTGAAATTCCAATCCCCAGTTTGTGTGTTGTAAATGTTAAAGATGTTGGTGAAATTACAATGCCCAGTTTGTGTGTTGTAAATGTTACAGATATTTGTGAAATTCCAATGCCCAGTTTGTGTGTTGTAAATGTTATAGATGTTGGTGAAATTCCAACCCCCAGTTTGTGTGTTCTAAATGTTATAGATGTTGGTGAAATTCCAACCCCTAGTTTGTGTGTTGTAAATAATATAGATGTTGGTGAAATTCCAATCCCCAGTTTGTGTGTTGTAAATGTCATAGACGTTGGTGAAATTACAACGCCCGGTTTGTGTGTTGTAAATGTTACAGATATTTGTGAAATTCCAATGCCCAGTTTGTGTGTTGTAAATGTTATAGATGTTGGTGAAATTCCAACCCCCAGTAAGTGTGTTCTAAATGTTATAGATGTTGGTGAAATTCCAACCCCCAGTTTGTGTGTTGTAAATGTTATAGATGTTGGTGAAATTCCAACCCCCGGTTTGTGTGTTGTAAATGTTATAGATGTTGATGAAATTCCAATGCCCAGTTTGTGTGTTGTAAATGTTATAGATGTTGGTGAAATTCCAATCCCCAGTTTGTGTGTTGTAAATGTTAAAGATGTTGGTGAAATTCCAATCCCCAGTTTGTGTGTTGTAAATGTTATAGACGTTGGTGAAATTACAACGCCCGGTTTGTGTGTTGTAAATGTTACAGATATTTGTGAAATTCCAATGCCCAGTTTGTGTGTTGTAAATGTTATAGATGTTGGTGAAATTCCAACCCCCAGTATGTGTGTTCTAAATGTTATAGATGTTGGTGAAATTCCAACCCCCAGTTTGTGTGTTGTAAATGTTATAGATGTTGTTGAAATTCCAACCCCCAGTTTGTGTGTTGTAAATGTTAAAGAAGTTGGTGAAATTCCAACCCCCAGTATGTGTGTTGTAAATGTTAAAGATGTTGGTGAAATTCCAACCCCCAGTTTGTGTGTTGTAAATGTTATATATGTTGGTGAAATTCCAACCCCCAGTTTGTGTGTTGTAAATGTTATATATGTTGGTGAAATTCCAATCCCCAGTTTGTGTGTTGTAAATGTTAAAGATGTTGGTGAAATTACAACGCCCGGTTTGTGTGTTGTAAATGTTACAGATATTTGTGAAATTCCAATGCCCAGTTTGTGTGTTGTAAATGTTATAGATGTTGGTGAAATTCCAACCCCCAGTTTGTGTGTTCTAAATGTTATAGATGTTGGTGAAATTCCAACCCCTAGTTTGTGTGTTGTAAATAATATAGATGTTGGTGAAATTCCAATCCCCAGTTTGTGTGTTGTAAATGTCATAGACGTTGGTGAAATTACAACGCCCGGTTTGTGTGTTGTAAATGTTACAGATATTTGTGAAATTCCAATGCCCAGTTTGTGTGTTGTAAATGTTATAGATGTTGGTGAAATTCCAACCCCCAGTTTGTGTGTTCTAAATGTTATAGATGTTGGTGAAATTCCAACCCCCAGTTTGTGTGTTGTAAATGTTATAGATGTTGGTGAAATTCCAACCCCCGGTTTGTGTGTTGTAAATGTTATAGATGTTGATGAAATTCCAATGCCCAGTTTGTGTGTTGTAAATGTTATAGATGTTGGTGAAATTCCAATCCCCAGTTTGTGTGTTGTAAATGTTAAAGATGTTGGTGAAATTCCAATCCCCAGTTTGTGTGTTGTAAATGTTATAGACGTTGGTGAAATTACAACGCCCGGTTTGTGTGTTGTAAATGTTACAGATATTTGTGAAATTCCAACCCCCAGTTTGTGTGTTGTAAATGTTAAAGATGTTGGTGAAATTCCAACCCCCAGTTTGTGTGTTGTAAATGTTATAGATGTTGGTGAAATTCCAACCCCCAGTTTGTGTGTTGTAAATGTTATAGATGTTGATGAAATTTCAATGCCCAGTTTGTGTGTTGTAAATGTTATAGATGTTGGTGAAATTCCAACCCCCAGTATGTGTGTTCTAAATGTTATAGATGTTGGTGGAATTCCAACCCCCAGTTTGTGTGTTGTAAATGTTAAAGATGTTGGTGAAATTCCAACCCCCAGTTTGTGTGTTGTAAATGTTATATATGTTGGTGAAATTCCAATCCCCAGTTTGTGTGTTGTAAATGTTAAAGATGTTGGTGAAATTACAACGCCCGGTTTGTGTGTTGTAAATGTTACAGATATTTGTGAAATTCCAATGCCCAGTTTGTGTGTGGTAAATGTTATAGATGTTGGTGAAATTCCTACCCCCAGTTTGTGTGTTCTAAATGTTATAGATGTTGGTGAAATTCCAACCCCTAGTTTGTGTGTTGTAAATAATATAGATGTTGGTGAAATTCCAATCCCCAGTTTGTGTGTTGTAAATGTCATAGACGTTGGTGAAATTACAACGCCCGGTTTGTGTGTTGTAAATGTTACAGATATTTGTGAAATTCCAATGCCCAGTTTGTGTGTTGTAAATGTTATAGATGTTGGTGAAATTCCAACCCCCAGTAAGTGTGTTCTAAATGTTATAGATGTTGGTGAAATTCCAACCCCCAGTTTGTGTGTTGTAAATGTTATAGATGTTGGTGAAATTCCAACCCCCGGTTTGTGTGTTGTAAATGTTATAGATGTTGATGAAATTCCAATGCCCAGTTTGTGTGTTGTAAATGTTATAGATGTTGGTGAAATTCCAATCCCCAGTTTGTGTGTTGTAAATGTTAAAGATGTTGGTGAAATTCCAATCCCCAGTTTGTGTGTTGTAAATGTTATAGACGTTGGTGAAATTACAACGCCCGGTTTGTGTGTTGTAAATGTTACAGATATTTGTGAAATTCCAATGCCCAGTTTGTGTGTTGTAAATGTTATAGATGTTGGTGAAATTCCAACCCCCAGTATGTGTGTTCTAAATGTTATAGATGTTGGTGAAATTCCAACCCCCAGTTTGTGTGTTGTAAATGTTATAGATGTTGTTGAAATTCCAACCCCCAGTTTGTGTGTTGTAAATGTTAAAGATGTTGGTGAAATTCCAACCCCCAGTATGTGTGTTCTAAATGTTATAGATGTTGGTGAAATTCCAACCCCCAGTTTGTGTGTTGTAAATGTTAAAGATGTTGGTGAAATTCCAACCCCCAGTTTGTGTGTTGTAAATGTTATAGATGTTGGTGAAATTCCAACCCCCAGTTTGTGTGTTGTAAATGTTATAGATGTTGATGAAATTCCGACCCCCAGTTTGTGTGTTGTAAATGCTATAGATTTTGGTGAAATTCCAACTCCCAGTTTGTGTGTTGTAAATGTTATAGATGTTGATGAAATTCCAACCCCCAGTTTGTGTGTTGTAAATGTTATAGATTTTGGTGAAATTCCAACTCCCAGTTTGTGTGTTGTAAATGTTATAGATGTTGGTGAAATTTTAACCCCCAGTTTGTGTGTTGTAAATGTTATAGATGTTGGTGAAATTCCAACCCCCAGTTTGTGTGTTGTAAATGTTAAAGATGTTGGTGAAATTCCAACCCCCAGTTTGTGTGTTGTAAATGTTATAGATTTTGGTGAAATTCCAACCTCCAGTTTGTGTGTTAAAGATGTTGGTGAAATTCCAACCCCCAGTTTGTGTGTTGTAAATGTTATATATGTTGGTGAAATTCCAACCCCCAGTTTGTGTGTTGTAAATGTTATAGATGTTGGTGAAATTCCAACCCCCAGTATGTGTGTTCTAAATGTTATAGATGTTGGTGAAATTCCAATCCCCAGTTTGTGTGTTGTAAATGTTAAAGATGTTGGTGAAATTCCAATCCCCAGTTTGTGTGTTGTAAATGTTATAGACGTTGGTGAAATTACAACGCCCGGTTTGTGTGTTGTAAATGTTACAGATATTTGTGAAATTCCAACCCCCAGTTTGTGTGTTGTAAATGTTAAAGATGTTGGTGAAATTCCAACCCCCAGTTTGTGTGTTGTAAATGTTATAGATGTTGGTGAAATTCCAACCCCCAGTTTGTGTGTTGTAAATGTTATAGATGTTGATGAAATTTCAATGCCCAGTTTGTGTGTTGTAAATGTTATAGATGTTGGTGAAATTCCAACCCCCAGTATGTGTGTTCTAAATGTTATAGATGTTGGTGAAATTCCAACCCCCAGTTTGTGTGTTGTAAATGTTAAAGATGTTGGTGAAATTCCAACCCCCAGTTTGTGTGTTGTAAATGTTATATATGTTGGTGAAATTCCAATCCCCAGTTTGTGTGTTGTAAATGTTAAAGATGTTGGTGAAATTACAATGCCCAGTTTGTGTGTTGTAAATGTTACAGATATTTGTGAAATTCCAATGCCCAGTTTGTGTGTTGTAAATGTTATAGATGTTGGTGAAATTCCAACCCCCAGTTTGTGTGTTCTAAATGTTATAGATGTTGGTGAAATTCCAACCCCTAGTTTGTGTGTTGTAAATAATATAGATGTTGGTGAAATTCCAATCCCCAGTTTGTGTGTTGTAAATGTCATAGACGTTGGTGAAATTACAACGCCCGGTTTGTGTGTTGTAAATGTTACAGATATTTGTGAAATTCCAATGCCCAGTTTGTGTGTTGTAAATGTTATAGATGTTGGTGAAATTCCAACCCCCAGTAAGTGTGTTCTAAATGTTATAGATGTTGGTGAAATTCCAACCCCCAGTTTGTGTGTTGTAAATGTTATAGATGTTGGTGAAATTCCAACCCCCGGTTTGTGTGTTGTAAATGTTATAGATGTTGATGAAATTCCAATGCCCAGTTTGTGTGTTGTAAATGTTATAGATGTTGGTGAAATTCCAATCCCCAGTTTGTGTGTTGTAAATGTTAAAGATGTTGGTGAAATTCCAATCCCCAGTTTGTGTGTTGTAAATGTTATAGACGTTGGTGAAATTACAACGCCCGGTTTGTGTGTTGTATATGTTACAGATATTTGTGAAATTCCAATGCCCAGTTTGTGTGTTGTAAATGTTATAGATGTTGGTGAAATTCCAACCCCCAGTATGTGTGTTCTAAATGTTATAGATGTTGGTGAAATTCCAACCCCCAGTTTGTGTGTTGTAAATGTTATAGATGTTGTTGAAATTCCAACCCCCAGTTTGTGTGTTGTAAATGTTAAAGAAGTTGGTGAAATTCCAACCCCCAGTATGTGTGTTCTAAATGTTATAGATGTTGGTGAAATTCCAACCCCCAGTTTGTGTGTTGTAAATGTTAAAGATGTTGGTGAAATTCCAACCCCCAGTTTGTGTGTTGTAAATGTTATAGATGTTGGTGAAATTCCAACCCCCAGTTTGTGTGTTGTAAATGTTATAGATGTTGATGAAATTCCGACCCCCAGTTTGTGTGTTGTAAATGCTATAGATTTTGGTGAAATTCCAACTCCCAGTTTGTGTGTTGTAAATGTTATAGATGTTGATGAAATTCCAACCCCCAGTTTGTGTGTTGTAAATGTTATAGATTTTGGTGAAATTCCAACTCCCAGTTTGTGTGTTGTAAATGTTATAGATGTTGGTGAAATTTTAACCCCCAGTTTGTGTGTTGTAAATGTTATAGATGTTGGTGAAATTCCAACCCCCAGTTTGTGTGTTGTAAATGTTAAAGATGTTGGTGAAATTCCAACCCCCAGTTTGTGTGTTGTAAATGTTATAGATTTTGGTGAAATTCCAACCTCCAGTTTGTGTGTTATAGATGTTGGTGAAATTCCAACCCCCAGTTTGTGTGTTGTAAATGTTATAGATGTTGGTGAAATTCCAACCCCCAGTTTGTGTGTTGTAAATGTTATAGATGTTGGTGAAATTCCAACCCCCAGTATGTGTGTTCTAAATGTTATAGATGTTGGTGAAATTCCAACCCCCAGTTTGTGTGTTGTAGATGTTAAAGATGTTGGTGAAATTCCAACCCCCAGTATGTGTGTTGTAAATGTTATAGATTTTTGTGAAATTCCAACTCCCAGTTTGTGTGTTGTAAATGTTATAGATGTTGATGAAATTCCAACCCCCAGTTTGTGTGTTGTAAATGTTATAGATGTTGGTGAAATTCCAACCCCCAGTTTGTGTGTTGTAAATGTTATAGATGTTGATGAAATTTCAATGCCCAGTATGTGTGTTCTAAATGTTATAGATGTTGGTGAAATTCCAACCCCCAGTTTGTGTGTTGTAAATGTTAAAGATGTTGGTGAAATTCCAACCCCCAGTTTGTGTGTTGTAAATGTTATATATGTTGGTGAAATTCCAATCCCCAGTTTGTGTGTTGTAAATGTTAAAGATGTTGGTGAAATTACAACGCCCGGTTTGTGTGTTGTAAATGTTACAGATATTTGTGAAATTCCAATGCCCAGTTTGTGTGTTGTAAATGTTATAGATGTTGGTGAAATTCCTACCCCCAGTTTGTGTGTTCTAAATGTTATAGATGTTGGTGAAAGTCCAACCCCTAGTTTGTGTGTTGTAAATAATATAGATGTTGGTGAAATTCCAATCCCCAGTTTGTGTGTTGTAAATGTCATAGACGTTGGTGAAATTACAACGCCCGGTTTGTGTGTTGTAAATGTTACAGATATTTGTGAAATTCCAATGCCCAGTTTGTGTGTTGTAAATGTTATAGATGTTGGTGAAATTCCAACCCCCAGTAAGTGTGTTCTAAATGTTATAGATGTTGGTGAAATTCCAACCCCCAGTTTGTGTGTTGTAAATGTTATAGATGTTGATGAAATTTCAATGCCCAGTATGTGTGTTCTAAATGTTATAGATGTTGGTGAAATTCCAACCCCCAGTTTGTGTGTTGTAAATGTTAAAGATGTTGGTGAAATTCCAACCCCCAGTTTGTGTGTTGTAAATGTTATATATGTTGGTGAAATTCCAATCCCCAGTTTGTGTGTTGTAAATGTTAAAGATGTTGGTGAAATTACAACGCCCGGTTTGTGTGTTGTAAATGTTACAGATATTTGTGAAATTCCAATGCCCAGTTTGTGTGTTGTAAATGTTATAGATGTTGGTGAAATTCCAACCCCCAGTTTGTGTGTTCTAAATGTTATAGATGTTGGTGAAATTCCAACCCCTAGTTTGTGTGTTGTAAATAATATAGATGTTGGTGAAATTCCAATCCCCAGTTTGTGTGTTGTAAATGTCATAGACGTTGGTGAAATTACAACGCCCGGTTTGTGTGTTGTAAATGTTACAGATATTTGTGAAATTCCAATGCCCAGTTTGTGTGTTGTAAATGTTATAGATGTTGGTGAAATTCCAACCCCCAGTTTGTGTGTTCTAAATGTTATAGATGTTGGTGAAATTCCAACCCCCAGTTTGTGTGTTGTAAATGTTATAGATGTTGGTGAAATTCCAAGCCCCGGTTTGTGTGTTGTAAATGTTATAGATGTTGATGAAATTCCAATGCCCAGTTTGTGTGTTGTAAATGTTATAGATGTTGGTGAAATTCCAATCCCCAGTTTGTGTGTTGTAAATGTTAAAGATGTTGGTGAAATTCCAATCCCCAGTTTGTGTGTTGTAAATGTTATAGACGTTGGTGAAATTACAACGCCCGGTTTGTGTGTTGTAAATGTTACAGATATTTGTGAAATTCCAACCCCCAGTTTGTGTGTTGTAAATGTTAAAGATGTTGGTGAAATTCCAACCCCCAGTTTGTGTGTTGTAAATGTTATAGATGTTGGTGAAATTCCAACCCCCAGTTTGTGTGTTGTAAATGTTATAGATGTTGGTGAAATTCCAACCCCCGGTTTGTGTGTTGTAAATGTTATAGATGTTGATGAAATTCCAATGCCCAGTTTGTGTGTTGTAAATGTTATAGATGTTGGTGAAATTCCAATCCCCAGTTTGTGTGTTGTAAATGTTAAAGATGTTGGTGAAATTCCAATCCCCAGTTTGTGTGTTGTAAATGTTATAGACGTTGGTGAAATTACAACGCCCGGTTTGTGTGTTGTAAATGTTACAGATATTTGTGAAATTCCAATGCCCAGTTTGTGTGTTGTAAATGTTATAGATGTTGGTGAAATTCCAACCCCCAGTATGTGTGTTCTAAATGTTATAGATGTTGGTGAAATTCCAACCCCCAGTTTGTGTGTTGTAAATGTTATAGATGTTGTTGAAATTCCAACCCCCAGTTTGTGTGTTGTAAATGTTAAAGAAGTTGGTGAAATTCCAACCCCCAGTATGTGTGTTCTAAATGTTATAGATGTTGGTGAAATTCCAACCCCCAGTTTGTGTGTTGTAAATGTTAAAGATGTTGGTGAAATTCCAACCCCCAGTTTGTGTGTTGTAAATGTTATAGATGTTGGTGAAATTCCAACCCCCAGTTTGTGTGTTGTAAATGTTATAGATGTTGATGAAATTCCGACCCCCAGTTTGTGTGTTGTAAATGCTATAGATTTTGGTGAAATTCCAACTCCCAGTTTGTGTGTTGTAAATGTTATAGATGTTGATGAAATTCCAACCCCCAGTTTGTGTGTTGTAAATGTTATAGATTTTGGTGAAATTCCAACTCCCAGTTTGTGTGTTGTAAATGTTATAGATGTTGGTGAAATTTTAACCCCCAGTTTGTGTGTTGTAAATGTTATAGATGTTGGTGAAATTCCAACCCCCAGTTTGTGTGTTGTAAATGTTAAAGATGTTGGTGAAATTCCAACCCCCAGTTTGTGTGTTGTAAATGTTATAGATTTTGGTGAAATTCCAACCTCCAGTTTGTGTGTTATAGATGTTGGTTAAATTCCAACCCCCAGTTTGTGTGTTGTAAATGTTATAGATGTTGGTGAAATTCCAACCCCCAGTTTGTGTGTTGTAAATGTTATAGATGTTGGTGAAATTCCAACCCCCAGTATGTGTGTTCTAAATGTTATAGATGTTGGTGAAATTCCAACCCCCAGTTTGTGTGTTGTAGATGTTAAAGATGTTGGTGAAATTCCAACCCCCAGTATGTGTGTTGTAAATGTTATAGATTTTTGTGAAATTCCAACTCCCAGTTTGTGTGTTGTAAATGTTATAGATGTTGATGAAATTCCAACCCCCAGTTTGTGTGTTGTAAATGTTATAGATGTTGGTGAAATTCCAACCCCCAGTTTGTGTGTTGTAAATGTTATAGATGTTGATGAAATTTCAATGCCCAGTATGTGTGTTCTAAATGTTATAGATGTTGGTGAAATTCCAACCCCCAGTTTGTGTGTTGTAAATGTTAAAGATGTTGGTGAAATTCCAACCCCCAGTTTGTGTGTTGTAAATGTTATATATGTTGGTGAAATTCCAATCCCCAGTTTGTGTGTTGTAAATGTTAAAGATGTTGGTGAAATTACAACGCCCGGTTTGTGTGTTGTAAATGTTACAGATATTTGTGAAATTCCAATGCCCAGTTTGTGTGTTGTAAATGTTATAGATGTTGGTGAAATTCCAACCCCCAGTTTGTGTGTTCTAAATGTTATAGATGTTGGTGAAATTCCAACCCCTAGTTTGTGTGTTGTAAATAATATAGATGTTGGTGAAATTCCAATCCCCAGTTTGTGTGTTGTAAATGTCATAGACGTTGGTGAAATTACAACGCCCGGTTTGTGTGTTGTAAATGTTACAGATATTTGTGAAATTCCAATGCCCAGTTTGTGTGTTGTAAATGTTATAGATGTTGGTGAAATTCCAACCCCCAGTTTGTGTGTTCTAAATGTTATAGATGTTGGTGAAATTCCAACCCCCAGTTTGTGTGTTGTAAATGTTATAGATGTTGGTGAAATTCCAACCCCCGGTTTGTGTGTTGTAAATGTTATAGATGTTGATGAAATTCCAATGCCCAGTTTGTGTGTTGTAAATGTTATAGATGTTGGTGAAATTCCAATCCCCAGTTTGTGTGTTGTAAATGTTAAAGATGTTGGTGAAATTCCAATCCCCAGTTTGTGTGTTGTAAATGTTATAGACGTTGGTGAAATTACAACGCCCGGTTTGTGTGTTGTAAATGTTACAGATATTTGTGAAATTCCAACCCCCAGTTTGTGTGTTGTAAATGTTAAAGATGTTGGTGAAATTCCAACCCCCAGTTTGTGTGTTGTAAATGTTATAGATGTTGGTGAAATTCCAACCCCCAGTTTGTGTGTTGTAAATGTTATAGATGTTGATGAAATTTCAATGCCCAGTTTGTGTGTTGTAAATGTTATAGATGTTGGTGAAATTCCAACCCCCAGTATGTGTGTTCTAAATGTTATAGATGTTGGTGAAATTCCAACCCCCAGTTTGTGTGTTGTAAATGTTAAAGATGTTGGTGAAATTCCAATCCCCAGTTTGTGTGTTGTAAATGTTATATATGTTGGTGAAATTCCAATCCCCAGTTTGTGTGTTGTAAATGTTAAAGATGTTGGTGAAATTACAACGCCCGGTTTGTGTGTTGTAAATGTTACAGATATTTGTGAAATTCCAATGCCCAGTTTGTGTGTTGTAAATGTTATAGATGTTGGTGAAATTCCTACCCCCAGTTTGTGTGTTCTAAATGTTATAGATGTTGGTGAAATTCCAACCCCTAGTTTGTGTGTTGTAAATAATATAGATGTTGGTGAAATTCCAATCCCCAGTTTGTGTGTTGTAAATGTCATAGACGTTGGTGAAATTACAACGCCCGGTTTGTGTGTTGTAAATGTTACAGATATTTGTGAAATTCCAATGCCCAGTTTGTGTGTTGTAAATGTTATAGATGTTGGTGAAATTCCAACCCCCAGTAAGTGTGTTCTAAATGTTATAGATGTTGGTGAAATTCCAACCCCCAGTTTGTGTGTTGTAAATGTTATAGATGTTGATGAAATTTCAATGCCCAGTATGTGTGTTCTAAATGTTATAGATGTTGGTGAAATTCCAACCCCCAGTTTGTGTGTTGTAAATGTTAAAGATGTTGGTGAAATTCCAACCCCCAGTTTGTGTGTTGTAAATGTTATATATGTTGGTGAAATTCCAATCCCCAGTTTGTGTGTTGTAAATGTTAAAGATGTTGGTGAAATTACAACGCCCGGTTTGTGTGTTGTAAATGTTACAGATATTTGTGAAATTCCAATGCCCAGTTTGTGTGTTGTAAATGTTATAGATGTTGGTGAAATTCCAACCCCCAGTTTGTGTGTTCTAAATGTTATAGATGTTGGTGAAA
The DNA here is from genome assembly GCF_964263955.1 of Coregonus lavaretus. Taxonomy (NCBI): domain Eukaryota; kingdom Metazoa; phylum Chordata; class Actinopteri; order Salmoniformes; family Salmonidae; genus Coregonus; species Coregonus lavaretus. The sequence goes on from NC_139988.1 coordinate 16,538,859, forward strand.
TTCCAACCCCTAGTTTGTGTGTTGTAAATAATATAGATGTTGGTGAAATTCCAATCCCCAGTTTGTGTGTTGTAAATGTCATAGACGTTGGTGAAATTACAACGCCCGGTTTGTGTGTTGTAAATGTTACAGATATTTGTGAAATTCCAATGCCCAGTTTGTGTGTTGTAAATGTTATAGATGTTGGTGAAATTCCAACCCCCAGTTTGTGTGTTCTAAATGTTATAGATGTTGGTGAAATTCCAACCCCCAGTTTGTGTGTTGTAAATGTTATAGATGTTGGTGAAATTCCAACCCCCGGTTTGTGTGTTGTAAATGTTATAGATGTTGATGAAATTCCAATGCCCAGTTTGTGTGTTGTAAATGTTATAGATGTTGGTGAAATTCCAATCCCCAGTTTGTGTGTTGTAAATGTTAAAGATGTTGGTGAAATTCCAATCCCCAGTTTGTGTGTTGTAAATGTTATAGACGTTGGTGAAATTACAACGCCCGGTTTGTGTGTTGTAAATGTTACAGATATTTGTGAAATTCCAACCCCCAGTTTGTGTGTTGTAAATGTTAAAGATGTTGGTGAAATTCCAACCCCCAGTTTGTGTGTTGTAAATGTTATAGATGTTGGTGAAATTCCAACCCCCAGTTTGTGTGTTGTAAATGTTATAGATGTTGATGAAATTTCAATGCCCAGTTTGTGTGTTGTAAATGTTATAGATGTTGGTGAAATTCCAACCCCCAGTATGTGTGTTCTAAATGTTATAGATGTTGGTGAAATTCCAACCCCCAGTTTGTGTGTTGTAAATGTTAAAGATGTTGGTGAAATTCCAATCCCCAGTTTGTGTGTTGTAAATGTTATATATGTTGGTGAAATTCCAATCCCCAGTTTGTGTGTTGTAAATGTTAAAGATGTTGGTGAAATTACAACGCCCGGTTTGTGTGTTGTAAATGTTACAGATATTTGTGAAATTCCAATGCCCAGTTTGTGTGTTGTAAATGTTATAGATGTTGGTGAAATTCCTACCCCCAGTTTGTGTGTTCTAAATGTTATAGATGTTGGTGAAATTCCAACCCCTAGTTTGTGTGTTGTAAATAATATAGATGTTGGTGAAATTCCAATCCCCAGTTTGTGTGTTGTAAATGTCATAGACGTTGGTGAAATTACAACGCCCGGTTTGTGTGTTGTAAATGTTACAGATATTTGTGAAATTCCAATGCCCAGTTTGTGTGTTGTAAATGTTATAGATGTTGGTGAAATTCCAACCCCCAGTAAGTGTGTTCTAAATGTTATAGATGTTGGTGAAATTCCAACCCCCAGTTTGTGTGTTGTAAATGTTATAGATGTTGATGAAATTTCAATGCCCAGTATGTGTGTTCTAAATGTTATAGATGTTGGTGAAATTCCAACCCCCAGTTTGTGTGTTGTAAATGTTAAAGATGTTGGTGAAATTCCAACCCCCAGTTTGTGTGTTGTAAATGTTATATATGTTGGTGAAATTCCAATCCCCAGTTTGTGTGTTGTAAATGTTAAAGATGTTGGTGAAATTACAACGCCTGGTTTGTGTGTTGTAAATGTTACAGATATTTGTGAAATTCCAATGCCCAGTTTGTGTGTTGTAAATGTTATAGATGTTGGTGAAATTCCAACCCCCAGTTTGTGTGTTCTAAATGTTATAGATGTTGGTGAAATTCCAACCCCTAGTTTGTGTGTTGTAATTAATATAGATGTTGGTGAAATTCCAATCCCCAGTTTGTGTGTTGTAAATGTCATAGACGTTGGTGAAATTACAACGCCCGGTTTGTGTGTTGTAAATGTTACAGATATTTGTGAAATTCCAATGCCCAGTTTGTGTGTTGTAAATGTTATAGATGTTGGTGAAATTCCAACCCCCAGTTTGTGTGTTCTAAATGTTATAGATGTTGGTGAAATTCCAACCCCCAGTTTGTGTGTTGTAAATGTTATAGATGTTGGTGAAATTCCAACCCCCGGTTTGTGTGTTGTAAATGTTATAGATGTTGATGAAATTCCAATGCCCAGTTTGTGTGTTGTAAATGTTATAGATGTTGGTGAAATTCCAATCCCCAGTTTGTGTGTTGTAAATGTTAAAGATGTTGGTGAAATTCCAATCCCCAGTTTGTGTGTTGTAAATGTTATAGACGTTGGTGAAATTACAACGCCCGGTTTGTGTGTTGTAAATGTTACAGATATTTGTGAAATTCCAACCCCCAGTTTGTGTGTTGTAAATGTTAAAGATGTTGGTGAAATTCCAACCCCCAGTTTGTGTGTTGTAAATGTTATAGATGTTGGTGAAATTCCAACCCCCAGTTTGTGTGTTGTAAATGTTATAGATGTTGATGAAATTTCAATGCCCAGTTTGTGTGTTGTAAATGTTATAGATGTTGGTGAAATTCCAACCCCCAGTATGTGTGTTCTAAATGTTATAGATGTTGGTGAAATTCCAACCCCCAGTTTGTGTGTTGTAAATGTTAAAGATGTTGGTGAAATTCCAACCCCCAGTTTGTGTGTTGTAAATGTTATATATGTTGGTGAAATTCCAATCCCCAGTTTGTGTGTTGTAAATGTTAAAGATGTTGGTGAAATTACAACGCCCGGTTTGTGTGTTGTAAATGTTACAGATATTTGTGAAATTCCAATGCCCAGTTTGTGTGTTGTAAATGTTATAGATGTTGGTGAAATTCCTACCCCCAGTTTGTGTGTTCTAAATGTTATAGATGTTGGTGAAATTCCAACCCCTAGTTTGTGTGTTGTAAATAATATAGATGTTGGTGAAATTCCAATCCCCAGTTTGTGTGTTGTAAATGTCATAGACGTTGGTGAAATTACAACGCCCGGTTTGTGTGTTGTAAATGTTACAGATATTTGTGAAATTCCAATGCCCAGTTTGTGTGTTGTAAATGTTATAGATGTTGGTGAAATTCCAACCCCCAGTAAGTGTGTTCTAAATGTTATAGATGTTGGTGAAATTCCAACCCCCAGTTTGTGTGTTGTAAATGTTATAGATGTTGGTGAAATTCCAACCCCCGGTTTGTGTGTTGTAAATGTTATAGATGTTGATGAAATTCCAATGCCCAGTTTGTGTGTTGTAAATGTTATAGATGTTGGTGAAATTCCAATCCCCAGTTTGTGTGTTGTAAATGTTAAAGATGTTGGTGAAATTCCAATCCCCAGTTTGTGTGTTGTAAATGTTATAGACGTTGGTGAAATTACAACGCCCGGTTTGTGTGTTGTAAATGTTACAGATATTTGTGAAATTCCAATGCCCAGTTTGTGTGTTGTAAATGTTATAGATGTTGGTGAAATTCCAACCCCCAGTATGTGTGTTCTAAATGTTATAGATGTTGGTGAAATTCCAACCCCCAGTTTGTGTGTTGTAAATGTTATAGATGTTGTTGAAATTCCAACCCCCAGTTTGTGTGTTGTAAATGTTAAAGATGTTGGTGAAATTCCAACCCCCAGTATGTGTGTTCTAAATGTTATAGATGTTGGTGAAATTCCAACCCCCAGTTTGTGTGTTGTAAATGTTAAAGATGTTGGTGAAATTCCAACCCCCAGTTTGTGTGTTGTAAATGTTATAGATGTTGGTGAAATTCCAACCCCCAGTTTGTGTGTTGTAAATGTTATAGATGTTGATGAAATTCCGACCCCCAGTTTGTGTGTTGTAAATGCTATAGATTTTGGTGAAATTCCAACTCCCAGTTTGTGTGTTGTAAATGTTATAGATGTTGATGAAATTCCAACCCCCAGTTTGTGTGTTGTAAATGTTATAGATTTTGGTGAAATTCCAACTCCCAGTTTGTGTGTTGTAAATGTTATAGATGTTGGTGAAATTTTAACCCCCAGTTTGTGTGTTGTAAATGTTATAGATGTTGGTGAAATTCCAACCCCCAGTTTGTGTGTTGTAAATGTTAAAGATGTTGGTGAAATTCCAACCCCCAGTTTGTGTGTTGTAAATGTTATAGATTTTGGTGAAATTCCAACCTCCAGTTTGTGTGTTATAGATGTTGGTGAAATTCCAACCCCCAGTTTGTGTGTTGTAAATGTTATAGATGTTGGTGAAATTCCAACCCCCAGTTTGTGTGTTGTAAATGTTATAGATGTTGGTGAAATTCCAACCCCCAGTATGTGTGTTCTAAATGTTATAGATGTTGGTGAAATTCCAACCCCCAGTTTGTGTGTTGTAGATGTTAAAGATGTTGGTGAAATTCCAACCCCCAGTATGTGTGTTGTAAATGTTATAGATGTTGGTGAAATTCCAACTCCCAGTTTGTGTGTTGTAAATGTTATAGATGTTGATGAAATTCCAACCCCCAGTTTGTGTGTTGTAAATGTTATAGATGTTGGTGAAATTCCAACCCCCAGTTTGTGTGTTGTAAATGTTATAGATGTTGATGAAATTTCAATGCCCAGTATGTGTGTTCTAAATGTTATAGATGTTGGTGAAATTCCAACCCCCAGTTTGTGTGTTGTAAATGTTAAAGATGTTGGTGAAATTCCAACCCCCAGTTTGTGTGTTGTAAATGTTATATATGTTGGTGAAATTCCAATCCCCAGTTTGTGTGTTGTAAATGTTAAAGATGTTGGTGAAATTCCAATCCCCAGTTTGTGTGTTGTAAATGTTATAGACGTTGGTGAAATTACAACGCCCGGTTTGTGTGTTGTAAATGTTACAGATATTTGTGAAATTCCAACCCCCAGTTTGTGTGTTGTAAATGTTAAAGATGTTGGTGAAATTCCAACCCCCAGTTTGTGTGTTGTAAATGTTATAGATGTTGGTGAAATTCCAACCCCCAGTTTGTGTGTTGTAAATGTTATAGATGTTGATGAAATTTCAATGCCCAGTTTGTGTGTTGTAAATGTTATAGATGTTGGTGAAATTCCAACCCCCAGTATGTGTGTTCTAAATGTTATAGATGTTGGTGAAATTCCAACCCCCAGTTTGTGTGTTGTAAATGTTAAAGATGTTGGTGAAATTCCAACCCCCAGTTTGTGTGTTGTAAATGTTATATATGTTGGTGAAATTCCAATCCCCAGTTTGTGTGTTGTAAATGTTAAAGATGTTGGTGAAATTACAACGCCCGGTTTGTGTGTTGTAAATGTTACAGATATTTGTGAAATTCCAATGCCCAGTTTGTGTGTTGTAAATGTTATAGATGTTGGTGAAATTCCTACCCCCAGTTTGTGTGTTCTAAATGTTATAGATGTTGGTGAAATTCCAACCCCTAGTTTGTGTGTTGTAAATAATATAGATGTTGGTGAAATTCCAATCCCCAGTTTGTGTGTTGTAAATGTCATAGACGTTGGTGAAATTACAACGCCCGGTTTGTGTGTTGTAAATGTTACAGATATTTGTGAAATTCCAATGCCCAGTTTGTGTGTTGTAAATGTTATAGATGTTGGTGAAATTCCAACCCCCAGTAAGTGTGTTCTAAATGTTATAGATGTTGGTGAAATTCCAACCCCCAGTTTGTGTGTTGTAAATGTTATAGATGTTGGTGAAATTCCAACCCCCGGTTTGTGTGTTGTAAATGTTATAGATGTTGATGAAATTCCAATGCCCAGTTTGTGTGTTGTAAATGTTATAGATGATGGTGAAATTCCAATCCCCAGTTTGTGTGTTGTAAATGTTAAAGATGTTGGTGAAATTCCAATCCCCAGTTTGTGTGTTGTAAATGTTATAGACGTTGGTGAAATTACAACGCCCGGTTTGTGTGTTGTAAATGTTACAGATATTTGTGAAATTCCAATGCCCAGTTTGTGTGTTGTAAATGTTATAGATGTTGGTGAAATTCCAACCCCCAGTATGTGTGTTCTAAATGTTATAGATGTTGGTGAAATTCCAACCCCCAGTTTGTGTGTTGTAAATGTTATAGATGTTGTTGAAATTCCAACCCCCAGTTTGTGTGTTGTAAATGTTAAAGATGTTGGTGAAATTCCAACCCCCAGTATGTGTGTTCTAAATGTTATAGATGTTGGTGAAATTCCAACCCCCAGTTTGTGTGTTGTAAATGTTAAAGATGTTGGTGAAATTCCAACCCCCAGTTTGTGTGTTGTAAATGTTATAGATGTTGGTGAAATTCCAACCCCCAGTTTGTGTGTTGTAAATGTTATAGATGTTGATGAAATTCCGACCCCCAGTTTGTGTGTTGTAAATGCTATAGATTTTGGTGAAATTCCAACTCCCAGTTTGTGTGTTGTAAATGTTATAGATGTTGATGAAATTCCAACCCCCAGTTTGTGTGTTGTAAATGTTATAGATTTTGGTGAAATTCCAACTCCCAGTTTGTGTGTTGTAAATGTTATAGATGTTGGTGAAATTTTAACCCCCAGTTTGTGTGTTGTAAATGTTATAGATGTTGGTGAAATTCCAACCCCCAGTTTGTGTGTTGTAAATGTTAAAGATGTTGGTGAAATTCCAACCCCCAGTTTGTGTGTTGTAAATGTTATAGATTTTGGTGAAATTCCAACCTCCAGTTTGTGTGTTATAGATGTTGGTGAAATTCCAACCCCCAGTTTGTGTGTTGTAAATGTTATAGATGTTGGTGAAATTCCAACCCCCAGTTTGTGTGTTGTAAATGTTATAGATGTTGGTGAAATTCCAACCCCCAGTATGTGTGTTCTAAATGTTATAGATGTTGGTGAAATTCCAACCCCCAGTTTGTGTGTTGTAGATGTTAAAGATGTTGGTGAAATTCCAACCCCCAGTATGTGTGTTGTAAATGTTATAGATGTTGGTGAAATTCCAACTCCCAGTTTGTGTGTTGTAAATGTTATAGATGTTGATGAAATTCCAACCCCCAGTTTGTGTGTTGTAAATGTTATAGATGTTGGTGAAATTCCAACCCCCAGTTTGTGTGTTGTAAATGTTATAGATGTTGATGAAATTTCAATGCCCAGTATGTGTGTTCTAAATGTTATAGATGTTGGTGAAATTCCAACCCCCAGTTTGTGTGTTGTAAATGTTAAAGATGTTGGTGAAATTCCAACCCCCAGTTTGTGTGTTGTAAATGTTATATATGTTGGTGAAATTCCAATCCCCAGTTTGTGTGTTGTAAATGTTAAAGATGTTGGTGAAATTACAACGCCCGGTTTGTGTGTTGTAAATGTTACAGATATTTGTGAAATTCCAATGCCCAGTTTGTGTGTTGTAAATGTTATAGATGTTGGTGAAATTCCAACCCCCAGTTTGTGTGTTCTAAATGTTATAGATGTTGGTGAAATTCCAACCCCTAGTTTGTGTGTTGTAAATAATATAGATGTTGGTGAAATTCCAATCCCCAGTTTGTGTGTTGTAAATGTCATAGACGTTGGTGAAATTACAACGCCCGGTTTGTGTGTTGTAAATGTTACAGATATTTGTGAAATTCCAATGCCCAGTTTGTGTGTTGTAAATGTTATAGATGTTGGTGAAATTCCAACCCCCAGTTTGTGTGTTCTAAATGTTCTAGATGTTGGTGAAATTCCAACCCCCAGTTTGTGTGTTGTAAATGTTATAGATGTTGGTGAAATTCCAACCCCCGGTTTGTGTGTTGTAAATGTTATAGATGTTGATGAAATTCCAATGCCCAGTTTGTGTGTTGTAAATGTTATAGATGTTGGTGAAATTCCAATCCCCAGTTTGTGTGTTGTAAATGTTAAAGATGTTGGTGAAATTCCAATCCCCAGTTTGTGTGTTGTAAATGTTATAGACGTTGGTGAAATTACAACGCCCGGTTTGTGTGTTGTAAATGTTACAGATATTTGTGAAATTCCAACCCCCAGTTTGTGTGTTGTAAATGTTAAAGATGTTGGTGAAATTCCAACCCCCAGTTTGTGTGTTGTAAATGTTATAGATGTTGGTGAAATTCCAACCCCCAGTTTGTGTGTTGTAAATGTTATAGATGTTGATGAAATTTCAATGCCCAGTTTGTGTGTTGTAAATGTTATAGATGTTGGTGAAATTCCAACCCCCAGTATGTGTGTTCTAAATGTTATAGATGTTGGTGAAATTCCAACCCCCAGTTTGTGTGTTGTAAATGTTAAAGATGTTGGTGAAATTCCAACCCCCAGTTTGTGTGTTGTAAATGTTATATATGTTGGTGAAATTCCAATCCCCAGTTTGTGTGTTGTAAATGTTAAAGATGTTGGTGAAATTACAACGCCCGGTTTGTGTGTTGTAAATGTTACAGATATTTGTGAAATTCCAATGCCCAGTTTGTGTGTTGTAAATGTTATAGATGTTGGTGAAATTCCTACCCCCAGTTTGTGTGTTCTAAATGTTATAGATGTTGGTGAAATTCCAACCCCTAGTTTGTGTGTTGTAAATAATATAGATGTTGGTGAAATTCCAATCCCCAGTTTGTGTGTTGTAAATGTCATAGACGTTGGTGAAATTACAACGCCCGGTTTGTGTGTTGTAAATGTTACAGATATTTGTGAAATTCCAATGCCCAGTTTGTGTGTTGTAAATGTTATAGATGTTGGTGAAATTCCAACCCCCAGTAAGTGTGTTCTAAATGTTATAGATGTTGGTGAAATTCCAACCCCCAGTTTGTGTGTTGTAAATGTTATAGATGTTGGTGAAATTCCAACCCCCGGTTTGTGTGTTGTAAATGTTATAGATGTTGATGAAATTCCAATGCCCAGTTTGTGTGTTGTAAATGTTATAGATGTTGGTGAAATTCCAATCCCCAGTTTGTGTGTTGTAAATGTTAAAGATGTTGGTGAAATTCCAATCCCCAGTTTGTGTGTTGTAAATGTTATAGACGTTGGTGAAATTACAACGCCCGGTTTGTGTGTTGTAAATGTTACAGATATTTGTGAAATTCCAATGCCCAGTTTGTGTGTTGTAAATGTTATAGATGTTGGTGAAATTCCAACCCCCAGTATGTGTGTTCTAAATGTTATAGATGTTGGTGAAATTCCAACCCCCAGTTTGTGTGTTGTAAATGTTATAGATGTTGTTGAAATTCCAACCCCCAGTTTGTGTGTTGTAAATGTTAAAGATGTTGGTGAAATTCCAACCCCCAGTATGTGTGTTCTAAATGTTATAGATGTTGGTGAAATTCCAACCCCCAGTTTGTGTGTTGTAAATGTTAAAGATGTTGGTGAAATTCCAACCCCCAGTTTGTGTGTTGTAAATGTTATAGATGTTGGTGAAATTCCAACCCCCAGTTTGTGTGTTGTAAATGTTATAGATGTTGATGAAATTCCGACCCCCAGTTTGTGTGTTGTAAATGCTATAGATTTTGGTGAAATTCCAACTCCCAGTTTGTGTGTTGTAAATGTTATAGATGTTGATGAAATTCCAACCCCCAGTTTGTGTGTTGTAAATGTTATAGATTTTGGTGAAATTCCAACTCCCAGTTTGTGTGTTGTAAATGTTATAGATGTTGGTGAAATTTTAACCCCCAGTTTGTGTGTTGTAAATGTTATAGATGTTGGTGAAATTCCAACCCCCAGTTTGTGTGTTGTAAATGTTAAAGATGTTGGTGAAATTCCAACCCCCAGTTTGTGTGTTGTAAATGTTATAGATTTTGGTGAAATTCCAACCTCCAGTTTGTGTGTTAAAGATGTTGGTGAAATTCCAACCCCCAGTTTGTGTGTTGTAAATGTTATATATGTTGGTGAAATTCCAACCCCCAGTTTGTGTGTTGTAAATGTTATAGATGTTGGTGAAATTCCAACCCCCAGTATGTGTGTTCTAAATGTTATAGATGTTGGTGAAATTCCAACCCCCAGTTTGTGTGTTGTAGATGTTAAAGATGTTGGTGAAATTCCAACCCCCAGTTTGTGTGTTGTAAATGTTATAGATTTTGGTGAAATTCCAACTCCCAGTTTGTGTGTTGTAAATGTTATAGATGTTGATGAAATTCCAACCCCCAGTTTGTGTGTTGTAAATGTTATAGATTTTGGTGAAATTCCAACTCCCAGTTTGTGTGTTCTAAATGTTATAGATGTTGGTGAAATTCCAACCCCCAGTTTGTGTGTTGTAAATGTTATAGATGTTGGTGAAATTCCAACCCCCAGTTTGTGTGTTGTAAATGTTAAAGATGTTGGTGAAATTCCAACCCCCAGTTTGTGTGTTGTAAATGTTATAGATGTTGGTGAAATTCCAACCCCCAGTTTGTGTGTTGTAAATGTTATAGATGTTGATGAAATTTCAATGCCCAGTATGTGTGTTCTAAATGTTATAGATGTTGGTGAAATTCCAACCCCCAGTTTGTGTGTTGTAAATGTTAAAGATGTTGGTGAAATTCCAACCCCCAGTTTGTGTGTTGTAAATGTTATATATGTTGGTGAAATTCCAATCCCCAGTTTGTGTGTTGTAAATGTTAAAGATGTTGGTGAAATTACAACGCCCGGTTTGTGTGTTGTAAATGTTACAGATATTTGTGAAATTCCAATGCCCAGTTTGTGTGTTGTAAATGTTATAGATGTTGGTGAAATTCCAACCCCCAGTTTGTGTGTTCTAAATGTTATAGATGTTGGTGAAATTCCAACCCCTAGTTTGTGTGTTGTAAATAATATAGATGTTGGTGAAATTCCAATCCCCAGTTTGTGTGTTGTAAATGTCATAGACGTTGGTGAAATTACAACGCCCGGTTTGTGTGTTGTAAATGTTACAGATATTTGTGAAATTCCAATGCCCAGTTTGTGTGTTGTAAATGTTATAGATGTTGGTGAAATTCCAACCCCCAGTATGTGTGTTCTAAATGTTATAGATGTTGGTGAAATTCCAACCCCCAGTTTGTGTGTTGTAAATGTTATAGATGTTGGTGAAATTCCAACCCCCGGTTTGTGTGTTGTAAATGTTATAGATGTTGATGAAATTCCAATGCCCAGTTTGTGTGTTGTAAATGTTAAAGATGTTGGTGAAATTCCAATCCCCAGTTTGTGTGTTGTAAATGTTATAGACGTTGGTGAAATTACAACGCCCGGTTTGTGTGTTGTAAATGTTATAGATGTTGATGAAATTTCAATGCCCAGTTTGTGTGTTGTAAATGTTATAGATGTTGGTGAAATTCCAACCCCCAGTATGTGTGTTCTAAATGTTATAGATGTTGGTGAAATTCCAACCCCCAGTTTGTGTGTTGTAAATGTTAAAGATGTTGGTGAAATTCCAACCCCCAGTTTGTGTGTTGTAAATGTTATATATGTTGGTGAAATTCCAATCCCCAGTTTGTGTGTTGTAAATGTTAAAGATGTTGGTGAAATTACAATGCCCAGTTTGTGTGTTGTAAATGTTACAGATATTTGTGAAATTCCAATGCCCAGTTTGTGTGTTGTAAATGTTATAGATGTTGGTGAAATTCCAACCCCCAGTTTGTGTGTTCTAAATGTTATAGATGTTGGTGAAATTCCAACCCCTAGTTTGTGTGTTGTAAATAATATAGATGTTGGTGAAATTCCAATCCCCAGTTTGTGTGTTGTAAATGTCATAGACGTTGGTGAAATTACAACGCCCGGTTTGTGTGTTGTAAATGTTACAGATATTTGTGAAATTCCAATGCCCAGTTTGTGTGTTGTAAATGTTATAGATGTTGGTGAAATTCCAACCCCCAGTAAGTGTGTTCTAAATGTTATAGATGTTGGTGAAATTCCAACCCCCAGTTTGTGTGTTGTAAATGTTATAGATGTTGGTGAAATTCCAACCCCCGGTTTGTGTGTTGTAAATGTTATAGATGTTGATGAAATTCCAATGCCCAGTTTGTGTGTTGTAAATGTTATAGATGTTGGTGAAATTCCAATCCCCAGTTTGTGTGTTGTAAATGTTAAAGATGTTGGTGAAATTCCAATCCCCAGTTTGTGTGTTGTAAATGTTATAGACGTTGGTGAAATTACAACGCCCGGTTTGTGTGTTGTAAATGTTACAGATATTTGTGAAATTCCAATGCCCAGTTTGTGTGTTGTAAATGTTATAGATGTTGGTGAAATTCCAACCCCCAGTATGTGTGTTCTAAATGTTATAGATGTTGGTGAAATTCCAACCCCCAGTTTGTGTGTTGTAAATGTTAAAGATGTTGGTGAAATTCCAACCCCCAGTTTGTGTGTTGTAAATGTTATATATGTTGGTGAAATTCCAATCCCCAGTTTGTGTGTTGTAAATGTTAAAGATGTTGGTGAAATTACAATGCCCAGTTTGTGTGTTGTAAATGTTACAGATATTTGTGAAATTCCAATGCCCAGTTTGTGTGTTGTAAATGTTATAGATGTTGGTGAAATTCCAACCCCCAGTTTGTGTGTTCTAAATGTTATAGATGTTGGTGAAATTCCAACCCCTAGTTTGTGTGTTGTAAATAATATAGATGTTGGTGAAATTCCAATCCCCAGTTTGTGTGTTGTAAATGTCATAGACGTTGGTGAAATTACAACGCCCGGTTTGTGTGTTGTAAATGTTACAGATATTTGTGAAATTCCAATGCCCAGTTTGTGTGTTGTAAATGTTATAGATGTTGGTGAAATTCCAACCCCCAGTAAGTGTGTTCTAAATGTTATAGATGTTGGTGAAATTCCAACCCCCAGTTTGTGTGTTGTAAATGTTATAGATGTTGGTGAAATTCCAACCCCCGGTTTGTGTGTTGTAAATGTTATAGATGTTGATGAAATTCCAATGCCCAGTTTGTGTGTTGTAAATGTTATAGATGTTGGTGAAATTCCAATCCCCAGTTTGTGTGTTGTAAATGTTAAAGATGTTGGTGAAATTCCAATCCCCAGTTTGTGTGTTGTAAATGTTATAGACGTTGGTGAAATTACAACGCCCGGTTTGTGTGTTGTAAATGTTACAGATATTTGTGAAATTCCAATGCCCAGTTTGTGTGTTGTAAATGTTATAGATGTTGGTGAAATTCCAACCCCCAGTATGTGTGTTCTAAATGTTATAGATGTTGGTGAAATTCCAACCCCCAGTTTGTGTGTTGTAAATGTTATAGATGTTGTTGAAATTCCAACCCCCAGTTTGTGTGTTGTAAATGTTAAAGATGTTGGTGAAATTCCAACCCCCAGTATGTGTGTTCTAAATGTTATAGATGTTGGTGAAATTCCAACCCCCAGTTTGTGTGTTGTAAATGTTAAAGATGTTGGTGAAATTCCAACCCCCAGTTTGTGTGTTGTAAATGTTATAGATGTTGGTGAAATTCCAACCCCCAGTTTGTGTGTTGTAAATGTTATAGATGTTGATGAAATTCCGACCCCCAGTTTGTGTGTTGTAAATGCTATAGATTTTGGTGAAATTCCAACTCCCAGTTTGTGTGTTGTAAATGTTATAGATGTTGATGAAATTCCAACCCCCAGTTTGTGTGTTGTAAATGTTATAGATTTTGGTGAAATTCCAACTCCCAGTTTGTGTGTTGTAAATGTTATAGATGTTGGTGAAATTTTAACCCCCAGTTTGTGTGTTGTAAATGTTATAGATGTTGGTGAAATTCCAACCCCCAGTTTGTGTGTTGTAAATGTTAAAGATGTTGGTGAAATTCCAACCCCCAGTTTGTGTGTTGTAAATGTTATAGATTTTGGTGAAATTCCAACCTCCAGTTTGTGTGTTAAAGATGTTGGTGAAATTCCAACCCCCAGTTTGTGTGTTGTAAATGTTATATATGTTGGTGAAATTCCAACCCCCAGTTTGTGTGTTGTAAATGTTATAGATGTTGGTGAAATTCCAACCCCCAGTATGTGTGTTCTAAATGTTATAGATGTTGGTGAAATTCCAACCCCCAGTTTGTGTGTTGTAGATGTTAAAGATGTTGGTGAAATTCCAACCCCCAGTTTGTGTGTTGTAAATGTTATAGATTTTGGTGAAATTCCAACTCCCAGTTTGTGTGTTGTAAATGTTATAGATGTTGATGAAATTCCAACCCCCAGTTTGTGTGTTGTAAATGTTATAGATTTTGGTGAAATTCCAACTCCCAGTTTGTGTGTTCTAAATGTTATAGATGTTGGTGAAATTCCAACCCCCAGTTTGTGTGTTGTAAATGTTATAGATGTTGGTGAAATTCCAACCCCCAGTTTGTGTGTTGTAAATGTTAAAGATGTTGGTGAAATTCCAACCCCCAGTTTGTGTGTTGTAAATGTTATAGATGTTGGTGAAATTCCAACCCCCAGTTTGTGTGTTGTAAATGTTATAGATGTTGATGAAATTTCAATGCCCAGTATGTGTGTTCTAAATGTTATAGATGTTGGTGAAATTCCAACCCCCAGTTTGTGTGTTGTAAATGTTAAAGATGTTGGTGAAATTCCAACCCCCAGTTTGTGTGTTGTAAATGTTATATATGTTGGTGAAATTCCAATCCCCAGTTTGTGTGTTGTAAATGTTAAAGATGTTGGTGAAATTACAACGCCCGGTTTGTGTGTTGTAAATGTTACAGATATTTGTGAAATTCCAATGCCCAGTTTGTGTGTTGTAAATGTTATAGATGTTGGTGAAATTCCAACCCCCAGTTTGTGTGTTCTAAATGTTATAGATGTTGGTGAAATTCCAACCCCTAGTTTGTGTGTTGTAAATAATATAGATGTTGGTGAAATTCCAATCCCCAGTTTGTGTGTTGTAAATGTCATAGACGTTGGTGAAATTACAACGCCCGGTTTGTGTGTTGTAAATGTTACAGATATTTGTGAAATTCCAATGCCCAGTTTGTGTGTTGTAAATGTTATAGATGTTGGTGAAATTCCAACCCCCAGTATGTGTGTTCTAAATGTTATAGATGTTGGTGAAATTCCAACCCCCAGTTTGTGTGTTGTAAATGTTATAGATGTTGGTGAAATTCCAACCCCCGGTTTGTGTGTTGTAAATGTTATAGATGTTGATGAAATTCCAATGCCCAGTTTGTGTGTTGTAAATGTTATAGATGTTGGTGAAATTCCAATCCCCAGTTTGTGTGTTGTAAATGTTAAAGATGTTGGTGAAATTCCAATCCCCAGTTTGTGTGTTGTAAATGTTATAGACGTTGGTGAAATTACAACGCCCGGTTTGTGTGTTGTAAATGTTATAGATGTTGATGAAATTTCAATGCCCAGTTTGTGTGTTGTAAATGTTATAGATGTTGGTGAAATTCCAACCCCCAGTATGTGTGTTCTAAATGTTATAGATGTTGGTGAAATTCCAACCCCCAGTTTGTGTGTTGTAAATGTTAAAGATGTTGGTGAAATTCCAACCCCCAGTTTGTGTGTTGTAAATGTTATATATGTTGGTGAAATTCCAATCCCCAGTTTGTGTGTTGTAAATGTTAAAGATGTTGGTGAAATTACAATGCCCAGTTTGTGTGTTGTAAATGTTACAGATATTTGTGAAATTCCAATGCCCAGTTTGTGTGTTGTAAATGTTATAGATGTTGGTGAAATTCCAACCCCCAGTTTGTGTGTTCTAAATGTTATAGATGTTGGTGAAATTCCAACCCCTAGTTTGTGTGTTGTAAATAATATAGATGTTGGTGAAATTCCAATCCCCAGTTTGTGTGTTGTAAATGTCATAGACGTTGGTGAAATTACAACGCCCGGTTTGTGTGTTGTAAATGTTACAGATATTTGTGAAATTCCAATGCCCAGTTTGTGTGTTGTAAATGTTATAGATGTTGGTGAAATTCCAACCCCCAGTAAGTGTGTTCTAAATGTTATAGATGTTGGTGAAATTCCAACCCCCAGTTTGTGTGTTGTAAATGTTATAGATGTTGGTGAAATTCCAACCCCCGGTTTGTGTGTTGTAAATGTTATAGATGTTGATGAAATTCCAATGCCCAGTTTGTGTGTTGTAAATGTTATAGATGTTGGTGAAATTCCAATCCCCAGTTTGTGTGTTGTAAATGTTAAAGATGTTGGTGAAATTCCAATCCCCAGTTTGTGTGTTGTAAATGTTATAGACGTTGGTGAAATTACAACGCCCGGTTTGTGTGTTGTAAATGTTACAGATATTTGTGAAATTCCAATGCCCAGTTTGTGTGTTGTAAATGTTATAGATGTTGGTGAAATTCCAATGCCCAGTTTGTGTGTTGTAAATGTTATAGATGTTGTTGAAATTCCAACCCCCAGTTTGTGTGTTGTAAATGTTAAAGATGTTGGTGAAATTCCAACCCCCAGTATGTGTGTTCTAAATGTTATAGATGTTGGTGAAATTCCAACCCCCAGTTTGTGTGTTGTAAATGTTAAAGATGTTGGTGAAATTCCAACCCCCAGTTTGTGTGTTGTAAATGTTATAGATGTTGGTGGAATTCCAACCCCCAGTTTGTGTGTTGTAAATGTTATAGATGTTGATGAAATTCCGACCCCCAGTTTGTGTGTTGTAAATGCTATAGATTTTGGTGAAATTCCAACTCCCAGTTTGTGTGTTGTAAATGTTATAGATGTTGATGAAATTCCAACCCCCAGTTTGTGTGTTGTAAATGTTATAGATTTTGGTGAAATTCCAACTCCCAGTTTGTGTGTTGTAAATGTTATAGATGTTGGTGAAATTTTAACCCCCAGTTTGTGTGTTGTAAATGTTATAGATGTTGGTGAAATTCCAACCCCCAGTTTGTGTGTTGTAAATGTTAAAGATGTTGGTGAAATTCCAACCCCCAGTTTGTGTGTTGTAAATGTTATAGATTTTGGTGAAATTCCAACCTCCAGTTTGTGTGTTATAGATGTTGGTGAAATTCCAACCCCCAGTTTGTGTGTTGTAAATGTTATAGATGTTGGTGAAATTCCAACCCCCAGTTTGTGTGTTGTAAATGTTATAGATGTTGGTGAAATTCCAACCCCCAGTATGTGTGTTCTAAATGTTATAGATGTTGGTGAAATTCCAACCCCCAGTTTGTGTGTTGTAAATGTTATAGATTTTTGTGAAATTCCAACTCCCAGTTTGTGTGTTGTAAATGTTATAGATGTTGATGAAATTCCAACCCCCAGTTTGTGTGTTGTAAATGTTATAGATTTTGGTGAAATTCCAACTCCCAGTTTGTGTGTTCTAAATGTTATAGATGTTGGTGAAATTTTAACCCCTTAGTTTGTGTGTTGTAAATGTTATAGATGTTGGTGAAATTCCAACCCCCAGTTTGTGTGTTGTAAATGTTATAAATGTTGGTGAAATTCCAACCCCCAGTTTGTGTGTTGTAAATGTTATAGATTTTGGTGAAATTCCAACCTCCAGTTTGTGTGTTATAGATGTTGGTGAAATTCCAACGGCCAGTTTGTGTGTTGTAAGTGTTATATATGTTGGTGTAATTCCAATCCCCAGTTTGTGTGTTATAAATGTTATAGACGTTGGTGAAATTACAACGCCCGGTTTGTGTGTTGTAAATGTTAAAGATGTTGGTCAAATTCCAACCCCCAGTTTGTGTGTTGTAAATGTTAAAGATGTTGGTGAAATTCCAACCCCCAGTTTGTGTGTTGTAAATGTTATAGATGTTGGTGAAATTCCAACCCCCAGTTTGTGTGTTGTAAATGTTATAGATGTTGATGAAATTCCAATGCCCAGTTTGTGTGTTGTAAATGTTATAGATGTTGGTGAAATTCCAACCCCCAGTATGTGTGTTCTAAATGTTATAGATGTTGGTGAAATTCCAACCCCCAGTTTGTGTGTTGTAAATGTTATAGACGTTGGTGAAATTCCAACCTCCAGTTTGTGTGCTGTAAATGTTATAGATGTTGGTGAAATTCCAACCTCCAGTTTGTGTGTTATAGATGTTGGTGAAATTCCAACCTCCAGTTTGTGTGCTGTAAATGTTATAGATGTTGGTGAAATTCCAACCTCCAGTTTGTGTGTTGTAAATGTTATAGATGTTGGTGAAATTCCAACCTCCAGTTTGTGTGCTGTAAATGTCAGGATTCTCTCAAAAGCCACTCTAATCTTTCTGGAATGTGTTTCTTGTTCCATTGAATCCAAGACGGATCAACATTCTAGCAGACACAGATGAAACCATAAAAATAGATTAAAAATGTAGCACTATGGATTCTAGTGGGTTTTATGGAACAAGAAACATACATGAGATGTAAATATGAGTGGCTGTGTGAATCTAAGCAGAAGACAGAGATATGTTTACTGCGTGGTCTGCTGAAGCAACAGCTGGAGCTGGCATCTCATCTTGCTGCAGAGTGGGTCAGTCTGGGACCAAAATAACCCTGGAGACCAGGGGCAGAGGGATGAGACAGAAAACAATGGCGAGAGAAAAAGGTTAGTAGGTGCGCATTACAAAGAGGCTCTGTTGTTGGAGAAATCTGACATATGGAGTTTCCTTGTATGGTGTCTGAATGTCATCATTCAAACACAATCACAAGGCAAGGCAAACAAAATAATGTTAAAATTATTAACTGTTCCAAACATTTTCTTCCTAGAGTGTCTAAATTCTGGATAACTTATGTTCACATACAGGGAAAAAAGTATTTGATCCCCTGCTGATTTTGTGCGTTTGCCCACTGACAAAGACATGATCAGTCTATAATTTTAATGGTAGGTTTATTTGAACAGTGAGAGACAGAATAACAACAAAAAAATCCAGAAAAAATGTTATAAATTGATTTGCATTTTAATGTTGATACAATAGATGTCAAGTTAGAAAGTTGGGTATTTTCATGGAACAGAGAGATGATGATGAAAGTTCACTCAGGTTGGCGGATCATTAAAACTTCTACATCAAAGCACCTGTCGGAAATCACACAAACGTTCATACTGTAGAGGGCTTTGACGACATTGAGTGACCACACACACACACTCTCAAAGTCACACACAAACTCATGGGTGGGATTTAATTGAAAGTGAGACTATCTCCTCTCCTGTGAGAGTTGTAAATTGTACCTGAAGAAGACTAGCTGCCTTTAAAGATTATGTCGTTTTTATGGTTCAACAGACAACTGGCTAAATGGATTTACAGATGTAGGATCTTAATTTGATCACTCTTTTGTTGCTGATAATTGTTCTGTACAGCAGGTAATACAAACTTGTAGTGTATTCAAATTTTTAAAGGCTTCCAAAGTTTGTAATTTCCACTTTAAAATGTCAAACTTGATTTGCCCCAATGAAAAATGTATCAACACCTACAAAAAAAGAATCCATTAATTATAATCCACATAATAATTCAAATTTCTTATTGCTGCAAGATTTTATTCCTGCTATAGCAAACTCGCTCAAATTAAGTTCCTACATCTGTAGAGGTGAAATAATAAATCGAGTTAATTCCGTGTTATCTCAGTACTGAAGATCCAAAACGGTGATTACTGCAAGCTTATTTTACAGATTAATATTGGATAAAATGATGAGCTTGATATTATTGGTGCTACTATGTTTCATAGAGATGTAGGATCTTAATTTAAGCCAGTTTGCTACAGCAGGAAAATAATTCTGCAGCAACAGGAAATGTGAATTATAATGTGGATTATAATAAATTATTTTTTGGGGTAGGGGTTGATACGTTTTTCATTAGGGTAAATTAAATCGGACAATTTAAAGTGGAAATTACAAACTTTAGAAGCCTTTTTAAGCCTTGAATACACTACAAGTTTGTACAGGAAAATTATCAGCAGCAAAAGAGGGATCAAATTAAAATCCTACATCTGTACATAAAGCATACTGTCCTGTGGGCATTTGATAAATGTGTTATGATGACACACACAAAAACACCTTCAGATAGAGGGAGAAGCCCTAAAATAGGTAGCAAACAAATCCATTAGAAACCTATTTCACTGAAGATGCACAGCTTCCTTTTTCTCACACTTGGCCTGCATGGTTCCATAATTCTTACAACCCAGCAGAGACTCATTAAAGTCAACAAAGCTACATGCATGATGCAATTATATGAAATCAGTCCCATCTGCATTATGTTGCTGCTGTCAGTGACTTTTCAAACAGCCACAGTGTGCAACTCTATTCCCACAGTGAGATCTATTGACTTCAATGGACGTTCGTTAATCACTGGTTGGACCTTTGATCAATAAGAACAGAAAGGTTTTCAGAGAGGTTATTTGAATGTGTAGTGATTGAGTTCGCTCACTTTTTTTTCTGCTGCTCTCCTAGAGGTCTGTTTCTCCTTAATCTCAACATGAAAAGGAAATTCACATTGTACACAAGAGGACTTTCTACACTCTCAGAAAGAAATTGTACGGTTAGGGTACAGTATTGTTCCCTGGGGTACAAAAACAGAGGTACACATATTATCTCATGGCATAATGGTTAAGATGTTGGCTTAACAGTTGCTGAAGCAAGGTTCAAGTCCCGGTCAGGGCTACCCCCTGAATTTGCTACATTGCTGTCAGAAGTGAGATGGTGGAGAGGTGTGTACACGTGAGGGATTTGGTATAAAGAGGAGGTAAATTTTTGCTACTTAATAGGAACAAACAGTTTTGTCACTGTGGTGGTACCCTAAAAAGGCAAATGTATTGTACAAACTGCTAGGGTACAATTATGTACCTATAACTAATGCTACAATTGACGTACTTTACAGGGTACCACTACTGTGAAAAGTGTTTGTACCCCTTTCAAATACAATTCAGTACCTTTTGAGGGTATAGACTTTTGTCTAGACATAGCTGACCAGTGTTTCCCAAATGGTGAATGGTGGGTCAAGGATAAAGGCTGAAACCTTGAGAAGAATGAACACTGGACACAATCTGGACTGGGCTACTATATCAGTTACTGCTGGAATGAAACAGGCAGAATTATAGATAGATGTCATCAACTCTGCAGAGAGGACAGACATCAATTAAAACACAGTCTGCAGTTCAATCCAGCTGGTTTGTTGTTCAGATAAGACCCTGCTGACATGCAGATGATGCAGGCTTCATAGAATTATAATTCTCTGAATTTAACATGAAATTATTTAGTAAATGGATGTTATTCACACCTTGGTCATATTGATTTGAAATCCAGGATAGCAGGGTTTTGACTGCCAAGTTGCCAACCCTAAAACAAAGTCTCTCTAAACATATGTTGATTAGCAGGGAAAAAAAGGACTTTGCCTGTCAGCGTGAGATGTATATAGCATTCAGATATTCACTGTGAATAAAGTCCATTCCATGATTTATTCAGCCCTACTGTGTGAGTAACAGGCCTATAGCAATAAACCCTCCCCCCCTCTCTCCCTCCCAACCCATGATGAGGGATGTAATGTAAGCTGCATGAGGGGAGTGATATATCGCTGGTGAGCATGACATGACGGTCACCCTGAAAGCACATCTGTAGCTGAGGGAGGGAGAGCAGCTGGATCCATTCCACATGCACTGGGGGGAGCCATGTGGTGTTTGCATATGCATTTGTAAACATGCTCCATCCCCTTGGCACGACGCTGGTAAATGCTATCCATTTCTGGATCAGATCAGCAATGTGGTTTGGAGAGGTGGAAACAGCCAGAGCATCCAGCTCTTTGAGTGATATGTAAATAAATACTGTGTGCTCACGTCTCCATGAAATTACAGATGTATTGTCTGTTTTTGATATCGCAATATCGTATGCCACAGGAGTGTTCTTGTTCAGTTGTTGCCTGTCTGTCACATGGTTATAATTGATTTAACTGGTTTATCTTACACCTTTAATGGGTAAGATTCATAGATTAATGTAAGGGTCAAAGTCGAAAGAAAGTTTGGGCGTAGACTACTATTCATCTTTTGTTTAGTTAGATGTGTTATCCCTGTGAAATTCCTTACAAAGGCCTACTCCATTGTGACATCACATTGATATGACAACAAACCTACATCTGAGTCACTCAGAACAGGAGAAAAGGCCCTCCTGTGTTGTTTTGTATTTGATCAAAGTACAGGATGTGCCGTATACAAATAAAGGTCCATCTGCACCAAGGACGGTAACAATACCAATAAATTATACATACCTATAACATGTTGGCGAGCATCCACACCAGCGGAGTCGTTCTTTTTGTAGTTATCATTGTAGTGTGAACGCTCCCGTTCACTTAAAGTAGAACTAATTGAAATGTTTATCTTTATAGTTATCGTAATAGCTATTGTTCTTGGTGTGGACGGGCCTTAACTCTCACAGAATGAAAGCAGACCCAGATAGGATTCATTTGATTACAGAGTTATACCCTGCAGGATGCACACATGGGAACATCTGTGTTCCTGTTACGTAATGATCACATATATAGCGTTTCATTCTCCTTTGATGTGCTCGACGTGCTGCTGTCTCTCAGGACCATATGTTCTCAGTCCGGTCTGTATTGGCATTACTGGCATTATTACACACAGAATTGCTATCCTCAGCTGAAGGGAATAGTACAACAATTCTGCTTTGTGTGTTTGTGTGTGTGTGTGTGTGTTTGTGCATACGTGCGTGTGTGTGTGTTTTTGAACATGCATCAGAGTGTGCATCTGAGTTTGAACTGTCAGATGGGGGACAAACAAAATATATATATACAGGCCACTGTCAAAATAAAGGAAACACTTGAGTGATACAAAGTATATTGATAGCAAGTGCTTCCACACAGTGTGTGTGTGTGTGTGTGTGTGTGTGTGTGTGTGTGTCACCAGATCTCAACCCAATTGAACACTTACGGGAGATTCTGGAGCAGTGCCTGATATAGCGTTTTCCACCACCATCAACAGAACACCAAATTATTGAATTTCTTGTGGATGAATGGTGTCACATCCCTCCAATAGAGTCCCAGACACTTGCAGAATATATAACCAAGGAGCATTGAAGCTGTTCTGGAGGCTCTTGGTGGTCCAACGCCCTATTAAGACACTTTATGTTGGCGTTTCCTTTATTTTGGCAGTTACTTCTTTGTTGGTTATATCTTCTTTGTTGGTTACAGCTTCTTTGTTGATTAAAGCTTCTTTGTTGGTTACAGCTTCTTTGTTGATTAAAGCTTATTTGTTGGTTACAGCTTTGTTGGTTAAAGCTTTGTTGGTTACAGCTTCTTTGTTGGTTAAAGCTTTTTTGTTGGTTACAGCTTCTTTGTTGGTTACAGTATCTAAAGACATGCTAACATATTCATATCTATTTAAGAACATGCGTTGTTTGTTCCTCTGTGTTTGGGGATGGAAGTAAAGAATCTCAGTTGGAACTGTCTGTGGTGCTGAAACCACGTGGAACTGTCTGTGGTGCTGAAACCACTTGGAACTGTCTGTGGCGCTGAAACGGGATATAAGCTGCAGGCTGTTAGAAAACAGCTAAAATAACACTTTGGCCTGTTTTCTCTGAAAATTAAGCTGCCCTGTAAGCAGGATTGTCCAAACTCACAGTTCTCTATAGAATTAGCAGCTTTTAGGTTGACCACAGTTGACATGAGTAGGCAAGAATTGGCTTGAAGAAGCAAAACTTGATTCATGGTAAAAAAAAAGAGAGGAAATCTTTAAACATGATTTCTCTTTTCCACTTCTGAGGACCAGAGCGGAGCTGGAGAGGAGAAAGGAGAGAATATACATTTACATTTTATACTTTTCCAATAAGTGCATTACCTTATTTTACCTCTGCCATCCAATGAAATTCATGAATATTCTAAAGGTTGGACAGATAGGAAAACAACATTATGAATTCTGCAGTAATAAATACTTAATGTACTGGTGGTGTGGGAAAGTGAACACATCAAGCCAGCTTCATGTATTTTTGTATCACTCGATAACCATTATTGAATGATATTCTACCTGTAATTACTGTAGGCCTCAATCAATAACGCTTTCTGTAGCTCTATATAGGGCACTAACTAGAACTAGGGCTTGGAGGGTTTTTTCTGGTCGGTCACCTGGGTCAGGCGAAACTCATAGCCTTAGATACAACCTTATATTCTAGTGTTCCACTCAGCGCCTCCATGCCCCAAAAAGGGCAGAAGCTATTTCCATATTTATTGAAGTGTGGCAGTGATGAATAAATCAAAGCCCCAGCTAATGGCCTTTGCACATTCCTTAATAAATCTCCTCTTTAATATGCATCATTAAGTACCCGCCTGTGTGTGGCTTCTCAAAAGGCCTAGAGTGCTTTGTTTTCATTTGCTAAAACATTCCTCTCTCTCTTTTTCTCTGCCTGTTGTTGTTGTTGTGTTGCTGTTCTCTTCTCTCTTGGTTCTTGCTGACCGTACCATCCCCACAATGACTGGGTCACAATCACTGCTAGTTTCCATGATTAAATACGATGCAATCAGCCAATTAAGATAGACTGGTGTCCAATTAGTGATGTAAAATCACACTTTACGTTGAACTCTGCCAGACAGAGGAGGAGGTCGAGGGTACCGTTTCCCTTTGATTTCAAGACCGCCCCGGACATCAGCTCAAACATGCACATTCAAATGTTATTAGCATACCGCTAGTCAGAAACACTTTACTTCACACAGACGGACCATCCTCTCAAGCCAGCTCATTCAAATAAATGTGAAGAAATATGTAATTTGTTTAATGGAATGTTTCATGTAATACACCATCAAACATGTAACCCTAGAGACAGCACTAAATAAATTCACATGGTCATTTGTCAAGCTGTATGCATATTAATTGTCACATCTGATCTTTTCTGAGTGTGATCGCCATGGTTAATATGCCAGGATATCTGCAGAGCCACTGGAACAGGAATGATTCGATCATGAATCTGCATTTGCTTTCTGAGAGAATTGTAGTAGAAAGTGTCAGAAGCTGGGGGAAGGAGTGTGAATGTGAGGAGAGCGCTGCTGGTTGGGCGAGACGGGAGCATTGTAGCGCGTGTGAAATGGTAAGCTAGGAAGCTGGGCTAGGTATTGTTCAGGCAGGAGAATGGATTTCTGAATGGTGTTCAGCAGGCAGTCGGAGGCCTAGGATTCACACAGGCACAGCTTCCTCTCTCATTCTCTCTCCGGGTGAGAATACACACACACACACACACACAAACTCTCTAACACACACGCACAATGGGGAGCACCAGCATGAATAGGACATTTCAAGACACGAGAGAGGAACTAAACTAGAACATTTGTGGATAATGGATGCTCAGCGAGGAGAAATGAATCATTGTAATATCTACAGACTACATTCTAATGAGGCTCTGGCTCTAAACATGACTGGCTGCTGGCAGGGGATGAAATACACAGCCGAGGTACCTTCCAAAATGTTATACAACACAGCAAGCAACTGTTCGAAGTTGATTTATCAATAATTAAAAATACAGCAGAAAGCATTTTTTCATACATATTTGGGATCCAGTTGCCCAGGTCTCCATGGTGATACTTTGAAGGAGGGAGAGGAGGAGAATCGAGGGATTTGAAGAGAGGATATGAGACAAAACAAGAGGACAGAAGAGGAGAGGACATGTAAGGATAAGTAAGAAAACACGAGGGAAGTTAGAGGAGGAGACGTGAGGTCCTTCGGGTCTACTTGACATGGCTGCATGCCTCATTACCTACAGTTGAAGTTGGAAGTTTACATACACCTTCGCCAAATATATTTAAACTCAGTTTTTCACAATTCCTGACATTTAATCCTAGTAAGAATTCCCTGTCTTAGATCAGTTAGGATCACCACTTAATTTGAAGAATGTGAAATGTCAGAATAATAGTAGAGAGATTGATTTATTTCAGCTTTTATTTCTTTCATCACATTCCCAGTGGGTAAGACGTTTACATACACTCAATTAGTTTTTGGTAGCATTGCCTTTATATTGTTTAACTTGGGTCAAACGTTTTGGGTAGCCTTCCACAAGCTTCCCACAATAAGTTGGGTGAATTTTGGCCCATTCCTCCTGACAGAGCTGGTGTAACTGAGTCAGGTTTGTAGGCCTCCTTGCTCTCACACGCTTTTTCAGTTCTACCCACACATTTTCTATATGATTGAGGTCAGGGCTTTGTGATGGCCACTCCAATACCTTGACTTTGTTGTCCTTGAGACATTTTGCCACAACTTTGGAAGAATGCTTGGGGTCATTGTCCATTTGGAAGACACATTTGCGAACAAGCTTTAACTGCCTGACTGATGTCTTGAGATGTTGCTTCAATATATCCACATAATTTTCCTTCCTCATGATGCCATCTATTTTGTGAAGTGCACCAGACCCTCCTGCAGCAAAGCACCCCCACAGCATGATGCTGCCACCCTTGTGCGTCACGGTTGGGATGGTGTTTTTCGGATTGCAGGTACCCCTTTATTCCTCCAAACATAACAATGGTCATTATGGCCAAACAGTTCTATTTTTGTTTCATCAGACCAGAGGACATTTCTCAAAAAAGTACGATCTTTGTCCCCATATGCAGTTGCAAACCATAGTCTGGCTTTTTTATGGCGGTTTTGGAGCAGTGGCTTCTTCCTTGCTGAGCGGCCTATCAGGTTACGGACTCGTTTTACTGTGGATATAGATACTTTTGTACCTGTTTCCTCCAGCATCTTCACAAGATCTACAAGGTGTGGAGGTCTACAATTGTTTTTCTAAGGTCTTGGCTGATTTCTTTTGATTTTCCCATGATGTCAATCAAAGAGGCACTGAGTTTGAAGGTAGGCCTTGAAATGCATCCACAGTTTCACCTCCAATTGACTAAAATTATGTCAATTAGCCTATCAGAAGCTTCTGAAGCCATGACATAATTTTCTGGAATTTTCCAAGCTGTTTAAAGGCACAGTCAACTTACAATAGTGTAAACTTCTGACCCACTGGAATTGTGATACAGTGAATTATAAGTGAAATAATCTGTCTGTAAACAATTGTTGGAAAAAGTACTTGTGTCATGCACAAAGAAGATGTGCTAACCGACTTGCCAAAACTATAGTTTGTTAACAAGAAATGTGTGGAGTGGTTGAAAAACGAGTTTTAATGACTCCAACCTAAGTGTATGTAAACTTCCGACTTCAACTGTAATCCCCCCTCCCCTCCCCCACACAAACACACCACCTCCATCTCTCCCTCCCATATTCTCCTCACTGTCTCCTCTCCCTGCTTCCCCTTTCACCTTCTCTCCACCCACAAACTGTTTTTCGTCTGGTCCTCAACTCCTCCCATTATTTCTGGCCTCGTCGCCTCCCTCCCTCCCTCCCTCCCTCCTCAGTGCCTCCCTCTAATTGTGTCCTCTCGCCGCCTCCCTCCTTTCCCTGGGTGGCAACTGAGGCCATGCTATGTGGCTGAGGTGGCTGTGCGACTGAGGCCATGCTATGTGGCTGTGGCGGCGGTGCGATGCCAGGTCGGCTGTTCTGCTCCATTTGGCACATCTGTTGGGACTGGCACGTCTCAATGACACCCAGCAGCGCTATTGTTCTTCTGCTCCACAGCGCCAGTCTCTACAGCACCAGTCTCCACAGCACCAACACAATTAATACCGAGACCCAGACCCATCCAAAGGAGTCCCCTTCTCCTCCGTCCATACACACAGAACCTCAGGCTACCTCTGTGTCTGTAATAAACCATTTTACTTTGGTTTGAACTGATTGTATGTAGCTGGGTGCTCAGAATCCACGGGTATACAAATGGTTTCTGTTACAACCAGATAGATGCACAACAGTGATATTGGTGTTTAGAGGGGCAGTCCATGAAACGATCTACTCTGGGACATCATGAGGTGACATTGGAGAAGGCTGTCAGGGAAGGCACAGTGTAGTGGACGAGAAGAGGAGAGGAGGAGAAGAGGAGGAAGAGAGAGGTCTGGATAACTGGCAGTGAGAGAAGTGTTGGGATTGATAGATGAGACTATATCTACACTATGTGACCAAAAGTATGTGGACACCTGGTCATCGAACATCTCATTCCAAAATCATGGGCATTAATATGGAGTTGGTCACCCCTTTGCTGCTAAAACAGCCTCCACTCTTCTGAGAAGGCTTTCCACTAGATGTTGGAACATTGCTGCAGGGACTTGCTTCCATTCAGCCTCAAGAGCATTAGTGAGGTCGGGCACTGATGTTGGGCGATTAGGCCTGGCTTTGGGCGCAGTCAGGGTTTCCAATTCCTCCCAAAGGTGTTCAATGAGGTTGAGGTCAGGGCTCTGTGCAGGCCAGTCAAGTTCTTCCACATCAATCTCGATAAATAATTTCTGTATGGACCTCGCTTTGTGCACGGGAGCATTGTCATGCTGAAACAGGAAAGGGCCTTTCCCAAAGTGTTGCCACAAAGTTGGAAGCACAGAATCGTCTAGAATGTCACTGTTTGCTGTAGCGTTAAAATTTCCCTTCACTGGAACTAAAAGGCCTAGCCCGAACCATGACAAACAGCCCCAGACCATTATTTCTCCTCCACCAAAATTTACAGTTGGCACTATGCATTGGGGCAGGTAGCGTTCTCCTGGCATCCGCCAAACTCAGATTCGTCCGTCGGACTGCCAGATGGTGAAGCGTGAATCATCACTCCAGAGAACGCATTTCCTCTGCTCAAGTGTCCAATGGCGGTGAACTTTACACCACTCCAGCCGACGCTTAGCATTGCACATGGTCGAACAGTTATTGTGCTGACGTTGCTTCCAGAGGCAATTTGGAACTCGGTAGTGAGTGTTGCTACGCGCTTCAGCACTCGGCGGTACCGTTCTGTGAGATTGTGTGGCCTACCACTTCGTGGCTGAGCCGTTGCTTGTTCTAGATGTTTCCACTTCACAATAACAGCACTTACAGTTTACCTAGGCAGCTCTAGCAGGGCAGAATGTTGACAAACTGACTTGTTGGAAAGGTGCAATGTTTGTCTATGGAGATTGCATGGCTGTGTGCTCGATTGTATACACCTGTCAGCAATGAGTGTGGATGAAATAGCCAAATTCACTCATTTGAAGGGGTGTCCACATACAGTGTATCTGTGTAGGGAAGGTTTTCCTCGGACCTCTGATCTACAGTGCAGAGTGATTTATTGACAGATGGACGGGCAGTATCATCAATCAGACATACAGGATGACATTCACTGAGAGATACGGAGGGAGGGGGACAGGGGAGGGAGAGGGACAGGGAGGGAGGGGGACAGGGGAGGGAGAGGGACAGGGAGGGAGGGGGACAGGGGAGGGAGAGGGACAGGGAGGGAGAGGGACAGGGAGGGAGGGGGACAGGGGAGGGAGAGGGACAGGGAGGGAGAGGGACAGGGAGGGAGGGGGACAGGGGAGGGAGAGGGACAGGGAGGGAGGGGGACAGGGGAGGGAGAGGGACAGGGAGGGAGAGGGACAGGGAGGGAGGGGGACAGGGGAGGGAGAGGGACAGGGAGGGAGGGGGACAGGGGAGGGAGAGGGACAGGGAGAGAGGGAGGGATTGAGAGACAGAAGGCAATCGAGAGGAGAGAGAGAGCGAGAGAGAGAGAGAGAGAGACGTGTAGTAGATCTTAATATTATTTTTTAAATGTATGACTCCCATAGTTACATTTTTTGTCATTTAGCAGACGCTCTTATCCAGAGCGACTTACAGTTAGTGAGTGCATACATTCTTTAAAAAAAAAATAAAAAAATCATACTTGCCCCTGGTGGGAATCAAACCCACAACCCTGGCGTTGCAAACGCCATGCTCTACCAACTGAGCTACATCCCTGCCAGCCATTCCCTCCCCTACCCTGGGCCAATTGTGCGCCGCCCCATGGGATTCAAACAAGGATCTCTAGTGGCACAGCTAGCACTGCGATGCAGTGCCTTAGACCACTGCGCCACTTGTGAGACATATCTCACTAATGTCCTCAGATGAATAATTCCAACCTCTTACAGGATGTAGAATGAGTTGATTAAAGGGAGGAGGTACAGTACATTAGGAGAAATGGCCAGTGGTGTTTCTCAACTGCCTCAGGGTGAGTGAGGACCTCTCTCCTCCAAAACCAGTTATTCTGATCACAGGGTGCAAGTCGGCTCTACACAGCTCTGCTGAATTGCAAAGCAATATTAGGAAAGATAGAGTATCAGCTGAGAGGAGAGTGGGAGGGGAAAAAAAGGAGAGAGAGAGAGAGAGCGAGCTCAAAGACGTTGCTCCTGAATTTTTCAGCATGTTTTTACAAAAAATATAGATTTAGATAAACTTGGACTTTTAGTAAACTTTTTTGACAGGGACATACAGTGGGGAGAACAAGTATTTGATACACTGCCGATTTTGCAGGTTTTCCTACTTACAAAGCATGTAGAGGTCTGTCATTTTTATCACAGGTACACTTCAACTGTGAGAGACGGAATCTAAAAAAAATCCAGAAAATCACATTGTATGATTTTTAAGTAATTATTTTGCATTTTATTGCATGACATATGCTTTTCTGATGTATCAAATACTTAACTTAATATTTGGTACAGAAACCTTTTTTGCAATTACAGAGATCATAAGTTTCCTGTAGGTCTTGACCAGGTTTGCACACACTGCAGCAGGGATTTTGGCCCACTCCTCCATACAGACCTTCTCCAGATCCTTCAGGTTTCGGGGCTGTCGCTGGGCAATACGGACTTTCAGCTCCCTCCAAAGATTTTCTATTGGGTTCAGGTCTGGAGACTGGCTAGGCCACTCCAGGACCTTGAGATGCTTCTTACGGAGCCACTCCTTAGTTGCCCTGGCTGTGTGTTTCGGGTCGTTGTCATGCTGGAAGACCCAGCCACGACCCATCTTCAATGCTCTTACTGAGGGAAGGAGGTTGTTGGCCAAGATCTCGCGATACATGGCCCCATCCATCCTCCCCTCAATACGGTGCAGTCGTCCTGTCCACTTTGCAGAAAAGCATCCCCAAAGAATGATGTTTCCACCTCAAAGGTTCACGGTTGGGATGGTGTTCTTGGGGTTGTACTCATCCTTCTTCTTCCTCCAAACACGGCAAGTGGAGTTTAGACCAAAAATATATATTTTTGTCTCATCAGACCACATGACCTTCTCCCATTCCTCCTCTGGATCATCCAGATGGTCATTGGCAAACTTCAGACGGGCCTGGACATGCGCTGGCTTGAGCAGGGGGACCTTGCGTGCGCTGCAGGATTTTAATCCATGACGGCGTAGTGTGTTACTAATGGTTTTCTTTGAGACTATGGTCCCAGCTCTCTTCAGGTCATTGACCAGGTCCTGCCGTGTAGTTCTGGGCTGATCCCTCACCTTCCTCATGATCATTGATGCCCCACGAGGTGAGATCTTGCATGGAGCCCCAGACCGAGGGTGATTGACCGTCATCTTGAACTTCTTCCATTTTCTAATAATTGCGCCAACAGTTGTTGCCTTCTCACCAAGCTGCTTGCCTATTATCCTGTAGCCCATCCCAGCCTTGTGCAGGTCTACAATTGTATCCCTGATGTCCTTACACAGCTCTCTGGTCTTGGCCATTGTGGAGAGGTTGGAGTCTGTTTGATTGAATGTGTGGACAGGTGTCTTTTATACAGGTAACGAGTTCAAACAGGTGCAGTTAATACAGGTAATGAGTGGAGAACAGGAGGGCTTCTTAAAGAAAAACGAACAGGTCTGTGAGAGCCGGAATTCTTACTGGTTGGTAGGTGATCAAATACTTATGTCATGCAATACAATGCAAATTAATTACTTAAAAATCATACAATGTGATTTTTCTGGATTTTTGTTTTAGATTCCGTCCCTCACAGTTGAAGTGTACCTATGATAAAATTACAGACCTCTACATGCTTTGTAAGTTGGAAAACCTGCAAAATCATCAGTGTATTAAATACTTGTTATCCCCACTGTAATTGAAGAATCCATAGACTCTAACCACTTCTGGGAAAATTGGAAAACACTAAACAAACAACAACACGAAGAGCTAGCTATCCAAAACGGAGATGTATGGGTAAACCACTTCTCCAATCTTTTTGGCTCTATCACAAAGAACAAACAGCAAAAATATATACATGATCAAATGCAAATCTTAGAATCAACTATTAAAGTGTAGCAGAACCCACTTGATTCTCCAATTACATTGAATGAACTACAAGACAAAATACAAACCCTCCAACCCAAAAAGGCCTGTGGTGTTGATGGTATCCTCAATAAAATGATAAAATATACAGACCACAAATTCCAATTGGCTATACTTTAACATCATCCTTAGCTCTGGCATCTTCCCCAATATTTGGAACCAAGGACTGATCACCCCAATCCACAAAAGTGGAGACAAATTTGACCCCAATAACTACTGTGGGATATGCGTCAACAGCAACCTTGGGAAAATCCTCTGCATTATCATTAACAGCAGACTAGTTAATTTCCTAATTGAAAACAATGTACTGAGCAAATGTCAAATTGGCTTTTTACCAAATTACCGTACGACAGACCACGTATTCACCCTGCACACCCTAATTGACAAACAAACAAAACAAAACAAAACAAAGGCAAAGTCTTCTCATGCTTTGTTGAAGAGCTTTTCACTCAATTTGGCATGAGGTTCTGCTATACAAATTTATGGAAAGTGGGGTTGGGGGAAAAACATACGACATTATAAAATCCATGTACACAAACAACAAGTGTGCGGTTAAAATTGGCAAAAAACACACACATTTTTTTCCACAGGGCCGTTGGGTGAGACAGGGATGCAGTTTAATCCCCACACTCTTCAACATATACAGTGGGGGAAAAAAGTATTTAGTCAGCCACCAATTGTGCAAGTTCTCCCACTTAAAAAGATGAGAGAGGCCTGTAATTTTCATCACAGGTACACGTCAACTATGACAGACAAATTGAGGATAAAAAATCCAGAAAATCACATTGTAGGATTTTTAATGAATTTATTTGCAAATTATGGTGGACAATAAGTATTTGGTCACCTACAAACAAGCAAGATTTCTGGCTCTCACAGACCTGTAACTTCTTCTTTAAGAGGCTCCTCTGTCCTCCACTCGTTACCTGTATTAATGGCACCTGTTTGAACTTGTTATCAGTATAAAAGACACCTGTCCACAACCTCAAACAGTCACACTCCAAACTCCACTATGGCCAAGACCAAAGAGCTGTCAAAGGACACCAGAAACAAAATTGTAGACCTGCACCAGGCTGGGGAGACTGAATCTGCAATAGGTAAGCAGCTTGGTTTGAAGAAATCAACTGTGGGAGCAATTATTAGGAAATGGAAGACATACAAGACCACTGATAATCTCCCTCGATCTGGGGCTCCACGCAAGATCTCACCCCGTGGGGTCAAAATGATCACAAGAATGGTGAGCAAAAATCCCAGAACCACACGGGGGGACCTAGTGAATGACCTGCAGAGATCTGGGACCAAAGTAACAAAGCCTACCATCAGTAACACAGTACGCCGCCAGGGACTCAAATCCTGCAGTGCCAGACGTGTCCCCCTGCTTA
Source organism: Coregonus lavaretus (assembly GCF_964263955.1). Lineage (NCBI taxonomy): Eukaryota > Metazoa > Chordata > Actinopteri > Salmoniformes > Salmonidae > Coregonus > Coregonus lavaretus. Next base: position 16,571,914 of record NC_139988.1, read on the forward strand.
AGCCAGTACATGTCCAGGCCCGTCTGAAGTTTGCTAGAGTGCATTTGGATGATCCAGAAGAGGATTGGGAGAATGTCATATGGTCAGATGAAACCAAAATAGCACTTTTTGGTCAAAACTCAACTCGTCGTGTTTGGAGGACAAAGAATGCTGAGTTGCATCCAAAGAACACCATACCTACTGTGAAGCATGGTGGTGGAAACATCATGCTTTGGGGCTGTTTTTCTCTAAAGGGACCAGGACGACTGATCCGTGTAAAGGAAAGAATGAATGGGGCCATGTATCATGAGATTTTGAGTGAAAACCTCCTTCCATCAGCAAGGGCATTGAAGATGAAACGTGGCTGGGTCTTTCAGCATGACAATGATCCCAAACACACCGCCCAGGCAACGAAGGAGTGGCTTCGTAAGAAGCATTTCAAGGTCCTGGAGTGGCCTAGCCAGTCTCCAGATCTCAACCCCATAGAAAATCTTTGGAGGTCCGTGTTGCCCAGCGACAGCCCCAAAACATCACTGCTCTAGAGGAGATCTGCATGGAGGAATGGGCCAAAATACCAGCAACAGTGTGTGAAAACCTTGTGAAGACTTACAGAAAACGTTTGACCTGTGTCATTGCCAACAAAGGGTATATAACAAAGTATTGAGAAACTTTTGTTATTGACCAAATACTTATTTTCCACCATAATTTGCAAATAAATTCATTAAAAATCCTACAATGTGATTTTCTGGAGAGAAAAAAATCTCATTTTGTCTGTCATAGTTGACGTGTACCTATGATGAAAATTACAGGCCTCTCTCATCTTTTTAAGTGGGAGAACTTGCACAATTGGTGGCTGACTAAATACTTTTTTTCCCCACTGTATCAACGAATTGGTGAGGGTACTAGAACAGTCTGCAGCACCCGGCCTCACCCTACTAGAATCTGAAGTCAGATGTCTAATGTTTGCTGATGATCTGGTGCTTCTGTCACCAACCAAGGAGGGCCTACAGCAGCACCTAGATCTTCTGCACAGATTCTGTCAGACCTGGGCGGCCCTGACAGTAAATCTCAGTAAGACAAAAATAATGGTGTTCCAAAAAAGGTCCAGTTGCCAGGACCACAAATACAAATTCCATCTAGACACCGTTGCCCTAGAGCACACAAAAAACTATACATACCTCTGCTGAAACATCAGCGCCACAGGTAACTTCCACAAAACTGTGAACGATCTGAGAGTCAAGGCAAGAAGGGCCTTCTATGCCATCAAAAGGAACATACAATTCGACATACCAATTAGGATCTGGTTAAAAATACTTTAATCAGTTATAGAACCCATTGCCCTTTATGGTTGTGAGGTCTGGGGTCCGCTCACCAACCAAGAATTCAGAAAATGGGACAAACACCAAATTGAGACTCTGCATGCAGAATTCTGCAAAAATATCCTCTGTGTACAACGAAAAACACTAAATAACACATGCAGAGCAGAATTAGGCCGATACCCGCTAATTATCAAAATCCAGAAATGAGCCATTAAATTCTACAACCACTTAAAAGGAAGTGATTCCTAAACCTTCTATAACAAAGCCATCACCTACCGAGTGATGTCCCCTAAGAAAGCTGGTCCTGGGGCTCTGTTCAAAAACACAAACAGACCCCACAGAGCCCCAGGACAACAAACAACCCAATTAGACCCAACCAAATCATGAGAAAACTAAAAGAGAATTACTTGACACATTGGAAAGAATTGACAAAAAAACAGAGCAAACTAGAATGCTATTTGGCCCTAAACAGAGAGTACACAGTGGCAGAATACCTGACAACTGTGACTGACCCAAACTTAAGGAAAGCTTTGACTATGTACAGACTCAGTTAGCATAGTGTTAATTACTGTAACTGTAACTGTAATGACTGGCAATTTGAGAGTTGTGCTATTCTCTCCCAGAATTACATTGCTGCTTATCATACAACCATGTTGCAGAGTGGAATAATGCATTGATGGCATTAGAAACCAGCAGGGAGAGAAGCTAGGGAGCTATCTCCAAGTTGTCAACCAGCCATTAGCAGTCTTTTCAACAGCTGCTGCCTGGACACCAGCCCTTGGCTAGCAAAGCTAATTCTATTATGATCTACTGTGGCTCAATCTCAAATAATATCCTATTCCCCCCCTATAAAGTGCACTTTTGGCCAAAGGGCCATATGGCTCTGGTTAAAAGCAGTGCACTATGTAGGGAATAGGGTGTCATTTGAGATTGAGCCTATGTTATGGTCATCATAATCACTACTCACAGCCTTTACAGGCAACAAGTAGCGTCGGACATTCTGGTTGCTGTAGCAACTGCGATATTAAAAGTTGTGGTGATTCCTTTTGGTGAGAAATATCAAATCCATTTTACGAAAGGCACAAGTGAAATACAATTGTGTGGAAATACCGGAGCACTTGGGGAATGTAGTGGTTCTCTCATGCTCTAAGAAGTCATGAATACTTTGATTTATCTCTGTGTTACTCGCCTAAAATCATAACATTTGTTTTGTTCTGGTATGCATGGCTGGAGTGAGAGTGAACACTGTATGCAGCCCTATACATCCCATGCAGTCAACATCATGCTGAAACACTTTTATTCTACAAAAGACAACCAAATTCATCCCCCCCGACCACCCCGTCCCCACCAAAACACATCTCGTGTTCGTTTCCTGTCAAATGTCTCTGTGCCAAGCCACCACAGCCCCTCCACTCTCCTCTCTTCCCCGGCTCCTCTCCTCCTCTCCTTTCTTCCCCAACCCCTTTCCTCTCCTCTCTTCTCTTCCCCGGCTCCTCTCCTCTCTTCTCTTCCCCGGCTCCTCTCCTCTCCTCTCTTCTCTTCCCCAGCTCCTCTCTTCTCTTCTCTTCCCCTGCTCCTCTCTTCTCTTCTCTGACTCCTCTCTTCTCTTCTCTTCCCCGGCTCCTCTCCTCTCCTCTCTTCTCTTCTCTTCTCCGGCTCCTCTCCTCTCTTCTTTTCTCTTCCCCGGCTCCGCTCTTCTCTTCTCTGACTCCTCTCTTCTCTTCTCTTCCCCGGCTCCTCTCTTCTCTTCTCTTCCCCTGCTCCTCTCTTCTCTTCTCTGACTCCTCTCTTCTCTTCTCTTCCCCGGCTCCTCTCCTCTCCTCTCTTCTCTTCTCTTCTCCGGCTCCTCTCCTCTCTTCTTTTCTCTTCCCCGGCTCCTCTCTTCTCTTCCCTGGCTCCTCTCCTCTCTTCTCTTCTCTTCCCCGGCTCCTCTCCTCTCCTCTCTTCCCCGGCTCCTCTCCTCTATTCTCTTCTCTTCTCTTTCCCGGCCCCTCTCTTCCCAGGCCACTCTCCTCGCCAGCTCCTCTCTTCTCTTCCCCAGCTCCTCTCTTCTCTTCCCCGGCTCCTCTCCTCTCTTCCTCAGCCCCTCTCTTCTCTTCCCCAGTCCCACTCCTCCCCGGCTCCTCTCCACTCTTCCCCAGCCCTCTCCTACGTCTCCTCTCCTCTCTTCCTCAGCCCCTCTCCTGTCCTGTCCTCCAGTGAAGGCTCAGTAGGTGTCTGAAATTACTGTTGAGTGTTGGAATAGTAGCATACACAAGGCGCAATTTCAGAATGTGGTATTGCATCAGCAGTTTTTCTCTTATTTTGTCAGTCACTAACATTCACTCAATTAGCCATGTCCGCTAACATGCTTTAGATTACATGGTAAGTGAGTCTAGCCAGCTATCTAAACCTTGTAGTAATCATGGCTAAATTAGCGACCGAGCACGCAGGACACCTGCCCAGGGCCCTGACCTCCAGGGGACCCCCATTGATTTTGTCACTCTCTCTCAGACATCATATAGACATGGCATAAGTCAACAATTGAAAGAAAATGTACTTTAAAACTGCACATTGTTCTCTCCGCCTCCTGGAGGGGGGCAACTTAAATGTTTTGCGCACGAGGTGGTGGGGTCCCCCAACCAAATCAATAAGGCCCCCCAAAAGGCCAGAGTCAGCCCTGCTCTCTGCGACTAGAGCGCCAGGCCCCCAAAAGGCTAGAGTCAGCCCTGCTCTCTGCGACTAGAGCGCCAGGCCCCCAAAAGGCTAGAGTTAGCCCTGCTCTCTGCGACTAGAGAGCCAGGCCCCCAAAAGGCTAGAGTCAGCCCTGCTCTCTGCTACTTGACAGCACACACTGTGTACCGCAGAGCGCCAAGCGTTCAACAGCCAGGGAAACAAATTAGAATCAGAGACTTGACCCCCACTAAAAACAAAAGGCAGGCTGGGAAATTGGAATTTAGACTATTATAGTTACAGCGACACACTCCCCAGACACACACACACACACACACACACTCCCCAGACACACACACACTCCCACACAGGTAGACACACAGAGTGACATACACATGAGCATCAGTCATCACTTACAGTCCCAGAGGGGTGCAAAGACCATAATTTACACACCATTCGGTTTGATAGAGCCAATATACTGTAATATGCATCACATACTAAACCACACCAAGAACGACTACAAAGAGCCCCATTAATGTGTCTGTAAGGGTGGATGGTATGTCCCTTACTTGCCCTGGATGGTTGGAGCTGTCTTGTTGGTGTTGGTGAGCAAGGAGCGGCAGGAAGCAGAATATCCAATACAAGGCTTTTATTTTAAGGCTCTTGGAGCAGGTGCAGGTATTTACAAAAAATACAAATCATCCAACATGATGCTGGACCAGGCTCAAAGTAAATAATAAACTGATTTTTTTTAAACGAGTCAAATGAATATAAAGACTGAAGATCAGTCTGACTAACCCCTAGGGCTCAGAACAACCCTAACTAACCCCTAGGGCTCAGAACAACCCTAACTAACCCCTAGGGCTCAGAACAAACCTAACTAACCCCTATGGCTCAGAACAAACCTAACTAGCCCCTAGGGCTCAGAACAACCCTAACTAACCCCTAGGGCTCAGAACAACCCTAACTAACCCCTAGGGCTCAGAACAACCCTAACTAACCCCTAGGGCTCAGAACAACCCTAACTAACCCCTAGGGCTCAGAACAAACCTAACTAACCCCTAGGGCTCAGAACAACCCTAACTAACCCCTAGGGCTCAGAACAACCCTAACTAACCCCTAGGGCTCAGAACAACCCTAACTAACCCCTAGGGCTCAGAACAAACCTAACTAACCCCTAGGGCTCAGAACAAACCTAACTAACCCCTAGGGCTCAGAACAACCCTAACTAACCCCTAGGGCTCAGAACAAACCTAACTAACCCCTAGGGCTCAGAACAACCCTAACTAACCCCTAGGGCTCAGAACAACCCTAACTAACCCCTAGGGCTCAGAACAACCCTAACTAACCCCTATGGCTCAGAACAACCCTAACTAACCCCTAGGGCTCAGAACAACCCTAACTAACCCCTAGGGCTCCGAACAAACCTGACTAACCCCTAGGGCTCAGAACAACCCTAACTAACCCCTAGGACTCAGAACAAACCTAACTAACCCCTAGGGCTCAGAACAAACCTAACTAACCCCTATGGCTCAGAACAAACCTAACTAGCCCCTAGGGCTCAGAACAACCCTAACTAACCCCTAGGGCTCAGAACAAACCTAACTAACCCCTATGGCTCAGAACAACCCTAACTAACCCCTAGGGCTCAGAACAACCCTAACTAACCCCTATGGCTCAGAACAACCCTAACTAGCCCCTAGGACTCAGAACAACCCTAACTAGCCCCTAGGGCTCAGAACAAACCTAACTAGCCCCTATGGCTCAGAACAAACCTAACTAACCCCTAGGGCTCAGAACAACCCTAACTAACCCTTAGGGCTCAGAACAACCCTAACTAACCCCTAGGGCTCAGAACAACCCTAACTAACCCCTAGGGCTCAGAACAACCCTAACTAACCCCTAGGGCTCAGAACAACCCTAACTAACCCCTGCAGAGACAGTTGGCATCTTAATCTCCCATAAAGCTCTACACCTGAGCATTTATAGAGAAACCAGGTGACAGGAAACACTTGTAATTAAATGCAAACTAAGCCAATAAACACTTAACAGTTTAGATACTATAACCTGTACAACACAGACATTTTAAGAGCTGGACTAGAGCAGAAACTCTCCCCCCAATTAGTAATGGAGTGTCCCTTCTTAATGTGCAGACCATGGTCACCTATGCGCTTAGTGGCCATGCCCCTCCACATGCTACAAAACAGATCTCACACACAAACATTTGTAAGTGCTGCTTTAGACTAGCAAATAGTACTGCTTTAGACTAGAAAATAGTACTGCTTTAGACTAGCAAATAGTACTGCTTTAGACTGGCAAATAGTACTGCTTTAGACTGGCAAATAGTGCTGCTTTAGACTAGCAAATAGTACTGCTTTAGACTAGCAAATAGTACTGCTTTAGACTGGCAAATAGTACTGCTTTAGACTATCAAATAGTACTGCTTTAGACTGGCAAATAGTACTGCTTTAGACTGGCAAATAGTACTGCTTTAGACTATCAAATAGTACTGCTTTAGACTATCAAATAGTACTGCTTTAGACAAGCAACATAACTAATGAACATTATCTGATTTACTTCTCATGTCTTCTGTAAGTAGAGTTTGGTAGAGTTTCTGGTCGTAGTTATGGTTAGATTGGATACTTCAGATGTACCAGCGGTTGTCCTTCCCAACTCGTGTCTTTAGTGAAAGTTCTCTAGACAACTATACATGCCAGCTGCAGACTGAAATGATAAGGTCTAGTGCATTGTCTTCTTCTTCACCTCGTATAGAGGTTGAGAGTTTCAGAGTTTCTCCATTTCAAACGTGTGGACTAACGTCTCACGTTTTCTGGTCTAACCATTTTGTAACGTGTAGCTTCAGCTTCACACTTCTTGGTCTTGTAGAAATTCAACCATTTGCAACATCCGGCTTATACCGTAGTATGCTAGGTCTTCCTTTGGTAATGGAGTTGTAGTTTTAAACCATTTTGTAACGTTTAGCTCACGCTTCACATCTGCTGGTCTTGTAGAGTGTCAACCATTTTAAGCCGTGGGCTTCCTGGTCTGAGGCTTTTTATGCACTCGGCGTAAAAGGGCCATTCCATCATGTTTGTGGTCATCTGGGCGTGGCCACTGACTGAGAACAAATCAATATGGAAAACAATCATCTAATCTAGAATGCTAAAATCACATTGTCATCTTCACAAAAGTATTATTATACTTAATCATTAGTTTTATACAACAATTAGATGAAAACCCCATAACTGAGAAGTGTACACCCCCAGAGATACAGTTATGTTGTTCCACTGTCTTTAATGACATCATAACATAGTAACAAATTTGACATTATTGTTCTTTAAGTCCCCACCAACCATTTCCCACATTCTTTAAGGTAGGAATATTGTTTCATTATCCACTTTTGGATGTTGGAGTCTTGGCGGGAAGACTTCCTTTGTCTCACAGGGAAATTCCCTCTCCCAATACTGCATGGCACGGAAAAGAACGTTTCTGCAAGGAATTTACGACCGGTCATAAAACTGGCCCCCAGGAAAGGGGGTGTTCATACCTTTGCCTAGCCGGCATCTTTGATCCTCAGCCCATGAGGGCAAGTCATGACACTATCGCACCATGTATACTATGGAATGGGACTAGTGAGGAAGCACAGCGTTAGCTTTCTCACAGTGTCCTTTAGTAGAGGAAATATTCATGAAATTGTGTTAATCTCCATGAAACAACCACACTATCTCTGGTTACTTTCTCCAACAAATTAGTATAAAAACCTCCACAACAGTTTTAATTTTAATGGATGAAGCAGGTTCCCAAATAAATCCTAGACTCTGAATAGAGGGAGAAGACTAACACAAACAGACATACATATTTGGGCAGCTTATTGAATCCAATTGTCTTTGGATTACAGATAATGAACGAGCTATTAGCCTGAAAATGTGTTAGTATCTATGTTCCTACTGTGGGGCTGAGGCTAGAGAAATAATTACAGGAGTCACAGCTATCGAAGAGTCACAGAAGGCCAAAGTAAGAGACATCCCTCAAGACAAAAGTATTTTTACAAAGACTAAGTAACATACATTTACATGGAGAGAGGTCGACTTCCTCACACAACTGATCTGGGCTGAGCTTCCCTTGTAGCTTTGTAGCTCTCGACAACCCAGCTGCACAGCCACAGAGTTCCCTTAAACTTTTACACCCTAAAACATCAGAGGCGCACAGTATAACAGATACAGTGGGGGAAAAAAGTATTTAGTCAGCCACCAATTGTGCAAGTTCTCCCACTTAAAAAGATGAGAGAGGCCTGTAATTTTCATCATAGGTACACGTCAAAATAAGTATTTGGTCACCTACAAACAAGCAAGATTTCTATTTATTTTATTTATTTCACCTTTATTTAACCAGGTAAGCCAGTTGAGAACAAGTTCTCATTTACAACTGCGACTTGGCCAAGATAAAGCAAAGCAGTGCGATAAAAACAACAACACAGAGTTACATATGGGGTAAAAAAAACATAAAGTCAAAAAATACAACAGAAAATATATATACAGTGTGTGCAAATGTAGCAAGTTATGGAGGTAAGGCAATAAATAGGCTATAGTGCAAAATAATTACAATTAGTATTAACACTGGAATGCTAGATGTGCAAGAGATTATGTGCAATTAGAGATACTGGGGTGCAAAAGAGCAAAATAAATAACAATATAGGGATGAGGTAGTTGGGTGGGCTAATTTCAGATGGGCTGTGTACAGGTGCAGTGATCGGTAAGGTGCTCTGACAACTGATGCTTAAAGTTAGTTATTTCTGGCTCTCACAGACCTGTAACTTCTTCTTTAAGAGGCTCCTCTGTCCTCCACTCGTTACCTGTATTAATGGCACCTGTTTGAACTTGTTATCAGTATAAAAGACACCTGTCCACAACCTCAAACAGTCACACTCCAAACTCCACTATGGCCAAGACCAAAGAGCTGTCAAAGGACACCAGAAACAAAATTGTAGACCTGCACCAGGCTGGGAAGACTGAATCTGCAATAGGTAAGCAGCTTGGTTTGAAGAAATCAACTGTGGGAGCAATTATTAGGAAATGGAAGACATACAAGACCACTGATAATCTCCCTCGATCTGGGGCTCCACGCAAGATCTCACCCCGTGGGGTCAAAATGATCACAAGAACGGTGAGCAAAAATCCCAGAACCACACGGGGGGACCTAGTGAATGACCTGCAGAGAGCTGGGACCAAAGTAACAAAGCCTACCATCAGTAACACACTACGCCGCCAGGGACTCAAATCCTGCAGTGCCAGACGTGTCCCCCTGCTTAAGCCAGTACATGTCCAGGCCCGTCTGAAATTTGCTAGAGTGCATTTGGATGATCCAGAAGAGGATTGGGAGAATATCATATGGTCAGATGAAACCAAAATAGCACTTTTTGGTCAAAACTCAACTCGTCGTGTTTGGAGGACAAAGAATGCTGAGTTGCATCCAAAGAACACTATACCTACTGTGAAGCATGGGGGTGGAAACATCATGCTTTGGGGCTGTTTTTCTGCAAAGGGACCAGGACGACTGATCCGTGTAAAGGAAAGAATGAATGGGGCCATGTATCGTGAGATTTTCAGTGAAAACCTCCTTCCATCAGCAAGGGCTGGGTCTTTCAGCATGACAATGAGTGGCCTAGCCAGTCTCCAGATCTCAACCCCATAGAAAATCTTTGGAGGGAGTTGAAAGTCTGTGTTGCCCAGCGACAGCCCCAAAACATTACTGCTCTAGAGGAGATCTGCATGGAGGAATGGGCCTAAATACCAGCAACAGTGTGTGAAAACCTTGTGAAGACTTACAGAAAACGTTTGACCTGTGTCATTGCCAACAAAGGGTATATAACAAAGTATTGAGAAACTTTTGTTATTGACCAAATACTTATTTTCCACCATAATTTGCAAATAAATTCATAAAAAATCCTACAATGTGATTTTCTGGATTATTTTTTTTCATTTTGTCTGTCATAGTTGACGTGTACCTATGATGAAAATTACAGGCCTCTCTCATCTTTTTAAGTGGGAGAACTTGCACAATTGGTGGCTGACTAAATACATTTTTTCCCCACTGTACATTTTAGACACAATCACATTTGAGTCATTTAGCAGACTCTTATCCAGAGTGACATACAGGAGCAATTAGGGTTAAGTGCCTTGCTCAAGGGCACACACAGAAGTTTCACCTAGTTGTTTTGGGGATTTGAACCAGCAATCTTTCGGTTACTGGCCCAACGCTTTTAACTGCTAGGCTACCTGCCCTCGTACATTTCTTCAACATCTTCTCCCTCCCAACACCCAATGTCTCAGTCTCTCAACAAAGGAGGGAATTACTCTCTATCCTCCAAACAAAAAGCATCAAGGTCTCTCCTGATGTGCTATCCTCCAAACAAAAAGCATCAAGGTCTCTCCTGATGTGCTATCCTCCAAACAAAAAGCATCAAGGTCTCTCCTGATGTGAGAGCCTGTGAGAAATAAAATGGTGTTAATTAGACCAAGGGCTTTTTCATAGCATTCTCCTTTGTCGCACAAACACCTCCTCCTCTGGACAAATCTGTAATTACTGGGAGCATGGAGATGATTGCCAGCACTACTTCAGAAGCAGGGTATGACCAGAGATTCTCAAGGCTGGATAGAAATATAATGGAAATAAGGATAGTAGTCAGTCGTGTGAGTTTCCTCTCCTCATTTCCTCTCCTATATTTACACTCATTTTAAGACACAGAACAGGTTCTTTAACATCAGTGAAAATCAGGAAAGGAGAGGAGGCCATGTCAGACTTCATTGAGATGCACCCAGTGTCCCGCTCATATTTCATCCTGCTTTAATGGGAATTGTATCACACCTGTAGAATATCTCTGACCATCAGCAGAATCGTAACGTACTGTAACCGCCTCATTTACCCGCAAATCCACAGGTAGAGATAGGAAGAGCCTGCTGCTATCTTCCCCATCTCTGCAACACCAGGCAGGAAGGAAGAAGCAATCTTTCCCAAATCTCAGGTGGTTGCCGAGCAATCAATGTTATGTATACCTCTGCTACAACTTTACATATTCAATTCTCTCTCTGCTACAACTTTACATATTCCATTCTCTCTCTGCTACAACTTTACATATTCCATTCTCTCCCTCTCTCTGCTACAACTTTACATATTCCATTATCTCTCACTCTCACTCTCTCAGCCCATGGTATAGATAAACATAGCTGTGTCCCAGCAGGATTGTAGTGTTCAGAGCAGGGCCTCATTATGATGGTTGAATTCAGGGTGAAAGAGAAACATGGGCCGATCCGGTCATGCTCTGCTCCCGGATCAGCCCATACATTAGGATGCATCTCAAATGGCACCCTATTCCCTGTATAGGGCCCTGGTCAAGAGTAGTGAACTACAGTATAATAGGGAATAGATTGCCATTTGGAACACAGGCTTACAGATGGAGCCATGTCTCGAACACCCCAGGAATCACATTAACCTCTGTGCTCATCAGGCAGATGAGCATATGATGTTCATCTACACTATGCTGCTCATTTATTTGGAAACATTACTTCAGCAATGCTCAGATGGCTCTCGACCTATAGTCCCGCTACACACACATATGCACACATTGAAACTAAAGGTAACTGCCAAAATAATGGAAACATTTGAGTTAATGAGGGATACAAAGTATATTGAAAGCAGGTGCTTCCACACAGGTGTGGTTACTGAGTAAATTAAGCAATTAACATCCCATCATGCTTAGGGTCATTTATAAAAATTCTGGACAGGCCATTATTTTGGCTACCATGGCTATGCCCCCATAGGATGACAATGCCCCCATCCACAGGGCACGAGTGGTCACTGAATGGTTTGATGAGCATGAAAAGTATGTAAACCATATGTCTTGGCCCACTCAGTCAACAGATCCCAACCCAATTGAATACTTATGGGAGATTCTGTAGTGGCAACTGAGACAGCGTTTTCCACCACCATCAACAAAACACCAAATTATGGAATTTCTCCTGGAAGAATGGTGTCGCATCCCTCCAATAGAGTTCCAGACACTTGTAGAATATATGGCTAGGTGCATTGAAGCTGTTCTGGCTCGTGGTGGCTCAAAGCCCTATTAAAACACTTTATGTTGGTGTTTCCTTTATTTTGGCAGTTACCTGTAAGTTGCCATGGAGATGTACAGCACTGTGGAATAAAAGGCCTGGTTGCCGTGGGGACGGGGTTCATTGAGTTAAAAGCTCCCTAATAATAAACCATAAACACAAGACAGTCCTCTGGGACGGACAGAGACAGACAGACAAAATACTGGACTGTCCACCTGTTCTTCCCATAGACTTCGATAGCATACAGTGTCAATACCCAATACCCCCATACAGTTACAGTGTGTTAGTGCAGCAAGCAGCTGTGGCACTGAGAGCTGTATCCACCCTGTGGCCTGTGAAATGGATACTCTCCAGAACAGACAGTGGGAGACACAGAGCCCTGAGCATTATGTAATTACCCACTGTAGCTGGAGTTGTAGAGGGGCGTGCTGCCAAACAACCACACCGGAGCGGAGCACCGAAACCAGGCAACTCCTAACCCTGTATCTCTCCCTCTCCTCTCGCCATGTATAAACTACTAACTGAACAAATAGGCAACCCAGCTGCCTGGGACCCACTGGAGCAGGAGGATGGATACAAACTCTCTAACAGTCACACACACAAACACACAGGGGATTACTGCAGCAGAAAAACAGCACCAATTGAGTCCTGGTCCTATCAGGGAACTCCAGGTTCATGCATAGAAGCTTATGTAATCAGAGAAGACTGACAATGATGGGAGAAGCACAGCCGCTGTCACACTGGTGATATTATGAGGCTAAGTGAAAGCTCGGTCACATACACTCACATAGGACACACACACTCAAGCACAGACAGACAGACAGACAGACAGACAGACAGACAGACACACACACACAATCCAGCACTTGGAAAAGCTTATTTGGATGTGTGAACTGTATCACAACTTAAGAACATTCTCATCTTCAATTGCCCACCTTCTTGCTTTAAAGTCTATTTTCGACAACCTCACCTCTCCCTTTCTCTCTCCCATCACCTCTATGCAGTAGAGTACTCCCTCTGTTTCTCTGCCTCGGCTCAGGCGGGGAAGAGTTGTGTCTCCTGACTTCACCCACAGCTTCTAACCTAACCGCCTGTCAGACAGACAGCTCCTGACTTCACCCACAGCTTTTAACCTAACCGCCTGTCAGACAGACAGCTCCTTACTTCACCCTAGCTTCTAACCAAACCGCCTGTCAGACAGACAGCTCCTGACTTCACCCACAGCTTTTAACCTAACCGCCTGTCAGACAGACAGCTCCTTACTTCACCCTAGCTTCTAACCTAACCGCCTGTCAGACAGACAGCTCCTGACTTCACCAACAGCTTCTAACCTAACCGCCTGTCAGACAGACAGCTCCTGACTTCACCAACAGCTTCTAACCTAACCGCCTGTCAGACAGACAGCTCCTGACTTCACCCACAGCTTCTAACCTAACCGCCTGTCAGACAGACAGCTCCTGACTTCACCAACAGCTTCTAACCTAACCGCCTGTCAGACAGACAGCTCCTGACTTCACCCACAGCTTCTAACCTAACCGCCTGTCAGACAGACAGCTCCTGACTTCACCAACAGCTTCTAACCTAACCGCCTGTCAGACAGACAGCTCCTGACTTCACCCACAGCTTCTAACCTAACCGCATGTCAGACAGACAGACTAACAACTGCAGTCATTGAGAAGGGGAGCATGGGAGTGTGTGTGGTGGGGGGAGGGGGTCTACAATATGCCAAAACATGCAATATGTATCCAAGCCATTCAAGCCATTCTACCAAATAAGCCTACATTTCCCCAAGAAAGTGAATCTTACCCATTGTACATGTTTAGCATCATTTTTATATATATATATTCCAAAGTTTAGTTTATTTCAAAACACAGGGCAGTGAAGTTTAGCAGTTTTCCTGTGAATCTGCATCGCTATGAGCAGACCTGAGATGGTGTGATGTTGCAGGAAACAGAAATAGCAGCAGTCACCAGTGCTGAGGTACTGAAAGGCAATTAGAGACACACAAACGCGCGCGCACACACACACACACACACACACACACACACACACACACACACACACACACACACACACACACACTAAGGACTAACTTCAGGGTGAAAACAAGGTGGAGTGAGAAGTGTTCCTGAGAGTTAGCACAGCAACATATGAATACAATCTGGTCTCAGTGTGTCATTTCAGTCCCAGAATGCTACTGAAACTAAAGATACGCTAGACATGACGCCTGTTTGAGAGTTAGATGAACATTGAAATGTATTCCAGTGTAAAAACATCAGTCCATGGAAAGACAGCCGGTGGGTCACAGGACCACTGGTAAATGAATCAACCTCAGTCATCATCCTTCATCTCTCCTATTTGTCAGTCCTCTGAAGGACACAGGGTCTCAACACATAACAAATGGAGCGGACCTTCATGCTTAAAGGGCAATTCTACCACTTTTCAACATCATTTTCAATATCTCCAGCACAATACCGGAGCATTTCTACAAAACATTTTCAAGTTAAAAAGTTCTACCCGAAGAGCTCATCAAAATTGAAAACATTTTAAAAACAGTGATTTTCAAACACTATGAGATCCGCGGTGACGTGGGGCGTAATAAAATACCCTCCCTCTGGCTAGAAACTCGTTGCAGGTTTTGAAAATCAGGATGTTTTAGGACCTTTCTTATCTTTTTAACCACAGATCATAGAAACGTGCTGTTTTCACACCAGTCTGGTGCTGGAGATAATAAATGACGTTGGAAAGTGGCGGAATTGCCCTTTAACACGCTAAGATGAATCCCACTTGGCGTCTGCCTTGAAACCTAGCTAGCGAATACTCCGCTAAATACACAATATAAGTGTGCATGACAGAGGATGTTCAGAAGACTGAGGTCAGGATTCAAGGCGATCAGCGGTAGCATTAGCCGGTGATGTCGGAGGTGTAACTGCGTTAGAGCTGTCAAATCCACGGCTCCTATTGTTACCTATTGTGGCCATGAGTCACAGGAGGCTGCTGAGGGGAGGACGGCTCATAATAATGGCTGCAACGGAGCAGATGGAATGGCATCAAACAATGGTTGATGTACAGTATTTGATACCGTTCCACTCCAGCTATTACCACGAGCCCGTCCTCCCCAATTAAGGTGCCACCAACCTCCTGTGACATTAGTAGATATTCAATGCAGCCGCGTTACAAGTTTGAACACTGGAATGTGTGATGTTGTAGTCTATACCTCGATTAGGCTGACATAAAGGCCTATTTATTTCGTTTAATGACAATTGTATTTCTCATCACACCCGTTCTGAACTTCTAATGCGGGTGTGGTTTCGTGACAATGAACCGTTCACCCATTTGACAGTTGTCGTGGAAATTCTAATCAATAATGAGGAGAGACAAGGTCAATCACCAATCAGGATATTACTTTATTCAAAACGTATTAATAAGGTAGTAAGTGAGGCTGGTTGACCGGAGAGCTCTGACATGCAGACAATACAAATATATTTTATAGCAAAGATACACCCTCTCAGTCTACATGACAAACAGCAGATGTGTGGAATGAGTCAAAAGGTTAGGATTTGTATGAAAGAAATGAATAATTCACAGCAGATAGTATCTGCTATGAAGACTGTTCTCATTGTATGGAAACCTTACACACACAGACACCAATTCAGTCTATGAAATGCAGGCTCAGTCAGACCAGAGACATCTCCTTCTCACACACCATTAATCATAAAATAGAATGTGGCTGTTGGTTTTATCACCTAGTCATCCCTAAATCAACTGCCAGGCCCAGCTTCAGAGACTCCTCTCAGTTCACACAGACATAGAAGAGAGAGTTTCTAAGAACCCTATTCCATTGCATAAAACAGTATTAAACATAATCTTGTAATTTTTCCACCATACAGTTCTAACGCAGCTCCACCTCTTTATTATATATATTTTTTGTACCCCCTTTTTCTCCCCAATTTCGTGGTATCCAATTGGTAGTAGTTTTCTCCCATCGCTGCAACTCCCGTACGGACACCGGAGAGGCGAAGGTCGAGAGTCGTGCGTCCTCTGAAACACAACCCTACCGAGCCGCACTGCTTCTTGACACAGTGCCCGCTTAACCCGGAAGCACCAATGTGTCGGAGGAAACACCGTACACCTGGCGACCGAGTCAGCGTGCACTGTGCCCGGCCCGCCACAGGAGTCGCTAGTGCGCGATGGGACAAGAGCATCCCTGCCGGCCAAACACTCCCCTAGCCTGGACGATGCTGGGCCAATTGTGCGCCGCCCCATGGGTCTCCCGGTCGCGGCCGGCTGCGACAGAGCCTGGACTCGAACCAGGATCTCTAGTGTCACAGCTAGCACTGCGATGCAGTGCCTTAGACCACTATGCCACTCGGGAGGCCCACTCAGCTCCACCTCTGACACCGCCAAAACAAGAGCAATGCGTTTGTTGGCTAACACCAGCTGCTGCTGATCTGATTGAATCCTGGCCTCAGTGAGTTGTTCCTGTCTACGAGGGCACTTTGAAAGGCTTTTTGTCCTACTTAAACCTGAGTGAGTATGTGATCTGAAGGTGTGTGTCAGAGTAGTTATCACATATAAAGATACAGTGCATAACCAGTCTGTGTTAGTGAGAGATACAGTGCATAACCAGTATTTGTGTTAGTGAGAGATACAGTGCATAACCAGTCTTTGTGTTAGTGAGAGATACAGTGCATAACCAGTCTTTGTGTTAGTGAGAGATACAGTGCATAACCAGTCTTTGTGTTAGTGAGAGATACAGTGCATTCGGAAAGTATTCAGACCCCTTAACCTTTTCCACATTTTGATATGTTACAGCCTTATTCTAAAATGGATACAATTATTTTTTCCCCTCATCAATCTACACACAATACCCCATAATGAGAAAGCAAAAACAGGTTTTTAGAAATGTTTGCAAATGTATACAAAAAATAATAATGAAATATCTCATTTACATAAGTATTTAGACCCTTTACTCAGTACTTTGTTGAAGCACCTTTGGCGGCGATTACAGACTCAAGTCTTCTTGAGTATGACGCTACAAGCTTGGCACACCTGTATTTGGGTAGTTTCTCCCATTCTTCTCTGCAGATCCTCTCAAGCTATTTTACATTTTAGTCATTTAGCAGATGCTCTTATCCAGAGCGACTTACAGTTAGTGAGTGCATACATTTTTTTTCATTTTTTTTTCAGGTCTCTTCAGAGATGTTCGATAGAGTTCAAGTCCGGGCTCTGGCTGGGCCACTCAAGGACATTCAGAGACTTGTCCCGAAGCCACTCCTGCGTTGTCTTGGCTTTGTGCTTAGGGTCGTTGTCCTGTTGGAAGGTGAACCTTTGCCCCAGTCTGAGGTCCTGAGCGCTCTGGAGCAGGTTTTCATCAAGGATCTCTCTGTACTTTGCTCTGTTCATCTTTCCCTCAATCTTGAATAGTCTCCCAGTCCCTGCCGCTGAATAACATCCCCACAGCATGATGCTGCCACCACCATGCCTCACTGTAGGGATGGTGCCAGGTTTCCTCCAGATGTGACGCTTGGCATTCAGGCCAAAGAGTTCAATCTTGGTTTCATCAGACCAGATCATATTTTTGTCTGAGAGTCCTTTAGGTGCCTTTTGGCAAACTCCAAGTGGGCTGTCATGTGCCTTTTACTGAGGAGTGGCTTCCGTCTGGCCACTCTACCATAAAGGCCTGATTGGTGGAGTGCTGCAGAGATTGTTGTCCTTCTGGAAGGTTCTCCCATCTCCACAGAGGAACTCTGAAGTTCTGTCAGAGTGACCATCTGGTTCTTAGTCACCTCCCTGACCAAGGCCCTTCTCCCCCGATTGCTCAGTTTGGCCAGGCGGCCAGCTCTAGGAAGGAAACATCTTCCATTTAAGAATGATGGAGGCCACTGTATTCTTGGGGACCTTCAATGCTGCAGAAATGTTTTGGTACCCTTCCCCAGATCTGTGCCTCGACACAATCCTGTCTCGGAGCTCTACGGGCAATTTCTTCGACCTCATGGCTTGGTTTTTGCTCTGACATGCACTGTCAACTGTGGGACCGTATATAGACAGGTGTGCCTTTCCAAATCACGTCCAATCAATTGAATTTACCACAGGTGGACTCCAATCAAGTTGTAGAAACATCAAGGATGATGAATGGAAACAGGATGCACCTGAGCTCAATTTCGAGTCTCATAGCAAAGGGTCTGAATACTTATGTGAATAAGGTATTTCTGTTTTTTATTTGTAATACATTTGCAAAAACTTATAAAAACCTGTCTTCACTGTCATTATGGGGTATTGTGTGTAGATTGATGAGGAATTTTATTTATTTAATCCATTTTAGAATAAGCCTGTAACGTAACAGAATGTGGAAAAAGTCAAGGGGTCTGAATACCTTCCGAATGCACTGTATGTTTATGCTGTGACCTCGTCTCAACTGAGGTCACTGTTGTCTTCATGCCCTTCAGATAAAAGGTAAAAGCATGCTGATAATATACAGTGCTATCCCACCATACTGGGCCATCACGTCAATGAGAGAACTACACTTTAAGGACCGGCTTATATTCCTATAGTAGTTGTTACGGATACAGGTATCCTGTGTCTTTTTGTGTTTTTCCTCTCCTTCTGCCCTAATCACAGGTGTCCTGTATGTTCCTGATTGGTGGTCGTTGGGGTGTCTGCTGATTGCTAAGGTGGACCAATCAGTGAACATTCCTCTGCATTGCACCACCTGTTGCTGGTTTTTCAATCACACATCCCATTGTTTAAAAGCCGGTCAGTTGTGTTTGTTGTTAGAGACTATTTCCGTATGTGAGTATGGATACTGTGGTGTCCTGTGTTTTGTTTACTCACTAAGTTGCTGGTTACTCTGTTTGGTAACTTTGTTAGACTACTTTTCGTATGTGAGTATGGATACTGTGGTGTCCTGTGTTTTTGTGTACTCACTCATTTGCTGGTTACTCTGTTTGGTAACTTTGTGTGTTTCTGGGAAAAGGGGAATTTAAGCAAGTTGCCCTTGGGCGTACATTACCCGTAGGAAGAAATCTGTCTAAAAACACTAGTTAGACCTGAGCGGACCACCCACTGTACTTTTGTATGATTAGCAGTAGCTTAGCGGTTCTTGAGGCAGGCAAGATCAGTTTAGGGGTGTTTTACACTATTGTTTCATTTCTTGGGTCCTGCTCAGCCCTTTTTCCCAAACCTTTACCGTGTGTTTAAAAATAAACCTTTTATGTTTGACGGTAGTTTATGGTTGTCGTGTAGTTTTTGTTCTCACTGTTCCATGTCATCATTCTAATTTGCATGAATTATGTTACGGGTCTCTTCTCCATCCACCCTAGACGTTTAAAGCCACGGGGTTCGTAACATAATGTGGGGGCTCATCTGGGATGATTCTCATTGATACTCATGCAAATTAGTTAGTGTCTGGTTCAGTGTTGAGCTTGGCAGCTGTAACTACCAGTTTTTTTT
The DNA here is from genome assembly GCF_964263955.1 of Coregonus lavaretus. Classification (NCBI taxonomy): domain Eukaryota; kingdom Metazoa; phylum Chordata; class Actinopteri; order Salmoniformes; family Salmonidae; genus Coregonus; species Coregonus lavaretus. The sequence continues at coordinate 16,591,424 of NC_139988.1, forward strand.
TGTGTTCAGTATTCGACGGCTCGTGTTGCTAGTTTAGGATGGCTACTTTTGAGTTGGATGCATTTTTGGAAAACCCTACGTGGGAGGTTTTTGAGAATTGCCGTAGAGTGGATCTACAGGCTTTGGCTGACCACTTTTCTGTACCCATATCAAGGGTTTTAGTGAAAGCCGAAGTGAGGAAAGCAGTGTTAGAGATATTGTTGAACGAGCGAGTGCTTGAGTTACCGCCGCCTGAGTCTGCTGCTCCTGTAGGGGATGTGGTTGCTGCTCCTGTAAGCCCATCGGTGTCTGAGGACGAGGCTAAGGCTCCAGCCACATTGCCCCGTTTTGACCCACTCTCCCCACTGACTGACAGTGATGCTAGGATGGATGTCCGCTCGACACGGCTCCAAATGGAGGCGGAAGAGCGAGCACAGATCAGGCAAGACAAGCTGGAGACGCGTAAGATGGAACTGGAGACGCGTAAGATGGAACTAGAGGCAGAACAGGAGACGCGTAAGATGGAACTGGAGATGCGTAAAATGGAACTAGAGGCAGAAACAGCGAGGTTAGTCTCTGCTCGTACTATGCTTTCTAGTGAGCCGTCCTCACCAGCTGTGTCGTCTGCTACTTTTGATATTAGTAGACAGATCACCTTGGTACCTGTGTTTAGGGAGTCAGAGGTTGATTCCTATTTCAGTGTTTTTGAACGTATAGCAGTAGCATTGAAATGGCCCGAAGAGGTATGGTGCCTATTACTTCAGTGTAAATTAACAGGTAAAGCCCAAGAGGTTCTGTCAGCGCTACCTCTTGAAGACAGCTTGAATTATGACGTGGTCAAAGCTACTGTTCTTCGTGCCTATGAGCTTGTTCCTGAGGCATATCGACAGAGATTTAGGTCTCATAAAAAGGCTTCTACTCAGACTTATGTGGAGTTTGCTAGAGTCAAAGGAAATCTGTTTGACAAATGGCACAGTGCTAGTAAGGCAACTGATTTTAACTCTCTACGGGAGTTAATCTTGTTAGAAGAGTTTAAAAATTGCTTACCCGAACGCATTGTAGTTTATCTGAACGAACAGAAGGTATCCTCACTGTCGGAAGCGTCTGTATTGGCAGACGAGTTTGTGTTGACGCATAAGAGCGTGTTTTCGGCTCGTACGGAGAGCAGGGCCACAGAGTTGTTAACTTTTAGTCCTAGTCGACCAGGAGTACATCCAGCACGCCCAAAAGATGTGCGTCACTGTTTCTATTGTCATAAGGTGGGACATATGGTTAATGATTGCTTTCTGCTTAAACGCAAACAGGGGATGCCTCAGCACGCCAGGCCGCCAACGGGTGTTGGGCTGATTCGTACGGTTGTAAGGCCGGAATCAAGACGGAGGCCTCATAGTGAATGTGGTTTGAAAGTCCCTGTCCCAGATCACAGTTATGAACCGTTCATTTTTGAGGGGTTTGTTTCCATATCAGATGACGAAGCGTCTCAGCGTCCAGTTAGAATCCTTAGAGATACTGGTGCGGCGCAGTCGTTCATACTATCTGATGTGTTGCCCTTGTCCAATAATACATATTGTGGTTCCAGTGTGTTAGTACAAGGAATTGAAATGGGATTCGTCCCAGTGCCATTGCACTTTGTGAACGTACACTCTGAGTTAGTCAGTGGAGTGTTCAGAGTTGGCGTACGTCCTATGTTGCCAGTAAAAGGTGTGACATTTATAATGGGCAACGATATTGCCGGAGGAAAGGTGATACCCGTATTGGAGGTATTGGATAAAAGTGACCAGTCTCTCTCCGAGGAGCTGGCACAGGGTTATCCAGATGTGTTCCCTGCTTGTGCTGTCACACGTGCTCAAGCACGACAAGTGGGTGAAGTGATAGATTTGTCGGACACGATTCTATTCAGAGAGTGTGACCCAGAGGATAGTTCGGGTGCTACCTCTGGTAAACTGGTGCAGTCTGACCAACTGTCCAGAGAAAGGAAGAAGGATGTGGAACTTGTTGCTGAGGCAATACAGTTACCAGTTACTCGTGAGCAGCTGATCGCTAACCAAAAGGTTGACATTAGCCTGGCTAAATGTTTTTCTAGTGTTGTCTCAGAGGAGGAGCTAAAGAAGAAAAACATGGCATACTTCATTGATGGTAATCTCCTCATGCGTAAATGGACATCCCATGTTGACGCTGGCGGAGATTGGAATGCTGTTTACCAAATAGTGATTCCTACAGCCTTTCGACAAATTGTTTTATCCCTCGCTCATGATCACCAGTGGTCCGGACATCTGGGAGTCACCAAGACTTATGATCGAGTTTTGCGACATTTCTTTTGGCCTGCTTTAAAACAAGATGTGGCTCAGTTCTGTCGGACTTGCCACACCTGTCAAGTAATTGGGAAACCGAACCAGGTTATTTCCCCCGCGCCTCTTTGCCCCATACCGGCCATAGGTGAACCATTCGAACATGTGTTGGTTGATTGTGTTGGACCATTACCAAAGACAAAATCTGGTAACCAGTTTATGTTGACGATTATGTGTGTGGCCACCAGGTACCCAGTGGCCATTCCTCTGAGAAGGATTACTGCTCCGGTGGTGAGTAAAGCGTTGATCAAATTCTTCTCAACTTTTGGGTTACCTAAGGTGATACAAACTGATCAGGGTACGAATTTCCTTTCTAAACTTTTCAAACAAGTGTTAAAATCCTTGTCAGTTACACACCGTGTGTCAAGCGCATATCACCCAGAGTCTCAGGGTGCGCTTGAACGTTGGCATCAGACACTGAAGTCTATGCTCCGTAAATATTGCTTGGAATCTGAGAAGGATTGGGATGAGGGAGTTCCTCTAGTTTTGTTTGCTGTCCGTGAGACAGTACAGGAATCCCTAGGGTTCAGCCCAGCTGAACTGGTGTTTAGACACACATGAGAGGACCTATGAAAGTCCTTAAGGATCAGTTTTTATCACAAGAGTTGTGTGTGAAAGAAAATGTGTTGGACTACGTTAGTCGCTTTCGTGAGCGCCTACATGGTGCCTGTGCTCTAGCAAAGGAAGCGCTGTCTTCCTCACAGAAACGGATGAAATGACACTATGACACACAGGCTGTTTCTCGTTCACTGCAGCCAGGTGACCAAGTTCTTGTATTGTTGCCTGTGCCAGGAGCGTCATTGTCAGCACGTTTCTCTGGTCCTTATGTCATTGAAAAGAAACTAAGTGAAACTGACTACGTGATACAGACTCCTGATTGAAAACGCCAATCTCGTGTGTGCCACGTTAACATGTTGAAGACATACCACACCAGACCCGTCACTCAGATAGACAGTCCAGAGAAACTGGCCGAGTCGGCTGTCTCTATGGCTGCTACGGCTGTAGTGGGAGGTCATGTTAATGATGTGGACGGAGATGGTTTGGAGTTGCGCAATACTCAGCAGCAGTGTGCTAGATTGCCCAATTCAGAGATGCTGCTGTCTCTCCCGTCAAGCCTGATTCATTTAACGGACAGACAGTCAGATGATATTGTGAGACTATTACACAGCTTTCCATGTCTTTTTAATGATGTTCCTACATGCACAAATGTGTTAGAACATGACATTAATGTTGGAAACGCTGCACCTATCAAGCAACATGCTTATCGTGTCAACGTCTCTAAAAGAAAGATAATGAGGGATGAGGTCGGTTATTTGCTGGAGAATAACCTGGCTATGCCAAGTCCTTGGAGTTCTCCGTGCATTCTGGTTCCTAAACCTGATGGGACGTCCAGATTATGTACGGACTATCGGAAGGTCAATGCTGTCACAGTGCCCGACTCGTTCCCGTTACCCAGACTGGATGACTGTATTGATACTGTTGGTGCTGCTACTTATGTAACCAAACTAGATCTTCTAAAAGGTTACTGGCAGGTGCCGTTAACCTCACGTGCCTCCGACATCTCTGCCTTTGTGACCCCAGATCACTTCCTACAATATGCTGTCATGGCATTTGGGATGCGGAACGCACCAGCCACTTTCCAACGCCTGGTTAACACAGTATTGGCTGGAGTTCCTAATTGTAGAGCTTACCTTGATGATCTGGTAATTTATTCAACTGAGTGGTCTGTCATGTTAACACTAAGGGTAGTGTGTGAACGTCTAGCAGCCGCTTCTCTAACCCTGAACTTAGCAAAGTGCGAGTTTGGGAAGGCCACTGTTACTTATCTTGGTAAACAGGTCGGCCATGGTCAGGTGCGCCCTCTAGATGCCAAGGTCTCAGCTATAAATGCATTTCCCGTAACCTACCACCAGAAGAGAGCTACGCCGTTTTTTAGGGATGGTTGGCTACTACCGTAGTTTCTGTAAAAATGTATCTGCGGTAGTTGCTCCATTAACGGATTTGCTCAGTCCGGCGAGAAAATTTGTATGGTCTGAAGATTGTCGTACTGCTTTCAACACTGCTAAAGCACTCTTATGTAGTACTCCTGTTCTTGCTGCGCCAGATTTTGAACGACCGTTTAAACTGGAGGTAGATGCAAGTGCCAGAGGTGCTGGTGCTGTTCTACTGCAGCAGGACCAGAGTGGAGTGGACCATCCTGTCTGTTATTTTTCACGGAAATTTAACAAATGTCAGACAAACTATTCCACCATTGAACAAGAAGCTCTAGCTTTGTTGTTAGCTCTGCAGTACTTTGAAGTTTATGTTGGTTCCAGTGCATTACCAGTGATAGTGTATACTGACCATAACCCCTTAGTTTTTCTCCACCGGATGTACAACCAGAACCAACGCCTTATGCGTTGGGCACTTGTCGTGCAAAATTATAATTTGGAGATCCGCCACAAAAAGGGTTTGGATAATGTGTTGGCAGATGCTTTGTCTCGTGTTTAATGATCTAGGTTTTTTTTGTTATCCCGTCAGGATGATTTTTGAATTTTGGGTGTTGTGATGGTACGTGTGTCGCAAACCATTGTGGTTTGCTCTTTTAAGGGTGGGAGTGTTACGGATACAGGTATCCTGTGTCTTTTTGTGTTTTTCCTCTCCTTCTGCCCTAATCACAGGTGTCCTGTATGTTCCTGATTGGTGGTCGTTGGGGTGTCTGCTGATTGCTAAGGTGGACCAATCAGTGAACATTCCTCTGCATTGCACCACCTGTTGCTGGTTTTTCAATCACACATCCCATTGTTTAAAAGCCGGTCAGTTGTGTTTGTTGTTAGAGACTATTTCCGTATGTGAGTATGGATACTGTGGTGTCCTGTATTTTGTTTACTCACTAAGTTGCTGGTTACTCTGTTTGGTAACTTTGTTAGACTACTTTTCGTATGTGAGTATGGATACTGTGGTGTCCTGTGTTTTTGTGTACTCACTCATTTGCTGGTTACTCTGTTTGGTAACTTTGTGTGTTTCTGGGAAAAGGGGAATTTAAGCAAGTTGCCCTTGGGCGTACATTACCCGTAGGAAGAAATCTGTCTAAAAACACTAGTTAGAGCGGACCACCCACTGTACTTTTGTATGATTAGCAGTAGCTTAGCGGTTCTTGAGGCAGGCAAGATCAGTTTAGGGGTGTTTTACACTTGTTTCATTTCTTGGGTCCTGCTCAGCCCTTTTTCCCAAACCTTTACCGTGTGTTTAAAAATAAACCTTTTATGTTTGACGGTAGTTTATGGTTGTCGTGTAGTTTTTGTTCTCACTGTTCCATGTCATCGTTCTAATTTGCATGAATTATGTTACGGGTCTCTTCTCCATCCACCCTAGACGTTTAAAGCCACGGGGTTCGTAACAGTAGTGTGTGTGTGTTTGGTTTTTAGAATTAGGTTTAGGTTAGGTTTAGGAGTACAATTGATTCTTATTCAAAATCCTATTTTCCCTAACCTTAACCCTGCCCTTAACCCCTAACCCTATAGGGTTAGGACTCCTATAACACCTATAGGGTTTTGGGTTAAGTTACAGTTGAAGTCTGAAGTTTACATACACCTTAGCCAAATACATTTAAACTCAGTTTTTCACAATTCCTGACATTTAATCCTAGTAACAATTCCCTGTTTTAGGTCAGTTAGGATCACCACTTTATTTTAAGAATGTGAAATGTCAGAATAATAGTAGAGAGAATGATTTATTTCAGCTTTTATTTCTTTCATCACATTCCCAGTGGGTCAGAAGTTTACATACTCAATTAGTATTTGGTAGCATTTCCTTTAAATTGTTTAACTTGGGTCAAACATTTCGGGTAGCCTTCCACAAGCTTCCCACAATAATTTGGGTGAATTTTGGCCCATTCCTCCAGACAGAGCTGGTGTAACTGAGTCAGGTTTGTAGGCCTCCTTTCTCGCACACACTCTTTCAGTTCTGCCCACAAATGTTCTATAGGATTGAGGTCAGGGCTTTGTGATGGCCACTCCAATACCTTGACTTTGTTGTCCTTAAGCCATTTTGCCACAACTTTGGAAGTATGGTTGGGGTCATTGTCCATTTGGAAGACCTATTTGCGACCAAGCTTTAACTTCCTGACTGATGTCTTGAGATGTTGCTTCAATATATCCACATCATTTTCCTTCCTCATGATGCCATCTATTTTGTGAAGTGCACCAGTCCCTCCTGCAGCAAAGCACCCCCACAGCATGATGCTGCCACCCCTGTGTGTCACGGTTGGGATGGTGTTTTTCGGATTGCAAGGTACCCCTTTTTTCCTCCAAACATAACAATGGTCATTATGGCCAAACAGTTCTATTTTTGTTTCATCAGACCAGAGGACATTTCTCAAAAAAGTACGATCTTTGTCCCCATATGCAGTTGCAAACCATAGTCTGGCTTTTTTATGGCGGTTTTGGAGCAGTGGCTTCTTCCTTGCTGAGCGGCCTTTCAGGTTATGTCGATATAGGACTCGTTTTACTGTGGATATATATACTTTTGTACCTGTTTCCTCCAGCATCTTCACAAGGTCCTTTGCTGTTTTTCTGGGGTTGATTTGCACTTTTCGCACCAAAGTACGTTCATCTCTAGGAGACAGAACGCGTCTCCTTCCTGAGCGGTATGACTGCTGCATGGTCCCATGGTGTTTATACTTGCACACTATTGTTTGTACAGATGAACATGGTACCTTCAGGCATTTGGAAATTGCTCCCAAGGATACCAGACTTGTGGAGGTCTACAATTTTTTTTCTAAGGTCTTGGCTGATTTCTTTTGATATTCCCATGATGTCAAGCAAAGAGGCACTGAGTTTGAAGGTAGGCCTTGAAATACATCCACAGGTACACCTCCAATTGACTCATTATGTCAATTAGCCTATCAGAAGCTTCTAAAGCCATGACATCATTTTCTGGAATTTTCCAAGCTGTTTAAAGGCACAGTCAACTTAGTGTTATGTAAACTTCTGGCCCACTGAAATTGTGATACAGAGACTTATAAGTGAAATAATCTGTCTGTAAACAATTGTTGGAAAAATGACTTGTGTCATGCACAAAGTAGATGTCCTAACCGACTTCTTGTTAACAAGAAATTTGTGGAGTGGTTGAAAAATTTGTTTTAATGACTCCAACCTAAGTGTATGTAACTTCCGACTTCAACTGTAGCTATCTTAAGATGAATGAACTAAATGTGATATGTGGTTGTCCCACCTAGCTATCTTAAGATGAATGCACTAACTGTAAGTCACTCTGGATAAGAGCATCTGCTAAATGACTAAAATGTCAAATGTAAACGTGTGTGTTTAAGGATGCATCACAATACAATATCTCCTGGTCTCTTTCCTTAATCTGCACTGACTTTATTAGGATTAAGATCACTTTATTTTTCAATTGTACACAAGGTCCAACCGAAATGTGACTTTGCTTCATCCCAACTCCTCCGAAAGACGCACAGAGGTTACGTGTCTTGCTCAAGGGTACAACGGCAGGCAATGGCACCTAGGATTTGAAACAGACTTCCCGCCACATTTTTCCCCATCAGACCTAGGATTCGAACTGGCAACCCTCCGGCTGCTGGCTTGCCTCTAACCGCTAGCCGCCCCAATTTATAGAACTGGACTGGTGAAGGAACAGAACAGAGGTGACTGCGTTAGTGTGTTAATTGCATTTCAATATATGGGCCAATGTCTTGTTGCGGTCCGGATCATTCCCCATTTCTCTCCCCTCCCTCAGGGCATCAGTCCTCGCATCACACCCAACTTGATGAGATTAACTCTCCAATTAGGTTCTGAGACCGGCTTCCTCCTCGACACAATGGAGGAGATTTCAATCACTCTGGACTGAGACAGAACACATCTCTGTGGTTGAGATTAACTGGAGAGTCCTACAGTGCTGTACCCGCACAGCTTGATACAGGCTGGAGAGAGAGAGGTGGAGTCCGACAGTTCTACACGCAGCTCAGCTAACAATACAAGTTCACTTAGCTTCCGCCCCCGTAGACGGTAGCAGCTCCACAGGATTTTCAAAGTGATTAGATCAAGGTGGAGGCTTGATCATAAGAGCCACTGGGCCCATTGTTAAAGCTATGAGTGCTTTGTGAGGTGTGCGAGATGTACTAGCCCAGCAGAGAGCTATGGATGGAGGAGCTACTGGCAATTATCTAGAGCCAGGGGTCTGAGGCTATATTCCCTATATAGTGCACTACTTTAAGGCTCTGGTTGAAAGTAGTGCACTATATAGGGAATAGGGTGCCATTTGGGATGTAGCCTTTGAGTCAAGTGAGAAGAACAGTAAAGTATTAACCGGTCTAGGGAACCTTGGTTTTCCAACAAGATGAATAACTGTTGCCAGTTCGTTTTGTTTCGTCAAGCCTACCAGCGGTTTTCCCCCTTGCTCCTGTCTTTCTCAAGTTCCTGTTTTCTAGTTTTCCCGGTTTTGACCATTCTGCCTGCCCTGACCCTGAGCCTGCCTGCCGTTCTGTACCTTGTCACACCACCCTGGATTATTGATCTCTGCCTGCCCTGACCCTGAGACTGCCTGCCGTTCTGTACCTTTTGGACTCTGATCTAGATTACTGACCTCTGCCTGCCCTTGACCTGTCGTTTACCTGCCCCGTTTTTGTAATAAACATTTTGTTACTTCGACACTGTCTGCATCTGGGTCTTCTCCTGAAACGTGATAATACCACTAGAATCCCCACTAAGATTCATGCAAAATCCCTAGCTATAAATTCCAAGCTTCACAGATTCCCCATTCACTAAGTTCAAACTATACAGTCTTACTTTTCAGGTCAATGTAAAAAAGAAAACCACGCTTTCCGGTATTCAAATGGTGTGGGCTATTACTGTATAATGGTACTGTATATAAAGCATAACCAGTATGTGTTTGAAGATCTGTTTATGCTGTGACCTCGTCTTAAGGGAGGTCACTGTTGTCTTCATGCCCTTCAGATAAAAGGTAAAAGCATGCTGATAATATAGAGTCCTATCCCACCATACTGGGCCATCACGTCAATGAGAGAACTACACTTTAAGGACCGGCTTATATTCCTATGGTAGAAAGAGCACTTAGTAGGCCTATTGTATTCATTGATATGCATAATCACTGTACGTATTGAAAGTCAATGCCCTAAAGTGCACCTGAAACGCTAAATAGAATCTGTGTAAAAATGCTTGTTGTGTTTGGCCTGTATCCGCTCAGGTATAACCGAACATCGCCGCGAGCACTCCCCATCCTAACTGGGCATGTACACAATTTTCTGGTCAATAGATATTAAGCACACACTCGTTCTCCACGTTACCAAACAAATAGACAGAAATGGAAATGCAGTGTCTTAATAAACAACAGACAGGAAGATAAAGATAAACACTGTTTTTAATGGATGTTAAAGAGCAGTAGAACATTCACAATGTGTCCATCCAGGCAGCCTAGCGGTTAGTGTTGGGCAAGTAACCAAAAGGTCGCTGGTTCGAATACCCAAGCCAACAAGGTGAAAAATCGTAACCCTAATTTGCTCCAGGGGCGCTATACTACTATGGCTGACCCTGTAAAACCCTGTATCCATTCATGTTTTTTATATGTTCTATTTATATCTGTAAATTAACCAATGATGTCAAGCCACACCCGGCCATGATTACAGACAACTGTGTCCTTCGAAACTATATAAACTAGTGACCCGCAGTGTTTGTCATTATACCCTGATGAAGACAGCTTATCTGCCCAAACTTTGGTTATTAAATTATTTCATCTGAGCTACAGTGACGCTCTCCTTTTCTTTTTCAAGTGTTCTACTCCGCTAGCCAGCACCTCTCCTAAACAGGTGTTCTACTCCACTAGCCAGCACCTCGCCTAAACAGGTGTGCATTTATTTCGCCTCCAGATGACCCTGTAAAACACCTATCCGGTGTATGTGACAATATACACTCACCAGCCAGTTTATTAGGTAAACCACCCCATTCACGAAAATTGATCGCTCCTACAGACATTGAGTCACGTGGATTGCTATAGAAAGCAGGCAGACAGGCATCCCGTTACTGTTCGATTGAACGTTACAATGGGCAAAACGAGTGACCTAAGCGACTTTGAGCGTGGTATGATCATCCGTACCAGGCATGCTGGATCCAAGAGTGGGCAAAGCTGTCATCAAGGCAAAGGGTGGCTATTTGAAGCTATTATATAAAATATATTTTGATTTGTTTAACACTTCTTTGGTTACTACATGATTCCATATGTGTCATTTCATAGTGTTGATGTCTTCACTATTATTCTACAATGAAGAAAATAGTAAAAATAAAGAAAAACCCTTGAATGAGTAGGTGTTCTAAAACTTTTGACCGGTAGTGTACATATATATATATTTATTTTATTTTCATCCATACACACATCTACCCACCATACATATATACTGGACATATAGTATGTACGTTAATGTATACATATGTACATCTAATCCGATTAATTAACATTTCTAATGTTCATGCCCTTAATGAATCATCAAGAACAAACATCATGACAGCTCCGTTACGGCTTTAGACTTATATAGAACAGCACAATAACACAACACCATTGGTATGTACGTACAGTATGAACCCCTTTATTCATTAGTCTCTCTGTGCCACTGACAGTGATGGAAGGCAGACTGTTGGGCTAAAAGCTAGGAAAGAAGGTACAAGAGAAGCCCTCTAAAGATAAGAGTTTTTCCTTCTCCTGACCATGTGATCTGACAGGGAAACACTCTGGGCCTTAGAAATGAAATGACCAGGAAACACTCTGGGCTCTAGTTACAGCCTACAAGTAGGGTCCAGAGTTTCTCCAGGTCAGGTCACATGGTCTGGGGAAAACCCCTGGTCCTAGCCATGTGACAGGAACAGTATTTAACCTTGGTTTAGTAGTGGCAAAGATGACCGCTTCATCTCTAGCACTGTAGAAGAGTGGCAACGACAACATTGCTTAACGCCTGAGTAGAAAGAATAGATCAATTGAAGTGTTATGTTATGAATAGCTATAACCAGGCTATAACCAGGGTCCATTATTGCAGACATTATGGTAACTTTCTCCATTACAAGTTTAACATACAATATGCAACAGCAGCATGGTTTCGTCAGGGTGAATGATAATCATTAATATTTGATTATTGTGCTTCAAAAGAAGACCAGTAATAATTTCATAATTTGCTCATATTATTGATGTGTACAAACTGATTTACAGTCTAGGTTATCATCTGCTACTTCCTGTTTACGTCTCATTTTAACAGTTCTGATTGGACAGCTGACTGGGGGCAGTCACAAGAACAACTTGAATCAAATATTTTCCAAGTATTCTCTTATTTTCTTCCCAAGTCCAGTAATCTCTATTCTTGAGTAATATGTACTGTTTGTATTTAAGTTAAAGCAGTGTACACGTTTCATGCACTTGATCAAGCTTCTCTCCAAGTGTTACTCAACTGTAAGACATTCATCTACGATCTATTCACTGTTAACCTGCTAAATCACATTCAGTTCACAATCATTGGAACGGCTGGATAGTCAATCCAGCAGAATTATTTGCATTGATAAAATCCTTAAATTGTGTGATGGAATATGTCATTGTGCAGATTATCGTATGGTAACAGCTTGATAACAGAAATATAAAAGAGCGGCAGGTAGCTTAGTGGTTAAGAGCGTTGTGCCAGTAACCGAAAGGTCGCTGGTTCTAATCCCCGAGCCGACTAGGTGAATAAATCTGTTGATGTGCCCTTGAGCAAGGCACTTAACCCTAATTGCTCCTGTAAGTCGCTCTGGATAAGAGCGTCTGCTAAATGACTAAAATGTAAATGTAATGAATGCCCATCGCTTTGGTTAATGTAAAGGGATGATGTCAAAATCGGCACCCAAATGCTGACATTCGTCAAGAAAAAAACATGTTAGTTTCGTATGAAGAACACTTTTCTATATGTCCCCTCACCGCAAAAAAAGCTAGAAAACACTGTAGGCCATGATACAGTTTTACTAAAAAACTGAGTAAAATTAGGAAACAGTCCCCCCCCCCCCAGCTATTCCACGTGTGGTCTTCAGGGTCAGAGAGCAGGAAGAGTCTGTCTGTAGATCCTAGAGAGGGAAGATATAATGTCCTGCTGTTGGAAACCTGTAGAAAGCCTAAAGGAGGAGCAGCCTCCTGCCTCTCCCCTGCAGCATATATAATGTCCTGCTGTTGGAAACCTGTAGAAAGCCTAAAGGAGGAGCAGCCTCCTGCCTCTCCCCTGCAGCATATATAATGTCCTGCTGTTGGAAACCTGTAGAAAGCCTAAAGGAGGAGCAGCCTCCTGCCTCTCCCCTGCAGCATATATAATGTCCTGCTGTTGGAAACCTGTAGAAAGCCTAAAGGAGGAGCAGCCTCCTGCCTCTCCCCTGCAGCATATATAATGTCCTGCTGTTGGAAACCTGTAGAAAGCCTAAAGGAGGAGCAGCCTCCTGCCTCTCCCCTGCAGCATATATAATGTCCTGCTGTTGGAAACCTGTAGAAAGCCTAAAGGAGGAGCAGCCTCCTGCCTCTCCCCTGCAGCATATATAATGTCCTGCTGTTGGAAACCTGTAGAAAGCCTAAAGGAGGAGGAGCCTCTCCCCTGATGATGTCATCACCAATGTCTTTCTGTCCCTCTCTATGGCTCAGAATCCATCCAGCACCAATAAACCCCTCTGTATAATCCAATCAAAGAAGAGGTCAGAGGTCAGTGGGTAAAGGTTAGAGGTCGCCGCTCTGGGGCTCTAGGTTGCGGCCCTCCTGGTTGTGGCTGCGCCCAAGTATGGGGAAGCTTGACGAGGATCTGGACTGGGCCGTCTTACTGCTGGCCACTGGAGTGTCCCTGGGAGGAGACAAAAGGTCAAGAGGTCAGCAAAGGTAACCAGAGGTTAGTAATGCAGCTATGATCCCTTATTGATGTCACTTGTTAAATCCACTTTAAATCAGTGTAGATGAAGGGGAGGAGACAGGTTAAAGAAGGATTTTTATTTTTATTTTACCTTTATTTAACCAGGTTGCAGCGGAGGGTGCAGAGCTGGTGGCCGGGGTAGGGGTAGCCAGGTGGAAAGCATGGCCAGCCGTAGCAAAATGCTTATTGAAATTCTCGATTATCGTAGATTTATCGGTGGTGACAGTGTTTCCTAGCCTCAGTGCAGTGGGTAGCTGGGAGGAGGTGCTCTTATTGTCCATGGACTTTACAGTGTCCCAAAACTTTTTGGAGTTAGTGCTACAGGATGCAAATTTCTGTTTGAAAAAGCTAGCCTTTGCTTTCCTAACTGATTGTGTATATTGGTTCCTGACTTCCCTGAAAAGTTGCATATCGCGGGGGCTGTTCGATGCTAATGCAGTACTCCACAGGATGTTTTTGTGCTGGTCAAGGGCAGTCAAGTCTGGGGTGAACCAGGGGCTATATCTGTTCTTAGTTCTGAATTTTTTGAATGGGGCATGCTTATTTAAGATGGAGAGGAAAGCACTTTTGAAGAACATCCAGGCATCCTCTACTGACGGAATGAGGTCAATATCCATCCAGGATACCCGGGCCAGGTCAATTAGAAAGGCCTGCTCGCTGAAGTGTTTTAGGGAGCGTTTGACAGTGATGAGGGGTGGTCGTTTGACCGCAGACCCATTACAGATGCAGGCAATGAGGCAGTGATCGCTGAGATCCTGGTTGAAGACAGCGGAGGTGTATTAGAGGGTAAATTAGTCAGGATGATATCTATGAGGGTGCCCATGTTTACGGATTTAGGGTTGTACCTGGTAGGTTCCTTGATAATTATAACATGCCATTTTATAATTTGTGTGAGATTGAGGGCATTTAGTTTAGATTGTAGGACGGCCGGGGTGTTAAGCATATCCCAGTTTAGGTCACCAAGCAGTACGAACTCAGAGGATAGATGGGGGGCAAGCAATTCACATATGGTGTCCAGGGCACAACTGGGGGCTGAGGGGGGTCTGTAGCAAGCGGCAACAGTGAGAGACTTATTTCTGGAAGCTCAAACTGTTTGGGCACAGACCTGGATAGTATGATAGAGCTCTGCAGGCTCTCTCTACAGTAGATTGCAACTCCACCCCCTTTGGCAGTTCTATCTAGACGGGAAATGCTGTAATTCGGAATGGAAAGTTCTGAATTTTTGGTGGCCTTCCTAAGCTAGGATTCAGACACTGCTAGAACATCAGGGTTGGCAGTGTGCTAACGCAGTGAATAACTCAAACTTGGGGAGGAGGCTTCTGATGTTGACATGCAAGAATCCAAGGCTTTTACAGTTACAGAAGTCAACAAATGATACCGCCTGGGGAGTAGGAGTGATACTGGGGGCTACAGGGCCTGGGTTAACCTATACATCACCAGAGGAACAGAGGAGGAATAGAATAAGGATACGGCTAAATGCTTTAAGAACTGGTCTTCTAGTGCGTTGGGTACAGAGAATAAAAGGGGCAGATTTCCGGGTGTTGTAGATAGATTCAGGGCATTATGTACAGACAAGGATATGGAAGGATATGAGTACAGTGGAGGTACACTGGTCTCCGCATACTCTATGTAGTACTGTGCGCCTCCCATAGTCTGTTCTGGACATGGGGACTGTGAAGATTCCTCTGGTGGCATGTCTTGTGGGGTATGCATGGGTGACCGAGCTGTGCGCCAGTAGATCAAACAGACAGCTCGGTGCATTCAACATGTCAATACCTCTCATAAATAAAAGTAGTGATGAAGTCAATCTCTCCTCCACTTTGAGCCAGGAGAGATTGACATGGATATTATTAATATTAGCTCTCTGTGTACATCCAAGGGCCAGCCGTGCTGCCCTGTTCTGAGCCAATTGCAATTTTCCTAAGTCCTTTTTTGTGGCACCTGACCACACGACTGAACAGTAGTCCAGGTGTGACAAAACTAGGGCCTGTAGGACCTGCCTTGTTGATAGTGCTGTTAAGAAGGCTTTATTATGGACATACTTCTCCCCATCTTAGATACTGTTGTATCAATATGTTTTGACCATGACAGTTTACAATCCAGGGTTATTCCAAGCAGTTTAGTCACCTCAACTTTCTCAATTTCCACATTATTTATTACAAGATTTAGTTGAGGTTTAGGTTTTAGTGAATGATATGTCCCAAATACAATGCTTTTAGTTTTAGAAATATTTAGGACTAACTTATTCCTTGCCTCCCACTTTGAAACTAACTGCAACACTTTAAGTGTTGCAGTCATTTCAGTCGCTGTAGTAGCTGACATGTATAGTGTTGAGTCATCCGCATACATAGACACTCTGGCTTTACTCAAAGCCAGTGGCATGTCATTAGTAAAGATTGAAAAAAGTAAATGGGCCTAGACAGCTGCCCTGGGGTATTCCTGATTCTACCTGGATTATGTTGGAGAGGCTTCCATTAAAGAACACCCTCTGTGTTCTGTTAGACAGGTATCTCTGTATCCACAATATAGCAGGTGGAGTAAAGCCATAACACATCAGTTTTTCCAGCAGCAGACTATGATTGATAATGTCAAAAGCCGCACTGAAGTGTAACAAAACAGCCCCCCCAATCTTTTTATCATCAATTTCTCTCAGCCAATCATCAGTCATTTGTGTAAGTGCTGTGCTTGTTGAATGTCCTTCTCTATAAGCATGTTGTCAATTTGTTTACTGTAAAATAGCATTGTATTTGGTCAAACACAATTTTTTCCAATAGTTTACTAAGGGTTGGTAACAGGTTAATTGGTTGGCTGTTTGAGCCAGTAAAGGGGGCTTTACTATTTTTAGGTAGCGGAATGACTTTTGCTTCCCTCCAAGCCTGGGGGCACACACATTCTAGTAGCCTTAAATTGAAAATATGGCAAATAGGAGTGGCAATATCGTCCGCTATTATCCTCAGTAATTTTCCATCCAAGTTGTCAGACCCCGGTGGCTTGTCATTGTTGATAGACAACAATAATTGTTTCACCTCTTCCACACTCACTTTACGGAATTTAAAATTACAATGCTTGTCTTTCATCATTTGGTGAGATATACTTGGATGTGTAGTGTCAGCAATTGTTGCTGGCATGTCATGCCTAAGTTTGCTTATCTTGCCAATGGAAATATCATTAAAGTAGTTGGCAATATCAGTTGGTTTTGTGATGAATGAGCCATCTGATTCAATAAATGATGGAGCTGAGTTTGCCTTTTCCCTAAAATGTCATTTAAGGTGCTCCAAAGCTTTTTACTATCATTCTTTATGTCATTTATCTTTGTTTCATAGTGTAGTTTCTTCTTCTTTTTATTCAGTTTAGTCACATGATTTCTCAATTTGCAATATGTTTGCCAATCGGTTGTGCAGCCAGACTTATTTGCCATTTCTTTTGCCTCATCCCTCTCAACCATACCATTTTTCAATTCCTCATCAATCCACAGGGATTTAATCGTTTTTACAGTCATTTTCTTCATGGGTGCATGCTTATTAGTAACTGGAATAAGCAATTTCATAAATGTGTCAAGTGCAGTGTCTGTTTGCTCCACATTACACACCACCAACCAACATATATTCTTTACATAGGAATCACTACAAAACTTATTGTATGACCTCTTATACACAATAATTAGGCCCAGCCTTTGGAACTTTGGTTTTCCTAGATATGGCTACTATATTGTGATCACTACATCCAATGGATTTGGATACTACTTTCAAACAAATCTCTGCAGCATTAGTCAAGATATGATCAATACATGATGATTTAATTCCTGTACTGTTTGTAACTACCCTGGTAGGTTGACTGATAACCTGAACCAGGTTGCAGGCACTGGTTACAGTTTGAAGCTTTCTCTTGAGTGGGCAGCCTGATGAAAGATGAAAGCTACCTTTGCGGAGGTAAGCAGGAGGTAAGCTTCTCATATGGTGTTGAGTAAAGCTTAACCATGTATTAGATCGTAGGTAGGTAGTTAGCTGTAGTTAGGTATTGTATTTATTATAGGTTAGTATTGTTGTTATTGTAGGTTTCCGTAGGTAATTGTAGGTTAGTATCGAAGCACGAGGCTAGCTAGCTAGCGGGTAGCTACTGGTAACGATTAGCAACGCTGGAGAGCTGTTTCCAATGTTAATGTGCTGCTAGCCAACGTTTAATTTTTTGCTGCGTTATGCGTTATGAAAGGAACTAGACACGGACATGAATTATCTGTTTAGTGTGCTAACACACTCTTGGCAGTTTGTTGTAACCAAGTATTGGTGCTAAATTGTGTGTTAATGGATGCTAGCTTGCTAGTTAGCTACGGCGTCATAGCTAGGCATCGTGGGTTGTTGTGGGTAGTTACTGTGTCTTGGCAGTGTCTTCGGCCGTGCCGGCTGTAGCACGAAGCGAGCTAACTAGCTGTTTTTCGAACTGAGTCAGAGTCAACACAGTAGCCATTGTGTGCCGGGTGTAGCACGAATCTAGCTAGCTAGCCGTTCTTCAAACAAAGTCAACACAGTGGCCATTGCTAGCTACCCAACACGACCAGCTAACTGTACTGTAGTAGCTAACTACAATATACTTGTCCTAGCTAGCCAACGTTTAATCATTGCTGCGTCATGAAAGGAACTTGACACAGACACGAATGATCTGTTTAGTGTGTTATCACACTATTGGTGTGTCTTGGCAGTGTCTTCGGCCGTGCCGGCTGTAGCACGAAGCGAGCTAACTAGCCGTTTTTCGAACAGAGTCAGAGTCAACACAGTAGCCATTGTGTGCCGGGTGTAGCACGAAGCTAGCTAGCTAGCCGTTCTTCAAACAAAGTCAACACAGTGGCCATTGCTAGCTACCCAACACGACCAGCTAACTGTACGGTAGTAGCTAAATACAATATACTTGTCCTAGCTAGCCAACGTCTAATCATTGCTGCGTCATGAAAGGAACTTGACACAGACACGAATGATCTGTTTAGTGTGTTATCACACTATTGGTGGTTTGTTGTGACCAAGTGTTGGTGCTAAACGGTGTGTTATTGTTATTGGATGCTAGCTTGCTAGTTAGCTATGGTGTCATAGTTAGCTAGCTGAATAAAGTGGGTTGAGTCTATTCCTTTAAACATTGAACCGCTGTGGTTCACAACAATTCTGATTTCTAAAGGTGGAAGTTGGGAGAGTTTTTGTTCGGGTGGTTCAGTGAAACAATTTTAGTTTCTGAGGTAGAAGTTTTTGGTGAGGGAGGCCCTGCTCTCTCCTCTCCCAGATGCTTAGCTCATTTCATTCCGATCTCCTCTGCATTTTTGTAGCCATTTGCTACAGCCTGTCAACTATGCCTCTGCCTATCCCTGTTCTCTCCTCTCTGCACAGGCTACACAAACGCACCACACCGCATGGCTGCTGCCTCTCTAACCTGGTGGTCCCTGCACGCACCACCCACGTGGAGTTCCAGGTCGCAGGCAGCCTCTGGAACTGCCGTTCTGCTGCCAACAAAGCTGACTTCATCCCAGCCTATGCCAACCTCCAGTCCCTCGACTTCCTGGCGCTGACGGAAACATGGATCACCACTGAAAACACTGCTACTCCTACTGCTCTCTCCTCGTCTGACCATGTGTTCTCGCATACCCCGAGAGCATCTGGTCAGAGGGGTGGTGGTACAGGAATCCTCATCTCTCCCAAGTGGACATTCTCAGTTTTTCCCCTAACCCATCTGTCTATCTCCTCATTTGAATTCCATGCTGTCACAGTCACTAGCCCATTTAAGCTTAATATCCTTGTCATCTATCGCCCTCCAGGTTCCCTTGGAGAGTTCATCAATGAGCTTGACGCCTTGATAAGTTCCTTCCCTGAGGATGGCTCACCCCTCACAGTTTTGGGGGATTTCAACCTCCCTATGTCCACATTTGACTCATTTCTCTCTGCCTCCTTCTTTCCACTCCTCTCCTCTTTTGACCTCACCCTCTCACCGTCCCCCCCTACTCACAAGGCAGGCAATACGCTTGACCTCATCTTCACTAGATGCTGCTCCTCTACTAATCTCACTGCAACTCCCCTCCATGTCTCCGACCACTACTTTGTTTCCTTTTCTCTCTCGCTCTCCTCCCACACTACTCACTCTGCCCCTACACAGATGGTAATGCGCCGCCGCAACCTTCGCTCTCTCTCTCCCACTACTCTCTCCTCTTCCATCCTATCATCTCTTCCCTCTGCTCAATCCTTCTCCCTCCAATCTCCTGATTCTGCCTCCTCTCCTCCCTTTCTGCATCCTTTGAGTCTCTGTGTCCCCTATCCTCCCGGCCGGCTCGGTCCTCCCCTCCAGCTCCGTGGCTTGATGACTCATTGCGAGCTCACAGAACAGAGCTCCGGGCAGCGGAGCGGAAATGGAAGTAAACTAAACTCCCTGCCGACCTGGCATCTTTTCACTCCCTCCTCTCTACATTTTCTTCATCTGTTTCTGCTGCTAAGGCCACCTTCTACCACTCTAAATTCCAAGCATCTGCCTCTAACCCTAGGAAGCTCTTTGCCACATTTTCCTCCCTCCTGAATCCCCCCCCCCCCCCCTCCCCCCTCTCTGTGGATGACTTCGTCAACCACTTTGAAAAGAAGGTTGACGACATCCGATCCTCGTTTGTTAAGTCTAATGACACTGCTGGTCCTGCTCACACTGCCCTACCCTATGCTTTGACTTCTTTCTCCCCTCTCTCTCCAGATAAAATCCTGCGACTTGTGACTGCAGGCCGCCCAACAACCTGCCCGCTTGACCCCATCCCCTCCTCCCTTCTCCAGACCATCTCCGGTGACCTTCTCCCCTACCTCACCTCGCTGATCAACTCATCCTTGACCGCTGGCCATGTCCCTTCCGTCTTCAAGAGAGCGAGAGTTGCTCCCCTTCTCAAAAAACCAACACTCGACCCCACTGATGTCAACAACTACAGACCAGTATCCCTTCTTTCTTTTCTTTCCAAAACTATTGAGCGTGCCGTCTTTAGCCAACTCTCTTGCTATCTCTCTCAGAATGACCTTCTTGATCCAAACCAATCAGGTTTCAGGACTGGTCATTCAACTGAGACTGCTCTTCTCTGTGTCACGGAGACTCTCCGCACTGCTAAAGCTAACTCTCTCTCCTCTGCTCTTGTCCTTCTAGACCTGTCTGCTGCCTTTGATACTGTGAACCATCAGATCCTCCTCTCCACCCTCTCCGAGCTGGGCATCTCCGGCGCGGCTCACTCCTGGATTGCGTCCTACCTGACCGGTCGCTCCTACCAAGTGGCGTGGCGAGAAGCTGTCTCCGCACCACGTGCTCTCACCACTGGTGTCCCCCAGGGCTCAGTTCTAGGCCCTCTCCTTTTCTCCCTATACACCAAGTCACTTGGCTCTGTCATATCCTTACATGGCCTTTCCTATCATTGCTACGCTGACGATACACAACTAATCTTCTCCTTTCCCCCTTCTGATAACCAGGTGGCGAATCGCATCTCTGCATGTCTGGCAGACATATCAGTATGGATGACGGATCACCACCTCAAGCTGAACCCTGGCAAGACGGAGCTGCTCTTCCTCCCGGGGAAGGACTGCCCGTTCCGTGATCTCGCCATCACGGTTGACAACTCCGCTGTGTCCTCCTCCCAGAGTGCGAAGAGCCTAGGCGTGACCCTGGACAACACCCTGTCGTTCTCCGCCAACATCAAGGCGGTGACCCGCTCCTGCAGGTTCATGCTCTACAACATTCGGAGAGTACGACCCTGCCTTACACAGGAAGCGGCACAGGTCCTAATCCAGGCACTTGTCATCTCCCGTCTGGACTACTGCAACTCGCTGTTGGCTGGCCTCCCTGCCTGCGCCATTAAACCCCTACAACTCATCCAGAATGCCGCAGCCCGTCTGGTGTTCAACCTTCCCAAGTTCTCTCACGTCACCCCCCTCCTCCGCACACTCCACTGGCTTCCAGTTGAAGCTCGCATCCGCTACAAGACCATGGTGCTTGCCTATGGAGCAGTGAGGGGAACGGCACCTCTGTACCTTCAGGCTCTGATCAGTCCCTACACCCAAACGAGGGCATTGCGTTCATCCACCTCTGGCCTGCTGGCTCCCCTTCCTCTGCGGAAGCATAGCTCCCGCTCAGCCCAGTCAAAACTGTTCGGTGCTCTGGCACCCCAATGGTGGAACAAGCTCCCTCACGACGCCAGGACAGCGGAGTCACTCACCACCTTCCGGAGACATTTGAAACCCCACCTCTTTAAGGAATACCTGGGATAGGATAAAGTAATCCTTCTAACCCCCCCCCCCCCCCCCAAATTGTAAAGTGGTTATCCCACTGGCTATAGGGTGAACGCACCAATTTGTGAGTCGCTCTGGCTAAGAGCGTCTGCTAAATGACGTTAATGTGCCCTTGAGCAAGGCACTTAACCCTAATTGCTCCTGTAAGTCGCTCTGGATAAGAGCGTCTGCTAAATGACTAAAATGTAAATGTAAAATGTAATATTTAAAATCACCCAGAAAGTATACCTCTCTATTGATTTCACACACATTATCCAGATACTGACTGTTAGCACTTGGTGGTCTATCGCAGATTCCCACCAGAATGGGCTTTAGGTGAGGCAGATGAACCTGTAGCCATATTACTTCAACAGTATTTAACATGAGATCCTCTCTAATCTTCACAGGAATGTGGTTCTGAATATAAACAGCAACACCTCCACCATTGGCATTTCTATATTTTCTGTAAATGTTATAACCTTGTATTGCTACCACTGTATTATCAAAGGTATTATCTAAGTGCGTTTCAGAGATAGTCAGAATATGAATGGCATCTGTTACTAGCAAATTATTGATTTCATGAACCTTGTTTCTTAAGCTACATATGTTAACGTGGGCTATTTTGAGCACTTTTCTTCTGGGATGCTTACTTGTTTTTATTGCTTTACTGGGAAGCTTAGCAGCAGTAGATGTGCTCATGTTCTTTATGTTAGTGCAGGGTGAGCTGCACACAGTGGACTTCCTCCTAGGGCACACCGGCTCAGTGCTAACAGTATAAATCTGAGTGCTATAGATAATGCTAGTTGTTCAGTGTACACCTTCAAAGTGGCTTGTTGTGCCAGCCCAGTTATAGCATCCAGTCATTTACTGCATCATTCACACCATGTCCCACACCAGTTGAGGCTGTGACCTCTCAGTGAGCGTGACCCTCTCAGTGAGCGCGACCAATCACAGATCCCAACAATAATCTAATTTCCTGTTCTGGCAGCTGATAGTCAGAACACCGAGATTCTAAAACGGAGATCAAATAAAGAGCTGAGTTGATCTATCCTCTGATATCTACATTGACGATAGAGCTGTCTCAGCCATTGATGACCCATCCAAAATGGTGACCTCTCTTTTATGAATGACTGAGCGATTCCTAGTGTGGCTGCCATGTTGTTAACGGGCCCCTGGTTAGGAGGGGGCTGGGATGGAGAGGTTATCTCCTACCGGTGTGCATATGACGCTCATAGGATTGTTTGATAAATCACACTTATTCTACAACATTCTAAATTCCGTTCGTATGTAGTATTTTAGAATAGTTTCTATGCAATATTGATAAATGAGGCCCCAGAACTTGAGACTAGAGCTCTGTGTTTTCTGTGTGCCATTTTGGGCAGAATGTGCTGACTGCTGAAACTAAGGGGACACTTTTGGGGTGAGGTGAGACTGAGTCATCTCCAAAGAGAGGAGTGATGACAAGTGCAGCTTGAGACGAATCGGGTTTTCATCTCTCTCTCCTTCTTCCTTCTCTCTTCCCCTCTCCACTTGTCGGGATCTGTGATTGGTCGCGCTCACTGTGAGGTCACAGCCTCAACTGGTGTGGGACGTGGTGTGAATAATGCAGTAAATGACTGGATGCTATAACTGGGCTGGCACAACAAGCCACTTTGAAGGTGTACACTGAACAACTAGCATTATCTATAGCACTCAGATGTGTCAGGCAATATATTATTAGGAAGCACTTGGTAAAATATGTGTTTTCCCCATCTGACAATTCAAACTCCGATGCACACGCTGAAGCGCGTACCCACACACACACACACAGACAATGTGACAGACTGTCACTCACAGGCAGAAGGGCAGCAGCTGCAGCAGGGTCTCCTTGGTGGGTTTAGCAGAGAACTCTGGCAGGGTCTGGATCAGCTTGTTCAACACCATCCTCAGGTACGACTGCAGCTGTTTCCTACGCTCCTCTACAAACTTGGCATCCTGAGGAGAGGAGAGGACAGACGAGAGGGAGATGTTAATACTGTACATAGGGAGGGGGAGAGCGAGAGAGAGAGAGAGAGAGAAAGAGTGAGCGAGCACAGTTAAGACTGCAGTTGTTTCCTATACAGTGCCTTCAGAAAGTATTCATACATTTTACATTTTAGTCATTTAGCATACGCTCTTATCCAGAGCGACTTAAAGTTAGTGAGTGCATACATTATATATATTTTTTTTATATACCCCTCGACTTATTCCACATTTTGTTGTGTTACAGCCTGAATTCTAAATGGGTTAAATATTTTAAAAAATCTCACCGATCTACACACAATACCCCATACTGACAAAGTGAAAACATGTTTTTAGAAATGTTTGCACATTTACTGAAAATGAAATACACTAATATCTAATTAACTTGAAGTATTCACACATCCGAGTCAATACATGTTAGAATCACATTTGGCAGCGATTACAGCTGTGAGTCTTTCTGCGTAAGTCTCGAAGAGCTTTGCACACCTGGATTGTATAATATTTGCCCATTATTATTTTCAACATTCTTCAAGCTCTGTCAAATTGGTTGTTGATCATTGCTAGACAACCATTTTCAAGTCTTGCCACAGATTTAAGTCAGAACTTAAACTCGGCCACTTGGGAACATTGAATGTCATCTTGGTAAGCAACTCCAATGTATATTTGGCCTTGTGTTTTAGGTTATTGTCCTGCTGAAAGGTGTATTCATCTCCCAGTGTCTGTTGAAAAGCAGACTGAAATTCCCTGGTCTTTGTGGTTGAATCTGTGTTTGAATTTCACTGCTCAACTGAGGGACCTTACAAATAATTATATATGTGGGGTACAGAGATGAGGTAGTCATTCAAAAATACTGTTAAACACTATTATATCACACAGTGAGTCCATGCAACTTATTGACTCAAGACATTTCAGCCTCTCTCTCTCTCGCTCTCTCTCTCTCTCTGTGGGGAGAGAGACTATGGAGGATGTGCATGTTTATATGTACACACTCAGGAAGCTGACAAATCCCATAGACCATATTTATTTGTGTCCTTGTACTTCCATCTCAAGTCAGCAACAACTATACATCATGTTGTTCATCTGCAGGTTCACTGAATTCTGCAAAGGTGGCCAGCGCAGGGACAGAGCAGCATTGACTCATTATTGACCACCACAGGTGTCCATGTGTACAGCCAGGGCCACCCCAGGCAGAAGGCCATAACAGAGGCTATACTGCAAGACCTGATCATTTCCTGCAACCTGCCTATGTCCTTAGTGGACAACCCTCCCTTTAGGCATTTCAAGTCAGTGGTAGATGACAAATATAGACCAGTAAGTAGGCCCACGTTGACCAGGCGCCTGCATGATTTAACACTGTATAAAGAGGCTATAATCAAAAGTGCCCTAGAGAAGACAGAATCAGTGTCTGTCACTGTAGATATATGGACTGACAGGACCATGAGGGGCTTCATGGGAGTAACGGCCCATTACATGGCCATGGAAGAGAAAAAAACTCCCAGACTGGAGTCAGTTCTGTTGAGCTGTGATAGATTCACAGGGTCAAACACTGGGGAAAGAATCAGTGATACATTTGAAGTAATATGTGATAATTTTGGCATAAAACATAAATTAGATTATATCATATGTGATAACACTGCAAATGTGAAAAAGGCCTTCACAGTTTGTTTCCCCAAAGCAAGCAATGATCATGATGATGATGATGATGATGATGTGGATAACCCCAGCTTATGGGAGGAATTTGGTGAAGAGTACAATGCTGATGTTGAAGCTATCCAAACCAACTGCAGGCAATAGCGCTTACAGTGCTTTGCCCATTCATTACAACTGGTGATTAAAGATGGACTAAAGGAAACAAAAATCATAAACAGTGTGATGGCTAAGGTAACTAAACTTTGCAGCTTACTACCTGTGGTCTGAAAGAAGCATTTGAAGCAGAGTTCGGAGCCAATCGTAGTATCCATGCTGCTGTGTCTACCAGATGGAATTCCATCCTCCGGCTTGTTAAAGCAATCACCAATCTGAATCAACAAAGCCTCAATACTCTACTTGAGGCCCAAGGACACAAGGAGCTCTGCTTATCACCAAGGGAATGGAGCCAGCTGTTGGAGCTAGTGGACATTTTGGACCCTTTTGTCCAGGCCACCGACCTCACTCAGGGGGAGAAAGTGGTGACTCTCAGTGCTGCCCTTCCTTGTGTACTGTCACTCAACTATCATCTGCAAAGTATACTGAGCACAAGTCGTCACCTAGTCAGTCTAGTAAAAGCACTGCAGCAGTCACTCAAATGCCGATTCCAGAGGGTGTTTGTGAATGTCAGAATGGAGCACTCGGATGAACAGGCAACAAAACTTCCATTTGGTGACAATGTATACATAATGGCTGCACTGCTGGACCCATCTTTCTGCCTGTTCTGGCTTGATCATGATGTCCTCATCCCACATGAAGATAAAGCTGAATTGTAGGAGAGGCTGATTGGTAGGTACAATGCACTGCAACATGCAATGTTTTCTATGTCACTTGCATTCAAATAATAATGATTTTTTCCCCCCATGTATAATGTATACTGTTATATTCTTGATCATATACATCATTTTATGAATTTCTTTCAGACCTTGTTTTGGCTGAGGCACGGAAAGTCACCGTTACGGAGAGCAGTAGTGGAGAAGAAGAAGAACAACCACCTGCCAAAACCTCCAGACTGTTCTCTGGCTACCGCAACAAGATCAGCAAGAAGAAAGGAGACAAAGTAATCTGTCAGAGCAGAGATTATTCGCCACATTCAAGTATCTTCTGATGAAAATGAAGTTGATCGCTTGGATTTTTGGAGAATCCATGCAAAATACTTTCCAAGGCTCAAGCAGGTAGCAATGACAGTGTTGGCTGTGCCTGCCACCAGTGCCCCAGTGGAGAGAGTGTTTAGTCATGGAGGCCTCATCATGTGCCCTCATCATGACAGGCTCAGCGCAAGAACGCTGACAAACTTGATCTTTCTGAAATGTAACCTGTCTGCAACATAAATGTTCTCTGTTTTAGGGCACAGGACGTAATTTGCTACTTGTTACAGGAAATTGTGTTTCTGTTAAGTGTCCAGGTCAGTAAGTATATTTTAGGGATATAGATCACTTTAGTAGTGCAGTTATTGAACAATTGTCAGTCATTTTAGTTTACATTTATACTTGTCATTTATCTTCCCTCACCTCCAGATTTTCTGTTTGTGTGACAGAATGAAGTGAAATATAGACAATGTCTGCCACAAAATACCATGCACTTTCAAATGTTAGGTTTGCTTTTTTTCATATCCGGTACAATTACTTTTATTAATGTAAACTGTCTACATTTTAAAAGGAAATCTATTTTGATTTAAATAGTTTCTAATTTGCTTTCTTTCATACAAGTATGGACTAATGAACAAGGGAGTCTCTTCAAATAATTTACAAGGTTTATAGACCTAACCCACAGCAGGCAGAAAGCCATTGCCAAAAGGGACTTGAGACTTGACTTAGACTTGGCCCTAAAATACTTGAGACTTGACTTGGACTCTACCTCAAAGACTTGTGAACATCTCTGCAATCAAGCCATGAGACAAACACACCGTTTTTAGCGTGGAAGATGCATAACGTAAACAAAGAAATGTGAACTATATGGTTACTTAACAAGGTAAATTATGTCACAAGTAATGCATAAAAGTTTGCAAGTCATTCAGGAATGTTCAAGACCTCCACAATGTCTCTCTTTGTTATAATTAAAGGTGTTACACATGCACATCGCATGTTATATGTGAACACAACATAAAATATTAATTAATTATTAACAATCTTATATATATAAAAAACAGCTAGCAGCTGTCTGATTTGGTAGAACCCCCTAACACTGCCTCTACCAAGCAGTCCAGCAGGGAAGGAAGCAGAAAAATTGAGTGATTTGATCCAAATGAAAGGAACACAGGAGGGAAAGATGGAAAGAGAGAAATATAGAGAGGGAAAACCTCCAAAGCAATAAGAATTCTCTGTGAATCAGAGAGGCAACCAGACAGTTAAACTCTGGGCGGCGGGTGCAGAGCAGACAGTCCCAGACTTTGATGTCATCATTCTTCTTCATGCAGTCGTGGCGATGGCATGGCCGTCAGGACTGATTTGACGGGCGCGCTCGGGAACATTTAGCGTGTTTGCCCACCGACCCCTTGACAAATCAGCTGTTTAGGAGCTGTCAGCGGCAGGTGGCAGGGTGTGTGTGTGTGTGTTGCGATGTCAATGCAGTTAGGAGATTCTCAGATACAGCAGGACGCCGATAGATGCTCAGATACTGTTGCCGTGGTAATACATTGAGCCGGGATTCTTACGTACATTTGCAGTTATGGTGCTTCACATATCACAAAACTGAGATTTATTACAGTTTCATCAAACAACACTAACTGTATTCCATTCCATGATCCATACACCTGATCCTGCAAGCTAACGCAGATACATCCTGTATGTACTGTGGTACTACGATTCGATTCCTATACAGTCCCATGCAGTAGCTTTAGCCAACTGACAAGATTAGCTCAGCGTCTCGCTCTCGCTCTCTCTCAGGATCAGGTGCTCTGTGTGTGTTTAGCAGGCATGATGAGCCAGGGTCCTCGTGTGTAAGGTTGTTAGCTCTGGCTTGCCAATGAGGATAACCATGATGGGTCTGAGGCACAGTGTGTCTGTGTGTCTGTCTGTTCCTTCCTGTTTCCCCATCACCTGTGACAGCTCTCTCCTTTCATCCATAGCAAACAGGAAGGAACACACACACACACACACACTGTGCCTCAGACCCATCATGGTTATCCTCATTGGCAAGCCAGAGCTAACAACCTTACACACAGAGGACCCTGTTTTGCTACACTAAAAAGGGTTTGGAGAGGCTCCTCATGATCACTGATCACAGTAATATTCCTCCATCATTAGCTAACTAACACAGCCCCAGCGTCGCTCAGTCTACTTTCCCTTGCTGCAACGATGCTGTGTTCTGTGAAAAGAGAGAACTGAACATACGTCCCCTGTGAGCGATATAAAGAGAACAGCTGATCTGTTTGACTACAGTGTTGTTAAAGGACACGTAACAGCATAACTCTGTCAGAGATCAGATGGGGGGGGGGCTTTATGCCAGCGCTTCACCTGTTGGGACAAGAACTAAGCCTTGTCTCTACAAAGTGTTCCTTCTGAGAGGATAGAGGGAGGGAGAGAGGGATGGAATCAGAAGAAACATGACAGATACTTCAGCTCAGCAGACTTACTGATTAAAAACACACAAACCTACCCATGTACACACACACACACACACTACCCTCACAAATGCATTCACACATTCACCTACCCAAACACACACACACTCAATTACCACCATAATCCTGTCTTTATATCCCCCCTGCATCTTTACTGAAAGCTCCAAACACCTCTTACCCTCTCTAGTTTTAAACTCTGCCCCCAGGCATAGTGCACTCCTTTGTGATTCCATGTCAAAGTCACTCTCCAACTTCTGTAACAGAAGCACCCACAGCCCCCTCTCCTCTACTCAGAGACTTAAAAAGACTCCCTTCCTCTGGAACTGAGAGGGAGAGCGAGGGAGCGAGAGAGGAAGGAGAGAGAGGTAGAGAGGAAGGCATGAGATAAAGAGGGAGGTAATGTTGGCTAGAGGCTACTGTAGCTAACATCGAAGCATGTCAATCCAAGTGATGGACAAGTGACCACAATATGACTTAACAATACATTCAGATTCAATAAGTTTGACTACAGGTCATTCAAAACAACATTGACGGAGGGTGACCAATAGTAAAAACCTGATTAAATCAAAAAGGCAACGATTTTCCTGACCGTACATACCTTGTTCCCTATGGCTTTCTTGGGTGGGAAGTTGAAGGTGTCGACTTGCGGGAATTGTGAGCGTAAGTGGTTGTGGAGTGCCCGGAATTCTGTGTAGCGCCTGTAGACATTCCACTCGTTGTCCACGATACGGATGTACACCTACGGAACAGGTAAGACACCAACAACAACAACACAATCAAATATGCAATTTTCTAGTGTACAAATCCTACTCTTACAAAATTCCTACAAAACCGCTCACAGTCTACAGAGAGGAGGAAATTAGCCAACCATAATGTCTCAAGATGTTTCTGTATTCTCAATAATATTGTAATATATGACAGTAAAACATACTAGGCCACTCTCTGCCTGTGACTTGCTGCTATTTTCATGCATCATTAAAGTAGAGCATCGGATTCCTTTGTTCAGCTGCTGATGGTCTGTGGCAGGCAGACACTGGGGATTGTGCCGGGAGGATAAGGGAGGTAATTACAACTGGAGGAGGGAGAGAGAGATGAGACAGAGACAGAGAGCGAGCGAGAGAGAGACATGGTTGTAGATAGATATGTTCAAGTCACGTCAGGGACAATTTGAGCATTTTAGCTAACGCTAACCCGTTTTCTAACCTTAACCTACAGTGAGGGAAAAAAGTATTTGATCCCCTGCTGATTTTGTACGTTGGCCAACTGACAAAGAAATGATCAGTCTATATTTTTAATGGTAGGTTTATTTGAACAGTGAGAGACAGAATAACAACAAAAAAATCCAGAAAAACGCATGTCAAAAATGTTATAAATTGATTTGCATTTTAATGAGGGAAATAAGTATTTAACCCCCCCTCTCAATCAGAAAGATTTCTGGCTCCCAGGTGTCTTTTATACAGGTAACAAGCTGGGATTAGGAGCACACTCTTAAAGGGAGTGCTCCTAATCTCAGCTTGTTACCTGTATAAAAGACACCTGTCCACAGAAGCAATCAATCAATCAGAATCCAAACTCTCCATCACGGCCAAGACCAAAGAGCTCTCCAAGGATGTCAGGGACAAGATTGCAGACCTACACAAGGCTGGAATGGGCTACAAGACCATCGCCAAGCAGCTTGGTGAGAAGGTGACAACAGTTGGTGCGATTATTCGCAAATGGAAGAAACACAAAAGAACTGTCAATCTCCCTCGGCCTGGGGCTCCATGGTCAGATGAGACCAAAATCGAGCTCTTTGGCATCAACTCAACTCGCCGTGTTTGGAGGAGGAGGAATGCTGCCTATGACCCCAAGAACACCATCCCCACCGTCAAACATGGAGGTAGAAACATTATGCTTTGGGGGTGTTTTTCTGCTAAGGGGACAGGACAACTTCACCGCATCAAAGGGACGATGGACAGGACCATGTACCGTCAAATCTTGGGTGAGAACTTCCTTCCCTCAGCCAGGGCATTGAAAATGGGTCGTGGATGGGTATTCCAGCATGACAATGACCCAAAACACACAGCCAAGACAACAAAGGAGTGGCTCAAGAAGAAGCACATTAAGGTCCTGGAGTGGCCTAGCCAGTCTCCAGACCTTAATCCCATAGAAAATATGTGGAGGGAGCTGAAGGTTCGAGTTGCCAAACGTCAGGCTCGAAACCTTAATGACGGAGAAGATCTGCAAAGAGGAGTGGGACAAAATCCCTCCTGAGATGTGTGCAAACCTGGTGGCCAACTACAAGAAACGTCTGACCTCTGTGATTGCCAACAAGGGTTTTGCCACCAAGTACTAAGTCATGTTTTGCAGAGGGGTCAAATACTTATTTCCCTCATTAAAATGCAAATCAATTTATACCATTTTTGACATGCGTTTTTCTGGATTTTTTTGTTGTTATTCTGTCTCTCACTGTTCAAATACACCTACCATTAAAATTATAGACTGATCATTTCTTTGTCAGTGGGCAAACGTACAAAATCAGCAGGGGATCAAATACTTTTTTCCCCTCACTCTAATTCTCCTAACCTGCTATGAAAAGTCACTTCTGCTAGTCAAAACCGGCAGACCTGCCCTGAGAACAGTCTTTGTTTCCACTAATGCGAAACAGCTACTTTATCACTTCTCTATTTCCTAATACAGTATAGTACTTCCTGCTACTTTATCACCTCTACTTCCTAATACACTATAGTACTTCCTGCTACTTTATCACCTCTCTACTTCCTAATACAGTACAGTATAGTACTTCCTGCTATTTTATTACCTCTGCGTTCTAATACAGTACAGTACTTCCTGCTACTTTATCACCTCTCTACTTCCTAATACAGTACAGTACTTCCTGTGTTTTAAACCCCAGCAAAACACAGCACAGGAAACACTGAAGCTTTGACCCAGGACGCCTCTTTCTCAGGGGACACTTTTCAACTTTCCAAAGTTGAACTTTTTGAAAACTTTTCTCTGGCAAGTGTGCAATTATGGAGAAAGTGAGGGACATGCCGTAGAGAGAAAACAACAACTGCAGCATTTTAAACTGCCTGAAGCTTAGATGAACCTGCTTGTTCCCTACTGTAGTTTTCAAGGGGGAATGTGTGTGTGTATGCACTTGTGTGTATGTTCTGTCTGTGCGATTAAAGCGTTCGGGTTGAAACAGGGCAAGAGGGTGGGCACTGGGGCCGGCTGGCCAATCTGGACCAACATTAAAGACCTTACACCTCATAATAAGACCAGCACTCTTGAAAACTGCTCCCTGACACACTCACACACATTAGTGGTACACACACACACACACACACACACACTGTATTCGCACACACACAAAGACATAATGCATTCATACATGCATAGGAACACTGTACACACACACACACACAGAAAGACATGCATTCATACATATACAGACTCACTGTACACACAAAGACACAAGGTAAAATGTTGCAACACACTATGATTAAGGTTGTAGTCACACTGCCTGCCTCCTTTTAGACATCAAACGCCAGGCTCACAGTGTACTAGAGCAAACTTAATTCACTTTGGCTCATTATCATATGGATTTATGGCAACACAGAGCAGCTATTGCTTCCTCCTCAGTAATAATTAATTATTTATTTCTTTCACAAAATATTTGGTTAAATCCAACACCCGCGTTCTGCATTAGAAAAAGCAGCTTGATCATCAAATGTGACAGCCGTGACCTGGGGCCGGCTAGCTCTGGCCAGGTCCAAACTATTCTGATTACATTCCATTTCAACTAAGTCAGTGTTTTTGTACAGCAAAACTAGCAAGCTTACAATTCAAAAAAATATATTACTGTATCATGAATGAATTTCAAATTGCAACTACTATAAAATGTTGTACAAATTATGGTGACTTGTTTTTTTGTATATGGAGTAAAAAATATATTTGAACAGTGTTTCTCAAACTCTAGTTCGAGGACCGGCACAACTTTCTAGAATATTGTTGACTGAACTTTCAGTTAGTCAAAATAAATAAATTCTCTCAAATTGTTTTCAAGGGAGGCAGCCCTGAGTAGACAGCCCCTGGTACAGAGAATAGAAGCATTATCATTAAAACAACATAAATCTAGGGGTCAAATTCAATTCAAATTCAAAGCTTCACCCTTTAACACAAACAAGATCTATAACTGCAAGTTGTCCCCGTTTTACTTGTTATGTGTTCTCACCATCTCTTTCGATACAGCCTGAACGGGCAGTTAATGTATTATTGTAGACTAACAAGGCTATTGAAAGGAGCAGCGAGTGACTCATCAACAGCCAGATAGACTGGGAGAGGAAATTCTGTCATTTACAATACCAGTGGCATTTACAACTGCTCATTACTGTACTGCCTTACAGAGACAGATCAGTTCATCTAAAGGGAGGATGGAGGGAGGGAAGGAACGGGAGGGGGAGGCAGGGAGTAGGTAGACTCAGGGTAGGGATACACCACAGTATGACCCAGGGTAGGGATACACCACAGTGTGACCCATGTAGGGATACACCACAGTATGACCCAGGGTAGAGATACACCACAGTATGACCCAGGGTAGAGATACACCACAGTGTGACCCAGGGTAGGGATACACCACAGTATGACAAAGGGTAGAGATACACCACAGTATGACCCAGGGTAGGGATACACCACAGTATGACCCAGGGTAGGGATACACCACAGTATGACCCAGGGTAGGGATACACCACAGTATGACCCAGGGTAGGGATACACCACAGTATGACAAAGGGTAGAGATACACCACAGTATGACCCAGGGTAGGGATACACCACAGTATGACCCAGGGTAGGGTACACCACAGTATGACCCAGGGTAGAGATACACCACAGTATGACCCAGGGTAGGGATACACCACAGTATGACCCAGGGTAGAGATACACCACAGTATGACCCAGGGTAGGGAAACACCACAGTATGACCCAGGGTAGGGATACACCACAGTATGACCCAGGGTAGGGATACACCACAGTATGACCCAGGGTAGGGATACACCACAGTATGACCCAGGGTAGGGATACACCACAGTATGACCCAGGGTAGGTATACACCACAGTATGACCCAGGGTAGGGAAACACCACAGTATGACAAAGGGTAGGGTACACCACAGTATGACCCAGGGTAGGGATACACCACAGTATGACCCAGGGTAGGGATACACCACAGTATGACCCAGGGTAGGGATACACCACAGTATGACCCAGGGTAGGGATACACCACAGTATGACCCAGGGTAGGTATACACCACAGTATGACCCAGGGTAGGGAAACACCACAGTATGACAAAGGGTAGGGTACACCACAGTATGACCCAGGGTAGAGATACACCACAGTATGACAAAGGGTAGGGATACACCACAGTATGACCCAGGGTAGGAATACACCACAGTATGACCCAGGGTAGGGAACACCACAGTATGACCCAGGGTAGGGTACACCACAGTATGACCCAGGGTAGAGATACACCACAGTATGACCCAGGGTAGGGATACACCAGTGTGACCCAGGGTAGGGATACACCACAGTGTGACCCAGGGTAGGGATACACCACAGTGTGACCCAGGGTAGGGTTACACCACAGTATGACCCAGGGTAGAGATACACCACAGTATGACCCAGGGTAGGGATACACCACAGTATGACAAAGGGTAGGGTACACCAAAGTATGACCCAGGGTAGGGATACACCACAGTATGACCCAGGGTAGGGATACACCAGTGTGACCCAGGGTAGGAATACACCACAGTATGACCCAGGGTAGAGATACACCACAGTATGACCCAGGGTAGGGATACACCACAGTATGACCCAGGGTAGGGATACACCACAGTATGACAAAGGGTAGGGATACACGATATGGGCAAAAACCAAATATTGCAATTTGACTTGCAATGTACACTGAGTGTACAAAACATCATGACAGATTGACCAGGTGAATCCAGGTGAAAGCTATGATCCCTTATTGATATCACTTGCTAAATCCACTTCAATCAGGGGAGCAGACAGATTAAAGAAGGATTTTTAAGCCTCGAGACAATTGAGATTCAAAGGGTGAATGGGCAAGACAAAATATTTAAGTGCCTTTGAACGAGGTATGGTAGTAGGTGCCAGGCGCACCGGTTTGTTTTAAGAACTGTAACACTGCTGGGTTTTTCATGCTCAACAGTTTCCCCTGTGTATCAAGAATGGTCCACCACCCAAAGGACATCCAGACAACTTGACACAACTGAGGGAAGCATTGGTCAACATGGAGTCATCCCTGTGGAACGCTTTCGACATCTTGTAGAGTCCATGCCCCGACGAATTGAGGCTGTTCTGAGTGCAAAATGGGGGGGTGCAACCTAATATTAGGAAGGTATTCTTAATGTTTAGTACACTCAGTGTAGATCAAAACACTTGGGTGAACTGTTGGAATCATAGAATTAGAATGATTGATATTAAGAGAATAAAGTGGAACACAGAATCGTTCTTGTTTGGAACAATCTGTTGACTGCATTGACCTAACAGAACAGCATGCAAACTAACAGAGAATCTAACAGTGAGGAGGAGGAACTGTGCTGCTTGACTGGCAGGGGGCGGGGCTTGGTGTGTGTGGGAAGCAGCCAGCAGAGGAGCGAGGTAGAGAGATGACAAACGGAGTAAACTGTAAAAACGGACGTGACACATGGCTGACATTTCAAAATATTGCATGCAATATGGATCTCTTGCGATATGGATATTGCACATGTCAATATTGTGCACAGTGCTAGAAGCACACACATTATTGTATTTAAATATGGAATGCTATTACTTTGAGGCTCTGGCTTTCTTCATTGTATTGTAATCTATCTAGTACTCCCCCTCTCTCTGAAGTACGTCAGTATGAGCTACTGTCTGGTCGGCTAGCATAGCCAGCGTTCTCCTGAAAGGCAGGGTAATTGTAGGTTACCAGCTGTGGTAAAAGTAATGGGCTCGCCTCTTCCTCTCAGGAAACCCTTATGGAGACTGAGGCCTCCTGCTCACCTCACACTGAAACTACAGTACAAGCAGCACCAAATGGCTGACAACGGACCAGGGTGCCCAGGTAGTAGGGATGTGAGTTTTACCATAATGAGTGTAAGAAGTAGAATGGCGCAGTGGTCTAAGGCACTGCATCGCAGTGCTAGCTGTGCCACTAGAGATCCAGGCTCTGTCGTAGCCGGCCGCGACCGGGAGACCCATGGGGCGGCGCACAATTGGCCCAGCGTCGTCCAGGGTAGGGGAGCGAATGGCTGGCAGGGATGTAGCTCAGTTGATAGAGCATGGCGTTTGCAACGCCATGGTTGTGGGTTCGATTCCCACGGGGGACCAGTATGAAAAATAAAAATGTATTCACTAACTGTAAGTCGCTCTGGATAAGAGCGTCTGCTAAAATGACTAAAAAGTAGACGCACAGTTGGTGGGCAGACGTTGTAAAATGGCCTCTAACTATAGCATTGGAACATTCTGTTCTCCAGCTAAGACACTTTCAAAGCAGGCTGTATGCTAAGCTATATCACTGATATGATCTTGTCCTTGATTTAAAGAATGTCCATGTCACGCCCTGTTTTTCTCTAGTTGGTTTGGTCAGGGTGTGAATTCTAGATGTTCTATTTCTATGTTGGCCGGGTGTGGTTCCCAATCAGAGGCAGTTGTCTCTGATTGGGGATCATACTTAGGCAGCCAATTTGCCTACCTTAGTTGTGGGATCTTGTTTCTGCACCTTGGTCTGATCCGTCTATCAACGAGCGTGACAGTCCAGCTATATTCATCACCTGCCTGAAACTTCTAGGGCCCAGAGTTTTTCCTGGTCAGATCACCTACAGTAGTCGGAAAAACTCCTAGCCTATTATCCTTGACTTTCAGCCATGAAATTAAACCAGAATGTGCTTCATTCAATAGCTAGAGGACTCCTGATATCTCCAGGAGTGATGAGTATAACTTTAGTCTTTATTTGTTGTCTAGTACTGTCTTTTAGCTAGCTAGAACCTTCTACTTTAAGTGCTGCCTGTCTTCCCAGTACTCTACTTGGTGTGTGAACTGCTGACTGCAGATGATTGTTGACACATCAACCAGAATCAAAGGGCAGGGGAATTTGGGACTTGTTTTGGTAGTCAGTAGCTGTATTGGAGGGGGAGTGGTTTCTCCTCTCCTAGGCAATCAGCAATTAGTGTTAGTAATTCAGCCTCCCCTGGTTTCTCAGCAGCAGTCATGTCAGTCTCCTCAACAAAACTAAGACCGTCACCGAATCTAAGACGGTTCTGCCAAGTTTTTCTGCCGAGTTCTTCGAGGAAGGCGCCACACCACTCTCTCACTTGAGTATCTAGTTATTTTTGGAGTATCTCATTTTGCTCTTTTGTAGCTTTGGCAACTATGTGTGTCTTTTCTATACCTGTTCGCTCCTCTCCCTGCAGGATTTACAGACGCTCCCCACCCCTTGGCTGCAACCCTTCTAATTTAGTGTACCCTGCTCACACAACCCAAGTGGAGTTCTGGGTCTCTGGCAGCATTTGCAAGTGCCGATCTGCGGACAAGAACGCAGAGTTCATCTCAGCCTATGCTGCCCTTCAGTCCCTTGAC
This sequence comes from Coregonus lavaretus, assembly GCF_964263955.1. Classification (NCBI taxonomy): domain Eukaryota; kingdom Metazoa; phylum Chordata; class Actinopteri; order Salmoniformes; family Salmonidae; genus Coregonus; species Coregonus lavaretus. The sequence continues at coordinate 16,628,784 of NC_139988.1, forward strand.
TTTTTGGCCCTGACGGAGACATGGATCACCCCAGAGAACACTGCTACTCCAGCTGCTCTCTCTTCATCGGACTACGTTTTCTCTCATAGTCCAAGAGCATCTGGTCGTCGCGGTGGAGGCACAGGGCTACTCATTTCTCCTAACTGGAGATTCTCTTTTCTCCCTCTCTCACCTTTCAATCTCCTCATTTGAATTCCATGCTGTCACTGTCAGTTGTCCACTCAAGATTAACATTGTCATCAATCACCCACCAGGTGCCCTTGGAACGTTCCTCAATGAGCTTGACACCTTGATAAGCTCATTTCCTGATGATGGGACACTGCTCTTCGTACTTTGCGACTTCAACCTCGCAACGTCTACCTTCGATTAATTTATTTCCAACTCTCTCTTCCCCTCCTTGCCTCTTTTGACCTCACCCTTTCCCAATCCCCTCCAACTCACAAGGCAGGCAATACACTTCACCTCATCTTTACTGTCATTCTCATTGAAAGCAAGTCTAAGAAGCGGTAGAGCTGTTCTTTTACTTTCGGTTTTGTACACCAGATGAAAATACAATATTTTTGGTTATGGAAAATATATTTTACAGCGGTTTAGGTACAATGATTCTCGACACTATACTTGCTTGTTTTGTCACAAACTGAAATGGCGGAGCGATTTCTGCATAGTGCATCTTTAATGCAAAGTTATTTTGAAGCGCATGTTTTTTTCAGAGCTGTGTAAGGGATAAAGTAAAGCAGGGAGTTGTGGCGCTTATGTCATCCCTCCATCTCTTTCTTTCTCTCTGTCCACTCTGGGACACATCCCTCCATCTCTTTCTTTCTCTCCGTCCACATCCCTCCATCTTTCTTTCTCTCCGTCCACTCTGGGACACATCCCTCCATCTCTTTCTTTCTCTCCGTCCACTCTGGGACACATCCCTCCATCTCTTTCTTTCTCTCCGTCCACTCTGGGACACATCCCTCCATCTCTCTTTCTCTCCGTCCACTCTGGGACACATCCCTCCATCTCTCTTTCTCTCCGTCCACTCTGGGACACATCCCTCCATCTTTCTTTCTCTCCGTCCACTCTGGGACACATCCCTCCATCTCTTTCTTTCTCTCCGTCCACTCTGGGACACATCCCGCCATCTCTTTCTTTCTCTCCGTCCACTCTGGGACACATCCCGCCATCTCTTTCTTTCTCTCCGTCCACTCTGGGACACATTTGCCAAATTAGGCAATGGCCGGCAGGGATGTAGCTCAGTTGATAGAGCATGGCGTTTGCAACGCCAGGGTTGTGGGTTTGATTCCCACGGGAGGCCAGTATAAAAAAAAAATATGTATTCACTAACTGTAAGTCGCTCTGGATAAGAGCATCTGCTAAATGACTAAAATGTAAAATGTAAGTAATTAATTTGCATTTTATTGCATGACATAAGTATTTGATCACCTACCAACCAGTAAGAATTCCGGCTCTCACAGACCTTTTAGTTTTTCTTTAAGAAGCCCTCCTGTTCTCCACTCATTACCTGTATTAACTGCACCTGTTTGAACTCGTTACCTGTATAAAAGACACCTGTCCACACACTCAATCAAACAGACTCCAACCTCTCCACAATGGCCAAGACCAGAGAGCTGTGTAAGGACATCAGGGATACAATTGTAGACCTGCACAAGGCTGAGATGGGCTACAGGACAATAGGCAAGCAGCTTGGTGAGAAGGCAACAACTGTTGGCGCAATTATTAGAAAATGGAAGAAGTTCAAGATGGCAGTCAATCACCCTCGGTCTGGGGCTCCATGCAAGATGTCACCTCGTGGGGCATCAATGATCATGAGGAAGGTGAGGGATCAGCCCAGAACTACACGGCAGGACCTGGTCAATGACCTGGAGAGAGCTGGGACCACAGTACCAAAGAAAACCATTAGTAACACACTACGCCGTCATGGATTAAAATCCTGCAGCGCACGCAAGGTCCCCCTGCTCAAGCCAGTGCATGTCCAGGCCCGTCTGAAGTTTGCCAATGACCATCTGGATGATCCAGAGGAGGAATGGGAGAAGGTCATGTGGTCTGATGAGACAAAAATAGAGCTTTTTGGTCTAAACTCCACTCGCCGTGTTTGGAGGAAGAAGAAGGATGAGTACAACCCCAAGAACACCATCCCAACCGTGAAGCATGGAGGTGGAAACATTCTTTGGGGATGCTTTTCTGCAAAGGGGACAGGACGACTGCACCGTATTGAGGGGAGGATGGATGGATGGGGCCATGTATCGCGAGATCTTGGCCAACAACCTCCTTCCCTCAGTAAGAGCATTGAAGATGGGTCGTGGCTGGGTCTTCCAGCATGACAACGACCCGAAACACACAGCCAGGGCAACTAAGGAGTGGCTCCGTAAGAAGCATCTCAAGGTCCTGGAGTGGCCTAGCCAGTCTCCAGACCTGAACCCAATAGAACATCTTTGGAGGGAGCTGAAAGTCCGTATTGCCCAGCGACAGCCCCGAAAACTGAAGGATCTGGAGAAGGTCTGTATGGAGGAGTGGGCCAAAATCCCTGCTGCAGTGTGTGCAAACCTGGTCAAGACCTACAGGACACGTATGATCTCTGTAATTGCAAACAAAGGTTTCTGTACCAAATATTAAGTTCTGCTTTTCTGATGTATCAAATACTTATGTCATGCAATAAAATGCAAATTAATTACTTAAAAATCATACAATGTGATTTTCGGGATTTTTGTTTTAGATTCCGTCTCTCACAGTTGAAGTGTACCTATGATAAAAATGACAGACCTCTACATGCTTTGTAAGTAGGAAAACCTGCAAAATCGGCAGTGTATCAAATACTTGTTCTCCCCACTGTAGATACTACTGCCGTTGCTATTCATGATGCCGAGCTGGGAGGAGGTCGTCGAGTAAGCTTGGCGTCGGGTAAGTTTGGCTTTATACATAGCTTGGGCTTTGTCGAGTAAGGCTTAAACTATGTATTTAGATTGTAGTTAGGTATTGTAGGTAGGTATCGTGGGTTGTTGTAGGTAGTTGTTGTATGTAATTATTGTAGGTTAGTATTGTATTCGGCGGTGCCGGGTGTAGCGCGAAGCTAGCTACCTAGCTAACTCACCACCTGGACTAGCTGGCGAGTAGCTATTAGCAACGGTATAGTTGTTTCACGCCTGAGAGTGCCTGTAATTACGCCAGCTGGCTGCCTACAATAGTTACATACAATAACTGCCTACCATTCAGCTGTTTTCTAACCTCATTGTCTGAACCGTTAACGTTAGGTAGCAAGTGGCTACTGTGCTTGAAAATTAGCAAGCTTGTTGCAACCTGGATAGCTACTTGTAAACAATAGCTGGAACGACCGAGCGAACAGACGCGAACTGGCTGAGTTAATTCAGTGGCTAGCTTTGCACTTGGCTAGCTAACAGTAGCTGCTAGGGGTAAGTCATAACCTACACTTGTGTTTTGTTTTTTACATATTGATAGCCCAAGTCGCTCAAGGAATTCGGGACATGGGTGACTAGTTAACGTTAGTTTGGCTCTCTCTGTGTGTTCGTGCCGTGAAAGGAGGGGTTCTTCTTTGTCTGAAAGCAATGGCTAGCTAGTTTGCTAACTATTCTAGCTAACTAACTGGCTGAATAAGTTGACGACGGACTCGCTCAAGCTGTCGGGACTAACCCACAACGTTAGACACGGACACGAACGATCTGCTTGTGTGTTGATACACTGGTGGTTGTTGTGGCTGAGTATTGGCGCAAAACCCTGCTGCTGGAGACCGGCATGCTAGCTGGCTGTGGCGTCTTATGACGAGGTGCCCGGACGTTTTTCACGGAATAATACTGCACCTAGTTAGCTAGCTGAATAAACTAGGTTAGTCTATTCCTAGAAAACATTGAACCGCTGTAGTTTACAACAATTATAGTTTCTGAGGTGGAAGTTGGGAGAGTTATATTTGGGAGTTGTGGTGAGGGAGGCCCCGCTCTCTCCTTTCCCAGATGTTTAGTTCATTTTATTCCGATCTCCTCTGCATTATTGTAGCCATCTGCTGCAGCCTGTCAACTATGCCTCTGCCTATCCCTGTTCTCTCCTCTCCGCACAGGCTACACAAACGCCTCACACCGCGTGGCTGCTGCCTCTCTAACCTGGTGGTCCCTGCACGCACGACCCACGTGGAGTTCCAGGTCTCAGGCAGCCTCTGGAACTGCCGTTCTGCTGCCAACAAGGCAGACTTCATCCCAGCCTATGCTACCCTCCAGTCCCTCGACTTCTTGGCGCTGACGGAAACATGGATTACCACCGAAAACACTGCTACTCCTGCTGCTCTCTCCTCGTCTGACCATGTGTTCTCGCATACCCCGAGAGCATCTGGTCAGCGGGGTGGTGGCACAGGAATCCTCATCTCTCCCAAGTGGACATTCTAAATGTTTCCCCTGACCCATCTGTCTATCTCCTCATTTGAATTCCATGCTGTCACAGTCACTAGCCCATTCAAGCTTAATATCCTTGTCATCTATCGCCCTCCAGGTTCCCTTGGAGAGTTCATCAATGAGCTTGACGCCTTGATAAGTTCCTTTCCTGAGGATGGCTCACCCCTCACAGTTCTGGGGGATTTCAACCTCCCTACGTCTACATTTGACTCATTTCTCTCTGCCTCCTTTCCACTCCTCTCCTCTTTTGACCTCACCCTCTCACCGTCCCCCCCTACTCACAAGGCAGGCAATACGCTTGACCTCATCTTTACTAGGTGCTGTTCTACTAATCTCACTGCAACTCCCCTCCAAGTCTCCGACCACTACTTTGTATCCTTTTCTCTCTCCCTCTCCTCCAACACTACTCACTCTGCCCCTACACAGATGGTAATGCGCCGTCGCAACCTTCGCTCTCTCTCTCCCGCTACTCTCTCCTCTTCCATCCTATCATCTCTTCCCTCTGCTCAATCCTTCTCCCTCCAATCTCCTGATTCTGCCTCCTCAACCCTCCTCTCCTCCCTTTCTGCATCCTTTGACTCTCTATGTCCCCTATCCTCCCGGCCGGCTCGGTCCTCCCCTCCAGCTCCGTGGCTTGATGACTCATTGCGAGCTCACAGAACAGAGCTCCGGGCAGCTGAGCGGAAATGGAAGAAAACTAGACTCCCTGCAGACCTGGCATCTTTTCACTCCCTCCTCTCTACATTTTCTTCATCTGTTTCTGCTGCTAAGGCCACTTTCTACCACTCTAAATTCCAAGCATCTGCCTCTAACCCTAGGAAGCTCTTTGCCACATTCTCCTCCCTGCTGAATCCCCCCCCCCCTCCTCCCTCTCTGTGGATGACTTCGTCAACCATTTTGAAAAGAAGGTTGACGACATCCGATCCTTGTTTGTTAAGTCAAATGACACTGCTGGTCCTGCTCACACTGCCCTACCCTATGCTTTGACTTCTTTCTCCCCTCTCTCTCCAGATAAAATCTTGCGACTTGTGACGGCAGGCCGCCCAACAACCTGCCCGCTTGACCCTATCCCCTCCTCTCTTCTCCAGACCATCTCCGGTGACCTTCTCCCTTACCTCACCTCGCTGATCAACTCATCCTTGACCGCTGGCTATGTCCCTTCCGTCTTCAAGAGAGCGAGAGTTGCACCCCTTCTCAAAAAAACAACACTCGATCCCTCCGATGTCAACAACTACAGACCAGTATCCCTTCTTTCTTTTCTCTCCAAAACTATTGAGCGTGCCGTCTTTAGCCAACTCTCTTGCTATCTCTCTCAGAATGACCTTCTTGATCCAAACCAGTCAGGTTTCAAGACTGGTCATTCAACTGAGACTGCTCTTCTCTGTGTCACAGAGGCTCTCCGCACTGCTAAAGCTAACTCTCTCTCCTCTGCTCTTGTCCTTCTAGACCTGTCTGCTGCCTTTGATACTGTGAACCATCAGATCCTCCTCTCCGAGCTGGGCATCTCCGGCGCGGCTCACTCTTGGATTGCGTCCTACCTGACCGGTCGCTCCTACCAAGTGGCGTGGCGAGAAGCTGTCTCCGCACCACGTGCTCTCACCACTGGTGTCCCCCAGGGCTCAGTTCTAGGCCCTCTCCTATTCTCGCTATACACCAAGTCACTTGGCTCGGTCATATCCTCACATGGCCTCTCCTATCATTGCTACGCTGACGACACACAACTAATCTTCTCCTTTCCCCCTTCTGATAACCAGGTGGCGAATCGCATCTCTGCATGTCTGGCAGACATATCAGTATGGATGACGGATCACCACCTCAAGCTGAACCTCGGCAAGACGGAGCTGCTCTTCCTCCCGGGGAAGGACTGCCCGTTCCATGATCTCGCCATCACGGTTGACAACTCCGTTGTGTCCTCCTCCCAGAGTGCGAAGAGCCTTGGCGTGACCCTGGACAACACCCTGTCGTTCTCCGCTAACATCAAGGCGGTGACCCGATCCTGTAGGTTCATGCTCTACAACATTCGGAGAGTACGACCCTGCCTTACACAGGAAGCGGCACAGGTCCTAATCCAGGCACTTGTTATCTCCCGTCTGGATTACTGCAACTCGCTGTTGGCTGGGCTCCCTGCCTGTGCCATTAAACCCCTACAACTCATCCAGAATGCCGCAGCCCGTCTGGTGTTCAACCTTCCCAAGTTCTCTCACGTCACCCCGCTCCTCCGCACACTCCACTGGCTTCCAGTTGAAGCTCGCATCTGCTACAAGACCATGGTGCTTGCCTACGGAGCTGTGAGGGGAACGGCACCTCCGTACCTTCAGGCTCTGATCAGTCCCTACACCCAAACGAGGGCACTGCGTTCATCCACCTCTGGCCTGCTGGCTCCCCTACCTCTGCGGAAGCATAGTTCCCGCTCAGCCCAGTCAAAACTGTTCGCTGCTCTGGCACCCCAATGGTGGAACAAGCTCCCTCACGACGCCAGGACAGCGGAGTCACTCACCACCTTCCAGAGACATTTGAAACCCCACCTCTTTAAGGAATACCTGGGATAGGATAAAGTAATCCTTCTACCCCCCCCCCCCCAAAAAAAAAACATTGTAAAGTGGTTATCCCACTGGCTATAAGGTGAATGCACCTATTTGTAAGTCGCTCTGGATAAGAGCGTCTGCTAAATGACGTAAATGTAAATAAAAGGCTTCATTGCCAAAATCCCAAACTATCCCTTTAAGTAAAATAGCTGCTTGCCATGGACTAGTATCCTTACATTGTGTCAATCATCATAATAACAGAGATGACTAAGGCTGGCTGGCAAAGGGAAAATTTAAATATGATAGTGTCCTCTTACATCATTCTAAAACCATAATCTGTCTAGTCATCCTGCTGAATGAGTCTGCAAAATGACCCTCTGGTTTACAATTCATTATCCGTGATTCATATTACTGTTCAAACATAAATCACCATGAGGCCTGCTGTAACATCATGAGTGATAGAGCAGTTAGCTAACCAAGGCCCGGTTTCCCAAAAGTATCGTCATTAGATGGGTTTTTTCCCTACTGTGTCACTTTATCCACAGATCCCTGCTAAACATAGAATCAATATGTTTATCTGTGACCACTGATAACTTCATAATGAAGTTGACAACAAATACAAAGTCACCAATGTCTTTTCAATTGTTAGGCTACAAACAAGCGAAGGATAAAAAGATGCATCAAATGAAAACCGAGAGGACTGCATTAAAAAATAAATAGCCTACAGTATAGGCTACAGGCCTATAATATTGAAATACATTTCATGTTCATTCAATTGAGTTCTATTTTGCTAATTGTAGGCTAGACCTATTGTCTGTAATTTGCCTCAATATATTTAATGTGTAACAACGTGCGCAATAATGTGCCAAATCTTGAATTAATGCATTATTATAGGGTAGACCTGAGCATTAGAATAAGACACCTTAATATTTGCAGCCATATGTGATAACTTTTGAGGAGCTGATCCGTTGTCAGTATTGTGGAATAATTCTAATGTTAAGGTAAGATTAGAATGGAGAAAGCTGATCCGAGAGCTGCGCTGCCTTAATTTAGATCCTATCAGTATCAACACTATGCCTCAACGACGCACTTAGCGAACTTTCTCGCTGCGTGTTTTTTTGGGAAACGCACATTACAACTTCGGCCGTTGTAGGAAATATTCATTGTTAAAACACTCGTAAGCCTAAATTCCATCGCTATTGGGAAACTGGGCACACACACAGTCAGGTCACATACTGTTTACTCTAACAGGAGCGAGTCACTGCTTTGATGTTTGCTGAGAACAACAGGGTGATGTCCAGGGTCACGCAAGGTTCTTTGCACTTTTGGAGGGGGACACCGTGGAGTTGCCAACCGTGATGGCGAGATCTTGGAGCGGGCAGGCCTTCACCGGGAGGAAAAGCAGCTCCGTCTGGTCGAGGTTGAGCTTGAGTTGGTGGGCCAAAATCCAAGCTGAGATACCTGTATACTGTACCAGTATTGAGAGCATGTGGTGCAGACACAGATCCTCTCCATGTCACCTGGTAGGAGTGGCTTGCCAGGTAGGATGCAATCCAAGAGTGTGCAAAGCCTGAGACGCCCAACCCTGAGAGGGTGGAGAAGAGGATCTGATGGGCTGAGTGGATGAGGACCGGATGTCGTCAACCTTCTTTTCAAAGCGGTTGAGAAAGTCGTCCAGGGGGTGGAGGATTGAGAAGAGTTTCATTGGGCAGAAGCTTGAAATTTAGAGTGATAGAAAGTGGCTTTAGAAGCGGATTCGGAATAAGAAAAGGTAGAGAGGACGGGGTGGAAGGCTGATAGGTCCTCCAGAAGTTTAGTTGTATATAGTTGTTATTTGATGGTTACTTAATTCCATATATATTTGCAGATCGTACAAAATGTTCTAGCCTAATGCGTTCTTCTGATGCTGGAAATATAACAAAGGCCATATTTGGCTATAATAGTCGAGATTGAATTCATGATGAATTGATGCAACAACCAAAAAACGATCATCATTGTAATCAACATCCTTCACAGAGATCTACCACCATCACCATAACAATAATCTCCATCATCACGGGCCTTTATTACCATAACCATAACGATCATCTCCATCATCACAGGCCTTTATTACCATAACGATCATCTTAACAGACATGATCATCATCATCATCTCAATTAGGAATCTGATTAATAACGGGCTCTGATCTACATATATACACTACCAGTCAAAAGCTTGGACACACCTACTCATTCAAGCGTTTTTTCTTTATTTTTACATTTTTTTTACCTTGTACAATAATAGTGAAAACATCAAAACTATGAAATAACACATATGGAATCATGTAGTAACCAAAAAAGTGTTAAACAAATCAACATTTATTTTATATTTGAGATTCTTCAAATAGCCACCCTTTGCCTTGATGACAGCTTTGCACACTCTTGGCATTCTCTCAACCAGCTTCATGAGCTAGTGACCTGGAATGCATTTCAATTAACAGGTGTGCCTTCTTAAAAGTTAATTTGTGGAATTTCTTTCCTTCTTAATGCATTTGAGCCAATCAGATGTGCTGTGACAAGGTAGGGGGGGTATACAGAAGATAACCCTATTTGGTAAAAGACCAAGTCCATATTATGGCAAGAACAGCTCAAATAAACAAAGATAAATGCAGTCCATCATTACTTTAAGACATGCAGGTCAGTCAAAACGGGAAATTTCAAGAACTTTGAAAGTTTCTTCAAGTGCAGTCGCAGAAACCATCAAGCGCTATGATGGTCAGTATTCAGCTGGTTCATCTCCCTGCTTTTGAGGTTGAGAAATTAAAATCATCCCCACCTGCAAAGAATCATGCATCCTCTACCAGAGCCATTTTGTCTTTTATACATTGAACATTAAACATAGGACCAGATTTGGAAGAAAGCAGGACTACTCAAGTGGTCTTTCATGTTTAGTTTTTTTGTATCATAAATGCAGGTTCACCAGAAATCAATTTTAATGCCGCCTGTTTACCCACTAAAGGCAGGTTTTTTCATTCGATTGATTCATCTCAATATGTAGCTTCAGGTGTTGGCTGTGGTATTGACAAACTGTTAAGATTGAAAAGAGTAAGCACACAATATGGTTGCATCGATCTGTCCAGTTAGTCCTCTAACTGTTGACATTAACCTGTTCTCTCATTGCTTTTAACTTGTCCTTTGTGTTCTGTAGACATACGTAGAAATGCAGTAAACATCGGCACTGTAAATGGTTTTTGGTATTTTTTTTCCCCCTTTTCAAAAATCTACTCAAATCTCAAGTACGAACTGTTCATCTCTTCCCAACATAGACATAGTTATTGAAAACCAGACAGACAAACCATGAGAAGAAGAGTCAATTCACAAGGCAAACCACTGCATTCGTGGCTGTAGGAGTTCTTGAAATGTAATCAATTGAAAGCTCCATAGCAAGCTCACCGTTTACTATTTACAAACTTATGTTGTTGAAAAGGTAGATCTGATCAGTATACTATGGTCCATATCAGTTCTGTGTTTTTCCTTCAGTCATCAAACCAACATCAATAGAGGGAATACTTTGGTCCTATTGCAAGGATGATTCTGCTGACAGTGACACCACCTCCCTCGTATTACTCCAGTCAGTCATTTACTCCCATGACGAGCGATCCTTTAAAATCCACTTCATAAGGACAACGTAGTGGTTATGTTTTTTAGGTTTTAGGTTTTGTTTTTATTCCTGGAATTTGAACGCTCTTGGTTATATAATGGGTTTTGAAGATGGCTAGATGGGACATTTTAACTAAAGAAATCGAGGGGGAATCATAACATTCCAGTATAACATTTGAAAAAAGTATTTAATTGATTAAAGTGTATTCAACTTTGTGGTCTTTGTTTTATGGTAGTTTCAATGTTCATTAATGAATTTCAATGACGCTATAGACAGGTTAGTTGTTTAGCAACAAAACTGACATGTGCGCAACTATGGGGCGAAACAGCCTGGATTGGCTTAGATTGTTGACATGTAAACTATATTTAGTCTCCAATGTTTATTGAAAACATATTTGAACAATGAGCGCTTGTCTCAAATACATCGTTACAGTTGTTGGTTAGGCAGCTAGCAACATTTTGCTTTATTAGCATAGACGTGACATTAGTCAAAACACCTCTAAACAAGACATGGTATCAAGAACAAGATAAAACTAGCCACCTACGATACCCCACGTTAGCTTCTTGTCATTGTTGCTAGTCATCTGGGCATTCAGATTTAAACACAACACATGGACTTCTGCCCCATTGAAGCGTGTGCATCGCTTTCGTGACTGTTGTATAGTTTGTGTTTTTTGGGATGCTACTTCTTACCACTGTGGGGCAATAATGCATAATGTGACTAACTGTAAGTCGCTCTGGATAAGAGCGTCTGCTAAATGACTAAAATGTAAATGTAATGAAACTGGCTCTCATGAGGACCGCCATAGGAATGGAAGACCCAGAGTTACCTCTGCTGCAGAGGATAAGTTCATTAGAGTTACCAGCCTCAGAAATTGCAGCCCAAATAAATGCTTCACAGAGTTCAAGTAACAGACACATCTCAACATCAACTGTTCAGAGGGGACTGTGTGAATCAGGCCTTCATGGTTGAATTGCTGCAAATAAACCACTACTAAAAGGACACCAATAAGAAGAAGATACCTGCTTGGGCCAAGAAACACAAGCAATGGACAATAGACCGGTGAAAATGTGTCCTTTGGTCTGGAGTCCAAATCTGAGATTTTTGGTTCAAACCGCGGTGTCTTTGTGAGACGCGGTTTAGGTGAACGGATGATCTCCGCATGGGTAGTTCCCACCGTAAAGCATGGAGGAGGAGGTCTTATGGTACAGTGGGGAAAAAAAAGTATTTAGTCAGCCACCAATTGTGCAAGTTCTCCCACTTAAAAAGATGAGAGAGGCCTGTAATTTTCATCATAGGTACACGTCAACTATGACAGACAAAATGAGAAAAAAAATCCAGAAAATCACATTGTAGGATATTTAACATTTACATTTACGTCATTTAGCAGACGCTCTTATCTAGAGCGACTTACAAATAGGTGCATTCACCTTATAGCCAGTGGGATAACCACTTTACAATTTTTGTTTGAGTTGCATCCAATGAACTTATTTGCAAATTATGGTGGAAAATAAGTATTTGGTCAATAACAAAAGTTTCTCAATACTTTGTTATATACCCTTTGTTGGCAATGACACAGGTCAAACGTTTTCTGTAAGTCTTCACAAGGTTTTCACACACTGTTGCTGGTATTTTGGCCCATTCCTCCATGCAGATCTCCTCTAGAGCAGTGATGTTTTGGGGCTGTCGCTGGGCAACACGGACTTTCAACTCCCTCCAAAGATTTTCTATGGGGTTGAGATCTGGAGACTGGCTAGGCCACTCCAGGACCTTGAAATGCTTCTTACGAAGCCACTCCTTCGTTGCCCGGGCGGTGTGTTTGGGATCATTGTCATGCTGAAAGACCCAGCCACGTTTCATCTTCAATGCCCTTGCTGATGGAAGGAGGTTTTCACTGGAAATCTCACGATACATGGCCCCATTCATTCTTTCCTTTACACGGATCAGTCGTCCTGGTCCCTTTGCAGAAAAACAGCCCCAAAGCATGATGTTTCCACCACCATGCTTCACAGTAGGTATGGTGTTCTTTGGATGCAACTCAACATTCTTTGTCCTCCAAACACGACGAGTTGAGTTTTTACCAAAAAGTTATATTATGGTTTCATCTGACATTCTCCCAATCCTCTTCTGGATCATCCAAATGCACTCTAGCAAACTTCAGACGGGCCTGGACATGTACTGGCTTAAGCAGGGGGACAAGTCTGGCACTGCAGGATTTGAGTCCCTGGTGGCGTAGTGTGTTACTGATGGTAGGCTTTGTTACTTTGGTCCCAGCTCTCTGCAGGTCATTCACTAGGTCCCCCCGTGTGGTTCTGGGATTTTTGCTCACCGTTCTTGTGATCATTTTGACCCCACAGGGTGAGATCTTGCGTGGAGCCCCAGATCGAGGGAGATTATCAGTGGTCTTGTATGTCTTCCATTTCCTAATAATTGCTCCCACAGTTGATTTCTTCAAACAAAGCTGCTTACCTATTGCAGATTCAGTCTTCCCAGCCTGGTGCAGGTCTACAATTTTGTTTCTGGTGTCCTTTGACAGCTATTTGGTCTTGGCCATAGTGGAGTTTGGAGTGTGACTGTTTGAGGTTGTGGACAGGTGTCTTTTATACTGATAACAAGTTCAAACAGGTGCCATTAATACAGGTAACGAGTGGAGGACAGAGGAGCCTCTTAAAGAAGAAGTTACAGGTCTGTGAGAGCCAGAAATCTTGCTTGTTTATAGGTGACCAAATACTTATTTTCCACCATAATTTGCAAATAAATTCATTAACAATCCTACAATGTGATTTTCTTGATTTTTTTCCTCAATTTGTCTTTCATAGTTGACGTGTACCTATGATGAAAATTACAGGCCTCTCTCATCTTTTTAAGTGGGAGAACTTGCACAATTGATGGCTGACTAAATACTTTTTCCCCCACTGTATGGGGGTGCTTTGCTGGTGACACTGTCTGTGATTTATTTAGAATTCAAGGCATACTTAACCAGCATGGCTACCACAGCATTCTGCAGCGATACTCCATCCCATCTGGTTTGGGCTTAGTGGGAATATCATTTGTTTTTCAACAGGACAATGACCCAAAACACCTCCAGGCTGTGTAATGACTATTGTACCAAGAAGGAGAGTGATGGAGTGCTCATCAGATGACCTGGCCTCCACAATCCCCCGATTGAGTCGGACTGCAGAGTGAAGGAAAAGCAGCCAAGAGTGTGCAAAGCGAATGCCAAGAGTGTGCAAAGCTGTCATCAAGGCAAGGCTAATTGAAGAATCTCAAATATAAAATACATTTTGATTTGTTTAACACTTTTTTGACATATGATTCCATATGTGTTATTTCATAGTTTTGATGTCTTCACTATTACTCTACAATATACAAAAAATTGTAAAAATAAAGAAAAACCCTTGAATGAGTAGGTGTGTCCAAACCTTTGACTGGTACTGTATATATGATATCCTTCATTTGCATAGCCAAAGAAGCCCATGAGATACAGTCTCAGGCTTTGGCAAAAGAAACACAAATTACCGTATAACTGCGTAACCGACGATTATGGATGAGACAGTCATGAAAATAAAATAACCGCCATAACAAAACAAAAAATTAAAGTGTTTTTTTGTTGGTTTTGTTTGCCATTAGAACGGTTATAACGGTGATCATTTGGACGACCAATAACCGTCACAATCCTAACACACACAAAGAGTCTGCAGACTGAACTATGAACCCTCCACCACTCCATTATATGAATCCCCTCAGCGCGTCGGGAAGTCAACTGCAATATAGAGATCATCATCATTAACACTTTTCCCACAGTGCACCTCTCTGGGGAAGGGGTCCTATGGGATATATGTGCTGGGAACGAGCGTACGTTGGATGCGTTGTAATGGCCGATTTATTCTCCCAGTATGTGCAGGTCCAAGGGTTTGAATCCAACAGGAAGCCAAAGGTAATGAGTTGCACCCCCCTTTTCCCCATAGAACAGCCTCAATTCGTCGGGTCATGGACTCTACAAGGTGTCGAAAGCGTTCCACAGGGATGCTGGCCCATGTTGACTCCAATGCTTCCCACAGTTTTGTCAAGTTGGCTGGATGTCCTTTGGGTGGTGGACCATTCTTGATACACACAGGAAACTCTTGAGCGTGAAAAACCCAGCAGTGTTGCAGTTCTTGACACACTCAAACTAGTGTGCCTGGCACCTACTACAATACCCCATTCAAAGGCACTTAAATATTTTGTTTTGCCCATTCACCCTTTGAATGACACACATACACAATCCATGTCTCAAGGCTTAAAATCCCTTCTTTACCCCGTCTCCTCCCCTTCATCTACACTGATTGAAGTGGATTTAACAAGTGACATCAATAAGGGATCATAACTTTCACCTGGATTCACCTCGATAAGTGTGTCTGACTCGCTTTCAATCACACACTCTCTCTCCCTCTCTCAGCTTGGCTCTGAGGAACTACAGTCATATCAGGTATCACGGAACATTTGGAATTGAAATAAAAGGGAGACAGGAAGGAAGAGAGAGAAAGGGAAAAAACACAGTTTTCTAAATGTCATTAGTGTTATAAAAACATGGGGAAGTTTGCAGCGGGTGGAAGCGATTGGCTCAGCTGCTTTTTGCTGATCAAAGGGAATCACTCATTTAGAATAAAAACCCAGTGAATTCTGAGTGCCGGGGCTCATCTAGAGTACAGGGCTTTACCATTTAATCTCCTCTCCGCTTTACATCTGGCCACCAGAGGTAAAATAAATGTGTGTGTACAGTGTGTTTGTTCAACTAAGCAAAGAGTTTGCCCATGAATCATAACATTGCTTTTACTTTCCTTTAAGTAATTTCTCTAAGCGAGCTGTTTTTTTTGCTACGCTGGGAATGTGGATTTGGTATGTTGGTCTGGTCAGATTAATCTAGATACAGTAGGAGAACTTTAGAGTACCTCTCTGGGCAAGTTAAACAACTGGTTTAGAGATGAAGAGGGAGGATGGGAGGAGGGATGAAGGAGGGAGGGAGGGTGTTATCACTACAAAATGCCAAAGTGCATCCATCATCTCTACCTGGCAAATAAAGTGCGTCAGCTTTGAACAAAAATATAAACGCAACATGTAAAGTGTTAGTCCCATGTTTCATGAGCTGAAATAAAATATCCCAGAAATGTTCCATACACACAAAAAGCTTATTTCTCTCAAATGTTGTGCACAACTTTGTTTACATCCGTTAGTGAGCATTTCTCTTTTGCCAAGATAATCCATCCACCTGACAGGTGTGGCATATCAAGAAGCTGATTAAACGGCATGATCATTACATAGGCCACTCTAAAATGTTCAGTTTTGTCACACAACACAATGCCACAGATGTCTCAAGTTGAGGGAGCGTGCAATTGGCATGCTGACTGCAGGAATGTCCACCAGAGCTGTTGCCAGAGAATTTAAAATGTTCATTTCTCTACCAAAAGCCGCCTCCAACATTGTTTTAGAGAATTTGGCAGTACGTCCAACCGGCCTCACAACCACACAACCGGTGGGGTTATGGTATGGGCAGGCATAAGCTACGGACAACGAACACAACTGCATTTTATCGATGGAAATTTGAATGCACAGAGATACCGTGACAAGATCCTGAGGCCCATTGTCGTACCATTCATCCGCCGCCATCACCTCATGTTTCAGCATGATAATGCACAGCCCCATGTCGCAAGGATCTGTACACGATTCCTTGCAGCTGAACATTTCCCAGTTCTTCCATGGCCTGCATACTCACCAGACATGTCACCCATTGAGCATGTTTGGGATGCTCTGGATCGACGTGTACGACAGCGCGTTTCAGTTCCCCACCAATATAGGAGAACATACCACAGTGGGAGAAAATTCCACAGGTCAAAATCATCAGCCTGATCAACTCTATGCGGAAGAGATGTGTCGCGCTGCATGAGGCAAATTATGTTCACACCAGATACTGACTGGTTTCTGATCCAAGCCAATCTGTGACCAACCGATGCATATCTGTATTCCCAGTCATGTGAAATCCATAGATTAGGGCCTAATGAATTTATTTCAATTGATTAATTTCCTTATATGAACTGTAACTCTTTGAAATTGTTGCATGTTGCGTTTATATTTTTGTTCAGTATATTTTGTTTTTGTTCCTATTTTTCTCTGAGGCAGAAGAGCATAACCTCAGAAGAGCTCCCTAGCTTAGAGGCTACTACTCTAACTCACACAGTGGCCTTAAGAACACATTAAAAAGTCTAAATCTTTTTTCTTATTATTTTTCCCACGAAACACATTTCTATAATAATTATTGTTGGTATTGTATGAGAACGCAACAATAATTTGCAGCTGCCGTTATAGTCTCTCATTATGAAAGGAGTGAGACAGAGTGAGGAGGATGGGGAGCTCATCTGGGGAGAACAAAACAGGAGTAATAATAGAGTCTCTCTCACTCTATGGGCATCTCAGGCCTTGTTCTGTCTGCATTTCCAACAGAAGAAAAATGGCTTTTGAGAAAGGCAAAGACAGGGAATGGAGAACAAGCAATTTGCCTCCTCCATAAATGTCCTATAATCTAGTGGCGGAGAAGAATGCTGCGCTGCTCTGGCTCTCATCTCTCTCGCTCTCTCTCCCTCCCTCCCTTTCCCGCTATATTTTTCTTCTCCCTCCTCTCCATCATTTTCAGCACAGAGTGAAACGAAGCTGCGTGATTCTGGTGTTGTTGTTTCCTGCTGGGTGGTGATGATTTTTAGGCCCTGATGCCATCGGAACAGTACAGGATCAGGAAGTCTGGAATGACTGGCCCAGGGTTGCTGTGACCTAGTAGGCTGGTCGTAAATTGGAACATTTTGTTTATTAAAAACTAGAACTACATTTCTGTAATATCAGTAGTCTCTCTTTGAAATGCTATTTAAGGACCTTTTGTATCAGAAATACCTATTCTCACTTATCTCGCACACAGTGATCCATCAAATCTGTGTTTTCAAGCCTTGGAGAGGAAGACACACAGCAAACAGTACTCATCAATCTAGTCCATTAAGAATAATAATCATGTTTCCATAGTGATCTATTGGACAAATAGAACCCTGAGAACACACCACATAGACAACAAAGACTATACAGGACACAGCCATGGTCTGAGGCTAGACTAAGCACTAGTAACAACGGGTGTCATTAAATCAATTAAATGTATTTACTTAACCATTTAGCTAGAATATAGAAGTTCAATGCTAAATCCATCAACTGAACTTCCCAGCAAAACATTGAATGACCTCCGATTCCTTTCTCTACCGATGGGATCATTGATGTCATATCAGCCATTACTTTACTCTCTTGTCACTACTTATCAGGGGGTACACATCTGGAGGCAGCTGCCCAGGCCTGTATTACTCTGACCAGGGGTGCGTGTTGTGTCTTCACACCACACTGCAGTGTTAGTGATACAACAGCAGACTTGTATCTAAGTTCAGTTCGGGAGCCAGGCAAACAGGCTCGACTATCTCTCCGCTGAGGTTGTGTCACCTGTCGTGTCCCATCATTTCTGGTTTCACCTCGCTACACTATGGCTCCTCTTCCTGACAGAGTGGAACCGAGCAGTGTAGTGACACGTTTCCCTTCAGGGGAGAACCGGAAGGAAGGCGACACAGTGAGAGACCTCAGGTTTCTCGCCTAGTCAATGTGCTAGGTACAATAAAAAAGCAGTTATCTAGACCAGGGCATATGTTGGGTGTTAGTTTACTAGTTACTCCATTCAACAACTTAACACAGAAAGGGTATACAAGAAAACTAGGATGTCTTGATCTGCAAATTGAATTTGTGTTGGTTTAGTACACTAGGATCTGGTGTTAGTCTCCTACCTGGTATACATGGTAGGCGTTAGCAGCGCGGCTTTGCAGAAACACAGAGGGAATCCAGACATTGATGAGAGCGCGGTGAGCCCTGGGGGTGAGGAATACACAGTAGGGGGTAAAGACACTGTAGTATTCATCGCAGGAAAGCTATCATTCATACCAAATACTACAACATTTTGTGAGGTTGAGGGTCTTCAAGACGTCAAGAATTCACTACTACTACGCTTATACAAATATTACGCAGTCAGGAATCATAACCAGGAAGTGCCTGTCTACCATCCACATCTCTCCGACCAAACGCCACACCCACTAACGTTTCTTCTCCACAATGAATGTATGGAGAGCTTGATAGAGCAGCAGAATTTAATTCAGGATGAGTCGTCAGGCAAGTAGAGAATAAAACCATGATAACTTTTACCTCAGTGTCCCAGGGGCAGCACGTAATTAAAAAAGGGCTACCTACATAAAAGCTCCATGAGGAGACCTTTCATTAGGGAAATGGAAAGAACCCAAAGGGAGATAAATTGTGACCCAGAGGACATTACTTCCACCGTGCTAGAACACACTGTTTCAGACACCCAGGGCGTGTCCAAAATCGTAAACGATCCCTTATACAGTGGGGGGGAAAAGTATTTAGTCAGCCACCAATTGTGCAAGTTCTCCCACTTAAAAAGATGAGGCCTGTAATTTTCATCATAGGTACACGTCAACTATGACAGACAAAATGAGATTTTTTTTCTCCAGAAAATCACATTGTAGGATTTTTAATGAATTTGTTTGCAAATTATGGTGGAAAATAAGTATTTGGTCAATAAAAGTTTCTCAATACTTTGTTATATACGCTTTGTTGGCAATGACACAGGTCAAACGTTTTCCGTAAGTCTTCACAAGGTTTTCACACACTGTTGCTGGTATTTTGGCCCATTCCTCCATGCAGATCTCCTCTAGAGCAGTGATGTTTTGGGGCTGTCGCTGGGCAACACGGACTTTCAACTCCCTCCAAAGATTTTCTATGGGGTTGAGATCTGGAGACTGGCTAGGCCACTCCAGGACCTTGAAATGCTTCTTACGAAGCCACTCCTTCGTTGCCCGGGCGGTGTGTTTGGGATCATTGTCATGCTGAAAGACCCAGCCACGTTTCATCTTCAATGCCCTTGCTGATGGAAGGAGGTTTTCACTCAAAATCTCACGATACATGGCCCCATTCATTCTTTCCTTTACACGGATCAGTCGTCCTGGTCCCTTTGCAGAAAAACAGCCCCAAAGCATGATGTTTCCACCCCCATGCTTCACAGTAGGTATGGTGTTCTTTGGATGCAACTCAGCATTCTTTGTCCTCCAAACACGACGAGTTGAGTTTTTACCAAAAAGTTATATTTTGGTTTCATCTGACCATATGACATTCTCCCAATCCTCTTCTGGATCATCCAAATGCACTCTAGCAAACTTCAGACGGGCCTGGACATGTACTGGCTTAAGCAGGGGGACACATCTGGCACTGCAGGATTTGAGTCCCTGGCGGCGTAGTGTGTTACTGATGGTAGGCTTTGTTACTTTGGTCCCAGCTCTCTGCAGGTCATTCACTAGGTCCCCCCGTGTGGTTCTGGGATTTTTGCTCACCGTTCTTGTGATCATTTTGACCCCACGGGGTGAGATCTTGCGTGGAGCCCCAGATCGAGGGAGAATATCAGTGGTCTTGTATGTCTTCCATTTCCTAATAATTGCTCCCACAGTTGATTTCTTCAAACCAAGCTGCTTACCTATTGCAGATTCAGTGTTCCCAGCCTGGTGCAGGTCTACAATTTTGTTTCTGGTGTCCTTTGACAGCTCTTTGGTCTTGGCCATAGTGGAGTTTGGAGTGTGACTGTTTGAGGTTGTGGACAGGTGTCTTTTACACTGATAACAAGTTCAAACAGGTGCCATTAATACAGGTAACGAGTGGAGGACAGAGGAGCCTCTTAAAGAAGAAGTTACAGGTCTGTGAGAGCCAGAAATCTTGCTTGTTTGTAGGTGACCAAATACTTATTTTCCACCATAATTTGCAAATAAATTCATAAAAAATCATACAATGTGATTTTCTGGATTTCTTTCCTCATTTTGTCTGTCATAGTTGACGTGTACCTATGATGAAAATTACAGGCCTCTCTCATCTTTTTAAGTGGGAGAACTTGCACAATTGGTGGCTGACTAAATACTTTTTTCCCCCCACTGTATAATACACTACTTTTGACAAGAGCCATATGGGCCCCAGTCAAAAGTAGTGCCCTATATAGGGAATAATGGCACCCATTAATAGCCAGGTGTTACAGCCCTCTAGTCCTCTACTCCTGTTCCATATGTTTAATGAGGGGCTGATTTAAAAAGCACAGTGACATAGCAACAACCTCCCTCCCTCTCTCATCACAAAGGCTGCACTGTGTTCTCTATTCACCGGAGCAAATGAGGACAGTCGTCAAGAGGGCGACCACCTCATCTCAACTCTGTTTTACCACTCCTCTCCTAATGAGACAAGAAGGGTCATCCCTGGATCAGTAGAACTAGTATCAACAGGCTCTCTTTACAACTAGACATTTTAAAATTGTAGTCATTTAGCAGACTCTTATCCAGAGGGACTTACAGTTGGTGCATACATCTTAAAGGGCAATTCCGCCACTTTTCAACCTCATATTCATTATCTCCAGCACCAAACCAGTGTCAACATATGTGAAAACGACACGTTTCTATGATCTGTGCTAAAGAAATATAAGTAGTACTAAAAAATGCTTCTCTGTGACATCATAGGGTAGGATAAAAACCTGCAACGAGTTTCTAGCCAGAGGGAGGGTATGTTCTTGCTCCCCTCGTCACTGCGAATCTCATAGTGTTTGAAAATTACTGTTTCTAAAATGTTTTAAATTTGATGATGTCATCGGGTAGAACTTTTTAATTTGATATGTTTTTCTACAAATCGTAGAAATGTGGCGTTTTCACATATATAGACACTGGTATTGTGCTGGAGATAATGAAAATTAGGTTGAAAAGTGGTGGAATTGCCCTTTAAGATAGCTGGGTGAGAGAGCCACATCAGAGTCGTAGTAAGTACATTTTTACATCAAAGTAGTTATCATAAAGTACTAGCTAGGTTCCATTAGCAGTTAGCACAACACCTGCATACACACAGTATTGTAGACAACATGGTCAAAAGTATGTGGCATTTTACATGGTGATCTTAGGCTTGCTCGGCCATGGAAACCCATTTCATGAAGCTCCCGACGAACAGTTATTGTGCTGACGTTGCATTCAGAAGCAGTTTGGAACTCTGTAGTGAGTGTTGCAACTCGGCGGTCCCATTCTGTGAGCTTGCGTGGCCTACCACTTCGAGGCTGAGCCGTTGTTGCTCCTAGACGTTTCCACGTCACAATAACAGCACTTACAGTTGACCAGGGCAGCTCTAGCAGGGCAGAAATGTGACAAACTGACTTGTTGGAAAGGTGGCATCCTATGACGGTGCCAACGTTGAAAGTCACTGAGCTCTTCAGTACAGGTCATTCTACTGCCAACACAATTTTATACACCTGTCAGCAACGGGTGTGGCTGAAATAGCCGAATCCACTAAAATGAAGTGTCCACATTTCGGCCATGTAGTGTATGTTTACAGTATACCGAGTTTATAGCCTACTAGGAACAATCAAGTGGTTTAGTGTCTTGACTGTCAGAGGTTTTCAAAGCGAGAGGTAGAGGGAGAGACCAGGAGCGAGAGATGTCTGTAAACTGTCACCTACCTTCCCTCACTTGAGGAGATAGAGATTCAGATGATAATGATAGAGCTGAGCCTTGGGGCCAGAGATACACATAGATATAGTAGAGATAGACAGACACCACTCATGTGATAAGAGATATAGAAGCTGCTTACGTCTCAAAATCTGATAGGCTGGGGTCGTCAGAAGTCTGGCTCAGGTCACCGGGAACCTTTATTCAAAAGAGAGAGAGAGAGAGAGAGAGAGAGAGAGAGAGAGAGAGAGAGAGAGAGAGAGAGAGAGAGAGAGAGAGAGAGAGAGAGAGAGAGAGAGAGAGAGAGAGAGAGAGAGAGAGAGAGAGAGAGAGAGAGAGAGAGAGAGAAATCAAAATGTCACTGTTTATACAAAATCCATTTTTGCTCTACACACCCCTGTGTCTGAGCTACAGGGTTGGGTAGATCCTGAGGGAGGTGTCTGTGTGTGACTAGTGGAGCAGAGCACCATGACATTATTGTACTCTGCCCCCCATCCTCATCCCATCACCACCACTATCACATCAACGTACTGTACACACTAGTAAAGCTCAGTGTGTGACCCCATAGGGCCTCTTGTTGTTGTTAATCCCTGGATAGGAGGGAGCGCCAGCAGCAGAGGAGGATACTATTACCCAGCTGTAAGGGATCCCTATAATCTGTCTGCCTCTTCTCCTCAAATCCCCCCACGGCCCAGGGACACCTTTGCATGGGTAATCCTTCGTGTCAACACCCTTTTTGTCTTTCATTTTCAATGTGTGGACGGATTGTCTATGAGAGAAGAGAATGGTCTGGTGTAGAGAGGATGAAGTTGGGCTTTCACACCCCAGAGACAGGGCCACAAGGCTGGGATAAAGGGAGCCACATCACCTCTACACCCCTCCAGCACCAGCCCCAGCCCGAGCCCCCCAGTGTCAGTTCTGGAGCGTGTAGTCACGAGCTCTGCTGGTTTGGTAACCTAGCGGTGCCAAAAGCCCTGGTCTGCCCTAGAAAGCCTATGTAAATTATGGTCGCCAGGATGGCCAAACATTATTATTTTTAGACGCCTGTTTTGGGCACTAAAATGTGTTTATTATGATCAAGTTCGATCCCCACGCTGAATTATTTTAAAGTTCGCTACAAATCGAGATATTTAATGAAATTGTGATCCATTCTGACTACTAAATTGTCGTCACACAGGACCATGTGTTGACACAGACCAATCACGGGCCGGCAGGCTACGAGGAGGGTCGCGCCCTCATGTACACTCTTTGCCGGTTGACTCTCTCGGGCAGGATGAAAACGATTACGTCAACTATGATCCTTTGCTAGTTACGCACACTTTCACCATGATCCTTAGAGATTTTTTGGGTGCCATTCAAATACTTCCGGCTTCACGCGCCATCAGGAATTTTCCAGAGGGATTCGTGGATGACGTCAGCACTATCACCATCTACTTTGTCAAAGAAAGTCCTCTACTACAATCAAGAAGAAGATTATATACGACGGAAGGGATTTGAGGTCGATCGAACATCTACTGCTTTTAATTTCTATGCCCAGGGACCAGAGGACCAGAGGACTTGCCTGGTCAGCCAGCCAGTGTGCGGCCAGAGCCGGGCCAGCAGATGAGGGCTGGAGCTCTGGGATAACAGATGGTATCTGCAGCCTAGGGCAGTTGATTTATAAGCAATTTCCCCATGTGTGTGTGTGTGTAGAGGGTAACTCACTGGTCCTCTGAGGTCGATGAGTTCCTGTTTCATCTGGATGATGAGGTGGTCCTTGGCCATCAGAGAACGGTACAGACGCTCATTGAACTCTATCAACTCGCCATGCATCTCAGCCACCTAGGAAAAACTCACACACCCAGGGTTAGTTACGTTATGGAACACACACCCACCTGATCCTTGCAGCTGTATATGAACTAAGACAACAGACTCCAAATAACAGTCAAAAATGATACACAGCGGAACCATAAGATGGACAGTTTGGCAAGGAAGTACAATTAGCTAATAGGATGCGCACACACACAGGGTGGTTGAGTCCTGGCTGCTTGTGACATCAGCCTTCAGTGTCCCTAACAGACCTGGACAGGATGATAGGTTGCTGCCACCAGCGGACAGAGACAGCTTGACAGCTGTGACATGCATTCATTTGTCTGGGGACATCAGGTGTCAGGGTAGATTGAGGAAAGGGACGTCTGGGTATGATAGGTGAATGATGTAATTTCTGATGTCTGTACCCATCACTGACCCCAATACATGGAGGATACCACCTCAAACACACTGGGCTATGATCCTAAACATTGTAGAGACTCATTTTAAAGCAGGGGTGTCAAACTCATTTTAGCTCAGGGGCCACATGGAGGAAAATCTATTCCCAAGTGGGCCGGACCGGTAAAATCATGGTATATATAACTTAAAAACAACAACTTCAGATTGTTTTCTTTGTTTTAATACTATCAACATAAAACATAAAGCTGGAGCCTGAGGACAGTGTGTCCAAAATAGTACAAGCACAACATCACTATTAATCATAAAACACCTGAAGTTTATTTGAAAATTCTAAAGAAAAAGAACACACAAACACACAATGCCTCAGTGATTCACATAACTGTTTCACAGATCACAGAACTATATCAGGGTGTCATTTCTCAGGCAGAAATGTAGATACAAATAATGAAATCCTGTTCCCCAAACAAGTGCAAGAACCACAGAGTCAAGAATAGGTTAAATATACAAATAAAATAAAATCAATTAAAAACAATAGCACATCAACATAAAAACATAAACATAAAGCTGGAGCCTGAGGACAGTGTGTCCAAAAGCACAACATCACCATTAATCATAAAACACCTCAAGTTATTTGAAATTCTGAGGACAAACAACACACAAACACACAATGCCTCAGTGATTCACAGAAGTATATCACAGATCACAGAACTATATCAGGGTGTCTCATGCAGCACTTTAAGTGGGGTTGCATAGTTTATTTGACTCCTGATACCTGGCATCTTTTAGCTTTCACCAGCGCATCAATATCAGGCGTCACATCCTGAGTGGCAGCCAACTTCAGGATGTGATTCAAGTGCTTGTGCGTGAGCCTTGAGCGCAGCTTTGTTTTATTCATGACGTTATCCATCTTTAATGACTTGCAACACAAAGCCTCCTGGTGCAAAATACAGTGAAAAGTCCAAAAATCACGTCCTCCATTTGCAGATTGCACTTTCTCTCTGAACTTTGTCACAACGCCTGCTTTTTTCCCGATCATTGAGGGCGCACCATCTGTAGCCAGGCTGACAGCGCGGGACCAGTCCACTCCGACCCTGTCCAGCGCGCCGACGAGTGCAGTGAAAATATCAGCTGCTGTCGTTGTATCTGTCATCGGCACCAACTCCACGAACTCCTCGGTGATGGTCAATGTGTCATCAACTCCGCGGATGAAAATGGCCAGTTGTGCAACATCTGTAATGTCCGTGCTTTCATCAATTGCAACCGAAAACGCAATAAATGACTTTACTTTTTGCTTCAACTGGCTGTCCAAATCCACTGAAAGATCGGAAATCCTGTCTGCAACTGTGTTTCTTGTCAGGCTGATATTTGCAAAAGCCTGGTGCTTTTCAGGGCACACAATCTCTGCTGCCTTCATCATGCATGTTTTTACAAATTCACCCTCACTAAATGGTTTTGAAGCCACTGCGATTTCATTAGCAATGAGGTAGCTAGCTTTCACTGCAGCGTCACTGATGTCTCGGCTGTGAGTAAACACAGACTGCTGTTTCTTCAGACCCACCAACAGTTCATTCACCTTCTCTCTTCTCCGCTGTCCTTGAAAGTTGTCATATTTGTCGGCATGAAGACTCACATAGTGGCGACGAAGGTTATATTCTTTCAGCACTGCAACATGCTGTGAACACACCAAACATACAGCTTTCCCATTCAATTCCGTGAATAAATAGAAGGATGACAATTTTTCTTGGAACACTCTGCACTCTGCGTCCACTTTTCTCTTTTTTGACAGAGACATATTGGGGCAATGAGGGTGCCAAAGCACATAATGTTAAAAGTAGAAGCCGTAAAAAACATTGCGGGTAAAACAAAGTAGCTCATCCGGACTGGCTGCACTTGCTTGACCTATTTGCTCTGCCCCGGTTTAAACAGTTTGCTTGCTTAACACAATTGCTATTGCACCATCCAGTGGACACAATTGGAACAGCAGTTTATTTTATTGAAAAATTGCAGCTCATTTTTATACTTTACAAAATCATCTCGCAGGCCGGATTAAACCCGTTTGCGGGCCTGATCCGGCCCGCGGGACGGACGTTTGACACCCCTGTTTTAAAGTGAGCCACAATGTTCTAGCCTGTTTTGGAATGTTTGACATGAAAACGACCAAGGCATTCGCTTCAATATCAGGCTTGTTTGAGAATGGTTTCTTTAAGAGGGCTCTTTGTTATGAGGGAGAGAGAATACTATAGTAGTTAAAAAGCAAGGAGTAATGAAGACGATCCTTATCTTATAGTACAAAGTTGAAAACTAACCTCAACATGGCATCTGGGTGAACTGAGGAAACAAAACCTTTCCATTTGTTATAGTTTTCCAGCTTGGCTATAATTATCTCATAGTTAGCTAACATTTCAACATTCACCTGGGTTGCACGGCTATAATTATCTTATAGTTAGCTAACATTTTAACATTCACCTGGGTTGCACGGCTATAATTATCTCATAGCTAACATTTTAACATTCACCTGGGTTGCATGGCTATAATTAACTCATAGTTAGCTAACATTTCAACATTCACCTGCTTTGCATGGCTATAATTATCTAATAGTTAGCTAACATTTCAACATTCACCTGGGTTTCTAGGTCACTATTAATACATACAGTTGTTTAACTTTCCAGATTTTGGAGGCAGTAATGCAACATTGTATTAGATTCCAACTACTGTTAAACCCCACCAAAGAAGAAGAAGGTACGCTAGCTAGAACAACAAGAGCTGCCAATTCAAAGTCAGGTGTCAAGGTAAGATCAAGATTTCTAAAATATTCTGTATCGTTTCCATAAATAAACATTAGTAGTCGGATTATCTGTCCACCAGATCATGTGTAAACAATAACCATTTGAGCTAACCTTAGCTAGCTTGCTTACTGGCCATTAAAATTACTACCCAAGCTAACTAGCTATCTATCATACCAAGCAACTTTATTTATATTAAAGACGCTGTTGTGAATGACACAGTGACCTCAGGACCAGGTAGAGAGAGTTGGGCATTAAAATGCAGAACTTGACATCTTTGAAGGCAGCCCCATCAAGTCCTGCTTCCACTGTTTCTACTTTGAAATGCACTCAACATTCAACTTTCCATTTCCAGAGTGAACCTGCAGCTTCCTTGAAGTCGTCTAACTCTACAGAGACAAAGGGCATACTGAATGATGTGAATATACACACACAGTACACACACACAAACACGCACGCATGTGCTGTGGTGGAAAAAGTACCCAATTGTCATACTTGAGTAAAAGTAATGATACATTAATAGAAAATGACTCAAGTAAAAGTGAAAGTCACCCAGTAAAAGTCTAAAAGTATCTGGTTTTAAATGTACTGAAATACAGTGGTGGAAAAAGTAATCAATTGTCATACTTGAGTGAAGGTAAAACGTAGAAGCTGTACATCAAATTCCTCAAATATTAAGCAAACCAGACGACAAATTTGGAGAGCCAGGGGCACACTCAGACATCTTTTACAAATGCACTATTTGTGTTTCGTGAGTCCGCCAGATCAGAGGCAGTAGTGATGACAACACGTTATATTGATAGGTGTGTGAATCAGACCAGATTGCTGTCCTGCCTGAGAATTCAAAATGTAACAAGTACTTTTGGGTGTCAAGGTTTGGGAGTAAAAAGTACATATTTTCTTAAGTAATGTAATGGTGTAAAAGTAGTCAAAAATATAAAAAGGTAAAGTACACATACCCCCAAAAAATACTTACGTAGTACTTCAAAGTATTTTTACTTAGTAACACACATGCACCAGGGTTGTGCTCAACCCTGAATTATTGAATTGAAGTAGTAAACAGGATACAGAACTGCAATTTGAATTTGAATGAAAGGAAATAGGGAAATTCAATCAAATTCAAATGCCTCTTCTTTTCTAAATTAGGTGTAGCCTATACAAATATACATCTTGTACATAAAACATCAAGGATATCGGTATATACATGCATATCAAATATTGATGAAACAAATGATTTTCAGGACAAACTCTTAAAATGAAGGATCAAGGAAAACAAAACTTGTATGCGAAAATTCAAAGTTATTATATTATTAATCACTTAAATGTTGTTCAATATGGGTAAAATACTACATTTCCCAGAATGCATTAGTTAAACCCTCAAGTTGACCCTAAAGCCTTCAAAAAGAAGCCACACAAATGAAACGGTTGGTGGAAATATGCACTGAGTGGACAAAACATTAGGAACACCTTCTCTTTTCATGACATTGTGAGAGATTTATTATTTTCATAATTGATGGGATGACTAACTTAGAAAGAATGCATTCTTGACTGGGCTAATGTAGGTTGTGACACCTGGCAAGCTGTGATTGATGTGAAGAGCTGTTTTAGGGGGTAAAGTGAGATAGGGATTTTGTCTCCAGATACTGGAATATACTGGTTCTTTGTGATCTGTGAACCTTCCTTGGACGTAGGAATGGTGTCTAAGGGAGCTGGCTCTTCTCACTATGACAGGTTGTTATGATATGGACATATGCCTGGTAACAGAGATGCATCAACGGATTGGCTGAGTAAGTTTAAACCACGCTCAAGTCTACTCTAATTGGTCAGCAGAGAGGTGGGAAACTCTCTGTCAGAGTATTTGAGTATTGAATCTGAAACAATGGATTAGTTCTCTGGGGTGCCCTGCGAGGTATTTCAGGGAGCCCGTATATACGAAACATCATATTTACCATTGAAGGTTTTTGCATTAATTAAAATAACTAGTATATCTTAGAAGTCGTGTTGACCTCTTTTGTTCCTAATGCCAGATTTGAATTGACGCAACTTTGACAACAGACTGACCAGGTGAAATCTATGATCATTTATTGATGTCACTTGTTAAATCCACTTCAAAACAGTGTATATGAAGGGTAGGAGACAGGTTAAAGAATGATTTTTAATCCTTTTAGACATGGATTGTGTTTGTGTGCCATTCAGAGAGTGAATGTAGGTCTGGGCTGTATACCGTATTTTACTATATACCGGTATTTATGCACGGACCGGTTTGGGTTTTTACTTTACCTTCTATAACGGTATTTGAATGATTAGTTTGTTTAATGTCATGTATAATGTCCATTTTTATAGTTTACTCCTTTACTTGAGTCATCTCTCCGCCGCTTTCCACACAGACCTAGCCCCACCCCGTCACTCAATGAGCGCATTTGTTGTTGCTTGACCACGAGACACTTGCGTTCAGTCTGCATGGTCAACGCAGCACATGAAACAATGCTGTTTTCAATTTGCTTCGTAATATAAATCCACCACTCTTATATAATTACACTATTAGTCTGTTTCTTACATCTGCAAATGGCTAGTTTGTATTTTCTTAGCAAGTTGGGCCAAAATCGTGTTAGCCGCTAATGCTAATCGCTAGTTAGCTAGCTAAAAACATTTAATGTAGTCAGAGCAAATGTAGCCAGCTAATACAGCCTGATAATACCAGGGATGGTGCAGACCTAAATCAGCATGTTGTTTGTGCAACAGTATCTTCTAAATCAAAAAGGAAAACGCGAAGCACGAATATGTTCGCTACATGAAGTAGCTTAGAGAAAACATTAAATGCAGCCAAAGGTTATAGGGTCCCCTAGGAAACACTGACCATCACTTTGGTTCATACCCTGTCACAATAACTTCTCCCTGACATTTTCATTCGTTGTCATGTCAAACAAACACTGTATTCAACATGCCCACTATTATATTCTAACTATATAATTATTTCCATGATTCCAACAGTTCACCCAAGTGTTTTGCTCTGAATCACAATTGCAACATTTGGTTAAAAATATGGCCTAAATTGTTTGCCCATATTGTGCAGCCCTACTTGGCAGTGTGGAAATGATCTCAAATGAGTGCAGAAAATGCAGAAATTTAAGAAAATGCTGACAATTATTTTGGGTTGATGTTGAACTTCCCCTTCTCTCCCTCCCCCTCCCTCCCTCTCTCTCCAACAACAACACTAGCTAAGCCGCTGTAGCCATATGCATGTTTCCACAACTTCAGAGAGAGCACAAACAGATGTAGTATCTTAAACAGTCTACAAATGCTGATTGTTGCAGGAAAGTGTGATAGAGGGAACTTGGCCCTAAGATTTTGCTGATGTGGCAAAATGAGGTAACTCTATTCTACATTGCTGGAAACATCTGGAAATCATTACTTATGGAAATATGATATGAGGAGTAAGGTAGAAAAGACCAGGGATTGGATGTTAGAATCACGCCATGCTCTGGCCATGTATGATATAAATGCCATGTCTTGAACAGAGAAGGAAGAATAGCTAATCAGATTGGCTCGGGCTGTTTTCCAGACATCTGCAGGAGTCTGTCAAATTCTGATGCTGGAACCTTTGTTATAATAAACCTTTGAAAACAGAGTACAGTGTCGGCGGATCTTCTTATCATCACAAGCATGGACCAGCAAAAGTGTTTCTTTTAGTAACCACATTTAATGGCGACGAGGTTTTTGTTTTATTGTTCTTTGGGACGTGCTATGTCTCTTCTTTGCATTCCATTCCTGGGCTACAAAACGACTACCTCTCAGGAAGCCGGCAACTAAGGGTAAGTTTTTTATCACTAAATCATTGGGCGCTGGTCGTTTTGTGAGTCCAGAGTGTGTGCGTTAGAGATGTACCGTTAAAATTACTTATGCGTGCATTTTGCTGGTTCTTTTTGCTGTGTGATAAGAATTCCGTTCTAAATTTTCTAAATTAGTTTGCGTTGAGAACAACGCAGAAAGGGGGGAGAGTCTATAGACATTATTGACACTGGGCACACATATTTTCGCTTGGGAAAAAAGTGCAAGGAGTGTCCAAGGAAAGGCTTAGAGGATAACGCTGGAAATGAGTTAACAGTATACTTTTAGGGCGCCGTTAATTTAAGGAAGCCCTCAAACGAGGCGATCATTAGAGATGGGCCATAAATCTTGATAGTTATTACATTAACTCTCAAGTCAGTTCTCGGGACTGCTGGTTTAAGACAATATATTCAATTGTAAGTTTACCGCTCTGAATTTGTTTGACGAAACATCTGTCTGAAGTAATCCTCTCTTTTGAATGTCTAAAACCGGAAGGTAGCAGAAATTTAGCAAATGGAATATAAAGTAATAACAACGGCGATAGATGGATCCAATTTCTCTCTGTGTGTGTGTCTGAAATGAGAAAAGCGCATTTCTCTGTCAGCATGTGTGTGCGAAACAAGAGTGAGTGTGGCTGCGTGCTTGATGACTTCCAGATGTGTGTCGACTAAGGCTTTGACCAGAGTTTTTTAGTCTCTTGTAAATAAATGTCTTAGGTATTTATCTTTTCAAATGTTAAGCCCCTAGAGTAAAAAGTTAAAACCCCTACAACACAGTTAAGGTTAAATATCTTATGAGTCTCTGTTTGTGAGAACGTTTGTAATTCTTAAACTATATAAACTATGAGCCCCCTGGAAGGACTATAAGTTTAAAGATCTTATGAGTCTCTATAAAAAGAGAACGTTTACTAACGAATCATGAGCCTACAGGGAGGACTTTCTAAGAGTGTATAGAGATGTTTTATATTTCATAACGTCATTACTATAAATCTGCAGATAAGTGATAACAAACTTCGAAGTTGGATATGTCTTGTATGTTCTATGTGTTCAGTTTGTGAGAAGTCTTATTGTATGTCTTGTATGTTCTATGTGTTCAGTTTGTGAGCTCTGTTAATGTCTTAAGTCTTATTGTATGTCTTGTATGTTCTATGTGTTCAGTTTGTGAGCTCTGTTAAAGTCTTCAGTGTTATTGTCTATGGGAGGAGAGACCGGAGCAACAGCGGCTCTGTTTATAGGTCCTTACACTCTGAAATCACATTGGTGACTGAACTGCGCACGCGTAGGATTTATGACTTTAGCCACTCCCCTGCACTGAACTGATTGGGAGAGTCCACTTCAGTGCAGCCAAAAAAGACAACGGGAGGGGGAATTTTGCACACAAGTGAAATCTTCTTTTGAATTAACTATTGCTTGACTGTAAAACTGTTTGGTTGATAATCGGTTGAGTTGGTGAATGAGAGATATATTGACGGATTAAAAATAATAATACTAAAATAACTGAATAAAATAAAATGTTATTGAGCTATTTATAATATTCCTGAGTTAAGCTGTTTGCTTATTTCTTAGCGTGAATGTGGAAAGACTATAAACTAAACTCTTCTTTCTCCTTTTGTCCTTCTGTCATACGAGAGACGAGAAGGAGGAGACAGAGAGAGAGAGAGAGAGAGGAGGGGCTGACATCAACTGACATCAGAGACGGCAACCCAGTCCAAATTAAGGCCAGTGCTGTTATTATTCACAAATCTACTTTCCCTCACAGGATATAATTGATACATTGTGTTTACATAGAATATTTCATGTTGTGACCATTTCGCAAGAGCTTGGCAACAGACTGATGAATTTATGTAATTGATAATTGCACATTACAGTTTTTGTCAATGACTTGTTTTGATTAGAGTTGTGTTGGAATTCCAGCATTGAAATTATTCTGTAAAATTAAGGTAATTAATTGCTTATTAAGCAATTGGGTAGTGTTGCTGGTACAGGTATTTTATTTTTGAATTGCTCTGGAGTTGACTACTTTCCTTTACTCTTCCTCATCGGATGTGGTAAGATTGCCACTAATCAATAATTTGGTAAAATAAAATTCACAGAATAATTAGTAATTCATTATTTGATTGATTGATTTGATTAAAGTTAGTTGATTGATTTATTGATTTGATTTGTTGATTGATTGACTTGATTGGATTACTTAGTTGATTGATTGATTTGATTGGGTTAGTTGATTGATTTATTGATTTGATTTGTTGATTGATTGACTTGATTTGGTTACTTGGTTGATTGATTGATTTGATTAAGTTAGTTGATTGATTTATTGATTTGATTTGTTTATTGATTGACTTAATTGGATTACTT
The DNA here is from genome assembly GCF_964263955.1 of Coregonus lavaretus. Classification (NCBI taxonomy): domain Eukaryota; kingdom Metazoa; phylum Chordata; class Actinopteri; order Salmoniformes; family Salmonidae; genus Coregonus; species Coregonus lavaretus. The sequence continues at coordinate 16,662,104 of NC_139988.1, forward strand.
AGTTGATTGATTGATTTGATTAGGTTAGTTGATTGATTTATTGATTTCATTTGTTGATTGATTGACTTAATTGGATTACTTAGTTGATTGATTGATTTGATTGGGTTAGTTGATTGATTTATTGATTTGATTTGTTGATTGATTGACTTGATTGGATTACTTAGTTGATTGATTGATTTGATTAAGTTAGTTGATTGATTTATTGATTGATTGATTCATTTGATTAGTAATTGATTAGTTGATTGGTTGGATTGATTGATTGATTAAATTAGTTGATTGATTTATTGATTTGATTAGTTTATTGATTTGATTGGTTGCATTGATTGATTTGATTGATTAGTAATTCATTGATTGATTTGATTGATTAGTAATTCATTGATTGATTTGATTGATTAGTAATTCATTGATTGATTTGATTGATTGGTAATCCATTGATTGATTTGATTGGTTAGTTTGTTGATTGGATTAATTGATTGATTGATTTCATTGGTAATTGATTGATTAATTGATTGATTGATTTCATTAGTAATTGATTGACTGATTGATTTGATTTCATTGATTGATTGAATTTATTGATTGATTGATTGATTGATTGAATTGGTTGATTGATGTATTGATTTGAATTGGTTAATTGATTGATTGGATTAATTGATTAATTATTTTTTAATTAAAAAAAAAAAAAAAAAAAAAAAAAAAAAAAAAAAAAAAAAAAAAAAAAAGGGGAAAACTAGAGGGTAACACATAACAAGTGCATTACAATGGGAAAAAAGGACATCAAAACTACAAAAGCAATTACTCCTCTTCATGTAGTACAGAATAGTAATCCACTAGTTAATGGTATAGCAAAATTATCTGAAAAATGGAATAAACGTTGGCCTGACATTGAACAACCATGGCCATTGGAAGGCACACTTAATCCAGACGTCATCAAGATAATGCAAGTGCTTGTATCCACGTATAAGACAGATCAAAAGAAGGGGAAGAAAGGAAAACTTCGTCAAGAAAAAAGACAAAGAGAGCTGGGTGTTCTTAAGCTTTTTGAAAATGAAGGACAAAAACTGATAAAAGACACAAAAGATAAGAGAGACAGAGGTGCAGAGAAAATGGCAAAAGAGGTGAAGGTGACAGAAAAACTGATTGCAGAAGTTAATACACCTTTCTCATATATGGATTCAGCAAAAACACCCCCACCTTATGAGAAAGAAGCCAAGTTTAAGGACGTTTATCCTCAGCTTCCAGTGATCATTCAGGAAGGTGATTATTGCATCAGAGATGAGGATGAACGAATAATAGAGAGGGGACAAGCAGAAACGACCATAAAGATGAATCCAAACTCCAAAGGCAGGAAGACAACGAGATCTCTGGAGACTAAGGGTAGAGTGAGATCAAGGAGGATGGAACTTGGTGATGACGATGATGATGAGGATGATCAGAGTGATTCAGAAGAGATCATGGGTGGATATGACCCTGTCATCAGACAGAGGTTGGCCAGAGCGGAAAGAAGGGGTGATGGAAGTTGGAAGAAGAAGAATACAAGCGATTCAAGCCCTGGTGAAAATGAAGATGGAGACAGCGATGAAGATTTGGAGACTAAAGGTGCTTCATGTTCAAGAGGATTTTATCCTCCAATGACTAACACAGAAGAAATAGAAGGTGATATAGACCGATGCGTATCATACCTGTATAAGGCCAATGATTTAGAAGAAGTAAAAGAACTGGAAGACCGACTCAAGAAGCTGCTGAGGAAAGAATCCCAAGAATCTGAAAAGAGATATACATTGAGGCCAAGGAAAGATGGCACTAGTAAGAGAATTATGCCGGTGATCATTCGAGGACAAAACCTAGAATATAAGCCTTTGCAGAACACCGATATGTCAGATATACTTGAGAAGCTGCCTACTCTTCAAGATGGAGCATATCCTTGGATTTCAAAGTTGGAAGAAATTACGGTGGGGACACAGTCTGCCATAGGAGACATTAAGAGACTTTTGGCTAATCTCCTTGGGATTCCAGGCATGGAAGAAATTTTTCAGAGAGCTGGACTTCATAGATACGTGGGAACTGCTGTGAATGATCCTGAATTGTTGGCTGCAAGCAGGAATCGGCTGTGGAGAGCACTGAAGGATACGTTTCCAACAAATGTGCATCCTGACAACATTCTGATTGACCCACTAGGACAACAAGAAAATCCGAGAGCCTACGTGTCAAGAGTTCATCAAGTATGGAGAAATATTACCGGAAATGATCCAGATGTGAGTCAAATTGAGCAGTCAATCTTGAGAGCTAAACTACAGATGGGACTGCCCTTACCGGTAAGGAGCAAACTGGCAGAAGTGGTTGGACTTGGAAGCATGACAAAAGGCGTCTATACAGATCATATAGCCCATCAAGTGGATCTGTACCGGAAAAAGGAACACAACCAGAAAGAACAGGACCAAGAAACTCTCAGAAAACTCAATCAAATACAACTGGTGGAGAATAAGAAGGAGAAAAAACAAGCTCTGGTTATGCAGAACCAGGGTAAACCAAATCAACAATCACTGCCACAGCTTCAACCAAACCAGTTCCAACCACAATTGTACCAGACACCAATAGCGGTACCAGTTGTTTCATATCCACAGCCAGTTTCTGGACAGAGACAGAATTGGAGAGGAAGAGGACGAGAAGGTTCAGGAAGAGGAAGAGGAGGAAGATTCAAGCCACACTTCTTGCAATCTTCAGAAGTGTGTTATAATTGTGGACAGGTTGGTCATTTTGCCCGTGAGTGTAATGGGCCAGAAGGTAACACCAGAGGGAATTTCAGAGGAAGATACAGGAGCCAGTCAAGATCATCTGGAGGACCGGTGAACCCTTATAGGGGCCCGGAGCAAGGATTCTAGAGGTGCCCAGAAGATCCGAAAGGGGGGTGTCAGCTGGTAGCATCAGGACCGGAAAAAGATCCAACAATTGAGGTAAAAGTAAACAAACGACCATTGGAAGTGATGGCGGATAGCGGAGCTGCTTTTACCTGTGTTCGGCCTGAAGATGCTACACATCTCCCTATGTCCAATCAACTAATTAGGACAATCGGATTTGAGGGAGTGAAACAGCTGATTCCTCTTACGGAACCAATTGAGCTCTGCTATGAAAATCAGAAAATTACAATACCCATACTAGTATCAGAACATACACCTATTGCATTGTTGGGAAGAGATGCATTGTGTAAGTTGAACTGTACAATAAAATGTACACCAGACGGCTGTCTGGTAGAGATGCCAAAGGAAAATGTTTACCAATTGTCGATGACAACTGAGATGGATTCTTCTTCAGTATTCTGGATTGGAAATCTCAGTGAAGATTTTTTGAAGCAGGCTAAGATATGGGAGAAATTCATTGTGACAAACATGCCAGATGCGAGGCTTCCGGAATATCCATCTCATTGTACGCTCAAGTATTTCAAGAATGCTGCCCAATCGGACTCAGAGGAATGGCTGAGTCGTCAACCAAAGAAAGTTCAACTTACCTCATGTTGCATAATTTTAGGACCACAAGGAGCAGCTATGAAGATAAACACAGACGATTATCTGGATAAAGAATTTGAGATTGAGAAGAGTGTGCCACATGTGACCTTGTTGGTTTCTGAAGGCTATGAGCAGAAGCAAATAGGAGAAATGATGACAGAAGCAGAGAAAGCTGTTTTCATACCGATGAAAGAGAATTTGGCGATCTGGAGGACTGAAGATCATCGATTTCTCAAAATCATGATTTCGGCTCAAGGACAAGGAGAGCCACAAGCTGTACGGATAACACACGAATCTATTTGCAGCATGAAGATGGATTCAGACCCTATGAAAGAGGAGATGTTGCAACAAGTTCCAGAATTTCTGTGGTCTCAACACAGTACCGATATTGGACTTGTGAAATCAGCCCAACCGGTGAAAGTTGAACTTCGACCAGGAGCCAGACCTCCTTGGAAGAATCAGTATCCATTGAAAGATGAAGCAATCCAAGGGATCGAACCACAAATTGAAGGACTTTCGAAAGCAACTGTTTTAAGGACAACAAAAAATCCTCAGAGTAACACACCTTTGTTACCTGTGAAAAAACCAGATGGAACTTATCGTGTGGTTCATGACTTGAGAGCAGTGAATGAGGTAGTAACTGACTTTCCAGCGGAAGTGCCAGACCCGCATACTTTGTTAGCCCAAATTCCTCCTGATGCGACACATTTTACAGTGTTAGACTTATGTGGTGCATTTTTTAGTGTTCCACTTAGTGTAGAGAGTCAGGGTTTATTTGGGTTCACATATAAGGGACAGTTCTATGAGTACAATCGCTTACCACAGGGTTTTCGGCACAGCCCGCACATCTTCAATAAAGTATTGAAGGAAGATCTGGTAGGGATAGATCAGATATTGCAAAGCACTGTCATTCAGTATGTAGATGATATAATTATCTGCTCACAGGATAAGGAAACATGTCATAGAGACTCAATTAAACTGCTACAGGTATTGGCAGAAAAGGGACATAAGGTTTCACAGAAAAAGTTGCAATATTGCCAGGAGAAGGTTGTCTATTTGGGTCAGACAATAACGCACGGAAATCGAAGCATTTCGGATAGTCAATTGGAAGCTATTCGTAAGGCTCCGAAGCCTAGAACTGTCAGAGAGATGATGACATTTCTTGGTATTGCTGGATATTCTTCAGCTTGGGTTGAGAGCTATGCTAGTTTGACAGGACCTTTGAGAGCTATGGTAAAGGATACTGGAAATGGTCAACTCCATAGCAATCTTTCCTGGACACAGGAAGGCCTTGTGGCATTTGAAACGATCAAACAGAGGTTGCAGGAGGCACCTGCACTCACATTACCAGACTACTCTAAGAATTTTCTGCTATATGTGTCTACTTCTACTGGAGGCAAATATGCATGTGCAGTTCTTTGTCAGCCGACAGGCACAGGGACAAATCCTCAGCCTATTTCCTACTACTCTACTGCCTATTCAGAAGTAGAACTAGGACTACCACTGTGCTACAGAGCAATGGTGGGAGTATATTCAATGTATAACAAAGCATCATCCGTTACAATGGGTTACCCAGTAACAATTCTTACCCATCATAGTCTCAGAAATCTTCTGAACTTTGGGAAATATACATTGACTATGCCTAGGCTCAGAGACTATCACAGGCTCTTAGAGCAGGAAGATGTCACCCTAGTAAGGTGTGATACGGTGAATCCAGCCGAGAATTTGCCAACTTCAGAGGATGGTGAACCACATGATTGTGTCCAGGAAGCAGAGAAATACTCAAGGCTTCGATCAGATTTGCAAGCCTTTCCATTACGTGAAGCAGACCTGGAGTATTGGACTGATGGGTCTTGTTATCGTGTGGGAGACAAGTTGTGCGCTGGCTATGCAGTAGTCAAAGCCCAAGGAACTGGATTTGTCGTCGAGAAGGCTGAAGTAATACCACAGCCTGCGTCTGCACAACTTGCTGAACTTGTGGGGCTAACAGAAGCATGTTTGTTAGCAGAAGGAAAGCGAGTAACGATATACACTGATTCAGCATATGCACATAGTGTATGTCATCTGTTCGGAGCAGTGTGGAAAGGTCGAGGGTTTAAGAAAACGGATGGTTCTCCGATACAACATCATGCGCAAATAATGAAACTGTTACACGCTATGATGAAGCCTACAGAGATAGCGATAGCTAAGTGTGCAGCTCATAGGACAGATGTGTCGAAAGTTACACAAGGGAACAAAGCTGCTGATGAAGCTGCAAAAGCCGTCACAGGAGCGGACAAATTGGGCAAAGTTTTTCTGGTCACTCATGCAGTGGACTTGGAAGACAAAATTACGCTTAAGGATGTGATTTTGATGCAGGAAGCTGCTTCTACGATCGACAAACAGTTATGGCTTGACCGAGGTGCCGTCAAAGATGCTACTGGTCTGTGGAGAAACCATGAGGGGTTGATAGTAGCGCCTCCAGACCTATTAGGTCTGATGATTCAGGAAGCACATGGGTTAGCTCATGTTGCAAGGGGGGAGGTTAAAAGAAAGATCACAAAGGAGTATGGTTGTTGGGCACCATATTTGCTTGAACAAATTGACCATGTCATAGGCAGGTGCACAATTTGTCTGAAAAACAATGTTCGCCGGGGTGTGACTGTTCTTCCTGGCCACATTCCTACACCGAGAGGTCCTATGCGTGAGTTGGTTATCGACTTTGTTGATATGATAAAACCAGTTGATGGGAAAAGGTACATGTTGGTGGTTGTTGACAGATTTTCACGATGGCCGGAGGCCTGTCCAACCAAGCGAAAAGATGCTCAGTCGGTTGCTAAGTTCTTGTGCAAAGAAGTCATAAGCAGGTGGGGATTTCCCGACCGAATATCCTCAGACAATGGGAAAGAATTTGTGGATAAATCAGTGAAATTGACGTTGCAAAAATTGGGAATTAAGCAACGTCTAGGAGCAGTTTATCACCCACAAAGTCAAGGGATTTGTGAAAGAATGAACGGTGTCTTGAAAAATCGCATTATCAAAATTTGCCAGCATACGGGTCTAAACTGGATAGCGGCGCTTCCTTTAGCATTAATGGTGTGTCGCTCAAGTGAGTTGCGTGATCTACGTATGACACCCCATGAACTGGTCACAGGAAGAAGGATGCCTACGCCTTGTTTGCGAACAAGCGGAAAGGGTCCAAGCTTGGCTCTCCTGGAAGATGAAATGAGAGCATACGTTACATACATGGCCAATTTTCATAAAAAGCTGTCCACGTATGTTTCTGACAGGCAAAGAAAAGAAGAGGTGCAGGAGAAGCTTGATGAGCAAAAAAGGAGTACAGTGCAACCGGGGGACAAGGTGTTCGTGAAGGTATTTAGAAGGAAGTGGTATAACGAACGCCGTGAGGGACCATTTGAGGTTGTTCGTAGTACTGGAACAGCTGTGCAGGTTAAAGGATCTCCAACGTGGTATCATTTGTCACATTGCGTTAAAGCACCTGGAGAAGTGGTGCCACGCATAGAGAGAGAGGATGTTGAAGGCTCAAGAGAGCAGGATGACGATAGGGAAGAACAGGTGGAAGGAGAGATGCCTGACAATATCCAGAGTCAACACCCGGAAGGAGAGATTGTTCATGTTGTGGACAACATTGATGATAATGTGTACACTTCTGATGATGCCAGAGATGACTCTGCAATGGATGGGAAGGAAAAGAGATTTGGGGACATTGACTTTCAATACGTCCCAGACACAACAGGGAATACTTCAGTGGACTGTGAAACCACGGAGATCACCAAGGGCAACTCTGTTACAGGAGAAGCTGATGATTCAGTTAGACAAAGTAGGCCCAGACCAGTTAGGAGAAAAGTCAGACCAAAACGTTACGAAAACTAGGGTAGAAGTAACCCTAGGAAAGTCAGCTCAGCTTCCATGCCAGTGCACGAGAGAGAACAGTGGTGAAGGGAAATTTAGAGTTCAGTGGGAAGACAACCATGGCAGGAGTTTAGATCTATTAGGAGCAGTTGCATTGAGAAAGTATGCGTTGCTGAATGATAAGAGAAGAATGAAGATTGAGGGTGATTGTACTCTCTATGTGTACAATTCCCAGCAGGAGGATCAAGGCGATTATAAATGTATTTTTTATAATCCACAGTTTGAAAGTCAGGGATTAGAGTCGGGACTAAGAGTTAATGTAGTGACACTAGTGGTGATAGATGGAAGTATAAGTAAAGAGCTCCAAGGTATAGGGAAAATAGATGAATCCACAACTATTACATCAACACTCCAACCTAATGCAACAACAGTAAGAAGCAATTCAACTCTTTCAACATTGACAGCTGTTAAAGCTATAAATGTATCACATTTCATTACAATGGCGCCTCAGAAACTCGTTCCAACACCAATTTCAGACAAAAATATTGTCATTAGGGCTAGGATGGGTGGTACAGCTCATCTTCCTTGTAGATGTGAAAGACGGAGTGGGGGTGGTGATATTCCTCCCACGTGGAGAGATAATTATGGAGAAGAATTGTTGTTATCAGGACTAGAAGTAGAAGCTGTGCCACCTAGCCAAAGGAAGTATATTTTGTACAACGATATGAAATGGAAAAGGGTTATGAGTGATTGCTCACTCATTTTGCGTAATATTACATGGGAAGATCAGGGAGAATATACTTGTACTTATTTAGAGCCAGCATTCAAATTTGTTCCGGTTAAGAATTACTGGTTAGAAGGCTATGTAACCCGGAAGGTGACGCTTATGATAGAAACTTTAAAGTCTGTTGAAGTTTCCACAGTTACCAAAGGAGTTCAGGAGCAGCATACTACAGTAGCTACTCCAACAATGAATAATACACAGAAGACATCTGTAACTTTGCCACTAGACCTAATCAAGAGTGTTAATACATCAACTAAAGCCACTATTTTAACAATAACTTTGGAAGAAATGAATGTTACAACAGCAATAACAAGCCCCGGAAATGTGACACAGACACCAACAACAACTTTCCTGAAACTAAAGGATGTAGTGAACGTGACTCAGAAGTCTGTGATACAGATGGAGAGTGCTGTAAATGGTAGTAAGGATAGTGTTGAAACAGGAGAACAGATGGTAGCAGTGGATCATGTACATTCATCTGAAATAGTGGAGAATACTATCCCGGGGGTACAGAATGAGTTCTTGGATTTTGATGGAAGACAAGAACATATATCTGATCAATACCGCTCGTTAGGGAAGAGAGAAACTAAATGGAAAGCATATGGATTTGACTCTTCTGTTTTGCAAATTAAAGATAGATGGGCAGGTAGGAATCTATGGTTCCAGCAGTTAACTCATTCTATAAGATCAGTGAGGAATCTTGAGGGTCCATGTCTGCTGAGAATTCCATCACCAGGCACGTGGGGTTCAATCTTAGAGACAGTGGCTCAACCTCTATCAACCGCGTGTCAATCTTATGCTTTATCATGGTTGTTGTATCAGCAACAATCAGTAACAGATATGATGATGTCATTGTCGAGACATTTGTTTAGGCCTAAGTTTAATTGCTCTTGGTTAAATGAATTACCCTATGTCAATTTGTTAGATCAGAATGAAAATCAGTTAACAGCGATTCCTGAAGCATTGGAGGTAAAACCAATAAGGGCTAGAAGCTGCTTTTGTTCAAATAAAACATATGATGGACCAGGTATGTTTATGGGTATATCAGATTGTGATGAGTATATGATGACTTTGGATAAGCATGAACGTAAGGTTAGTGGTGAGACATATAAAGTAACTTTTCATGTTCCATCTAGTAAGAATAGAAGGACTTTGATGGTAAAAGATCAGCTTTTGCCTGGAAATGTGACTATTGGGAATTTTCGAGATATTTGGTGGGTTTGTGGTGATAAAGCATATATATTCTTACCCTATGGATGGACAGGATGTTGTTACATGTCAACGTTGAAACTTCCATATGAGGTCTATACTATCCAAAAGGGAAAGGCATCGGACACTGCTAAATCTGATTCTAGGTCTGGAAATAGGGTGAAAAGGGAAATGGCACAATTTAATAAGTTGGAGTCCTACCATTGGAGGATAAGTCTAGGAGAGAAGTGGGGACTTGGACTTTTTCCATGGTATGGTGTAACATTTTTGGCAGATCACATTGATAATATTACCTATACTTTGCAGGGTTTTGCAAATGAAACAATACGAGGGTTTGATCTTCTGTCAAATACTCAGAGAAGTCACAGACTGACGTTGTTGAAACATGACATGGCTCTTGACTATATTTTAGCCAAACAAGGTGGCTTATGTGTGGCTATGAATCTGACGGGAGATGATTGTTATACTTTAATCCCCGATAGTTCCGATAATATCACTAGTGTTATAGATGCATTGAAGAGTATAAGGGATGCGTTTGGTCAGTCAGAAGGAGCTGGATGGTCAGCGAAGGCTTGGTTGCAAGATCAGTTGGGCCCAGTGGGAGCAGTGATAGTTCAGATTTTGGTAGCAGCTCTTATAGCGCTGTGTGTTATGTTTTGTTTTTGTACTCTGTTGTTGACTTTTGCGAAGGCTATGATATTGAGATGGGTTGGAGTTGTGATGCCTGGGGACAACACTCAGATGCCGTTGTTAGCTGTTACTGAACTGGATGGAGATAAACAAGTAGAGCTAGATGGAGTATTGATGGATAGATATCCATTTTAAATATCCGATCATTTTTCACGTCTTTACATATTATTGTGATATTTAGTGTTTTGATATGAATCAAAGGGGGGAAATGGAATGTCATTCATTTTATATCTAATTTCATATATCAATTTTAGTTGACATTGATGTTTTAATTTGCATGTGTTGTTTTGCAAAAGATACTGTTTGGTATTTTCTTTTCTTCCAGAAGCATATGGGGGAATATGTAGAGGGACTCAAATACTCAAACATGGACAATATGAATGGACTGGAGGAAGTGGAACAAGGAAGGAGTGGAAATGTTCCGATTCCATCATCAACGTCGCATTGAAAGACGACACTGTGGAGGAGATGAAGTGTAGTGGACTACATTCCAGTGTTATATTCTTTCTGTATTAATCTTTGAACAATTATGTTTTCTGTGTTGGGTACATGTGGGGACCTCAGATGTTTTTGTTTATTTCGTTGAAGTTTAGGGATATGGGGTCTAGGCAAGGACAGAGAGAATCCACAGGAGGGTCCGATGGGTCGACCAGCCTGAATGTGGACATTTTGATTGTATTTTGTTTGCTGGGGTTTTCATATGTATTCAATTGCATCATAGCTTAGAATGTATTCATGAAGATGTGTGAATTGATCTGGAGTACTTAGGTGGTCGCCTAGGGCAGAGGGGCCGTGAGAGAATTTTCCTGTCTTGACTGACTGATGGATATTTGGAATGAAAGCTGCCAGACAGGTTTTTCGCTCTTACACTCCATGACAATTCATTTACACTCCATGACAATTCATTTACACTCCATGACAATTCATTTACACTCCATGACAATTCATTTACACTCCATGACAATTTATTTACACTCCATAACAATTTATTTACACTCCATGAAAATTTATTTACACTCCATAATAATGTATTTACACTACATACAAAAATGTGTCTATATAAACATGTGTTTAATCTCCATTAATTTTGGTTTATTGTTAAAGTTACTCAAGAGCAAGAATTGTTATTTGTCATAATCCTATTCTTTTTGTTTTCGAGACTTAATTAGTCTCGAAGGGGGGAATATGTAGTATCTTAAACAGTCTACAAATGCTGATTGTTGCAGGAAAGTGTGATAGAGGGAACTTGGCCCTAAGATTTTGCTGATGTGGCAAAATGAGGTAACTCTATTCTACATTGCTGGAAACATCTGGAAATCATTACTTATGGAAATATGATATGAGGAGTAAGGTAGAAAAGACCAGGGATTGGATGTTAGAATCACGCCATGCTCTGGCCATGTATGATATAAATGCCATGTCTTGAACAGAGAAGGAAGAATAGCTAATCAGATTGGCTCGGGCTGTTTTCCAGACATCTGCAGGAGTCTGTCAAATTCTGATGCTGGAACCTTTGTTATAATAAACCTTTGAAAACAGAGTACAGTGTCGGCGGATCTTCTTATCATCACAAGCATGGACCAGCAAAAGTGTTTCTTTTAGTAACCACACAGACAAACCAGTTAGTAACATAATGGGGAGGACAAAAAAAATGTAATCTCTGTCTACAGTATAAAAGTAAAAAAAAAAAGAATGTATGCACTCACTAACTAAGTCGCTCTGGATAAGAGCGTCTGCTAAATGACTAAAATGTACTCTGTCAGTCCCCATCCCAGCATGCTTAGGGAAGCCCTATTGAGACCGACAGGCAAGTAAATGATCGCATCAATAGGTAAACACAATAAGAAAGACAGTTCATAAATAAGTGAAAAAATAGCTTTCCCAAACACAAGCAGAATTATTTCTTATAAAATAAATATAAAACACTTAGGAATAATTGACAGCAACCTCATTAGAATAGAGGCGGGCGGTGTTCACTGGATTTGTTTATTTTTATGTAATTGTCACTCAGCTCAGAGTGTCACACTGTCGGTTGGTCATTAGCTACCAAGCATGCCAAGAACTCCCAGAACCACCCACTCCCTGTCTCTGTCTCGGAATGACTGAGGCTGCATCCCCATCCTCTTGCTTTACTGATCAGTGATGATTGTGTAGATAGTTTAAAGTTGTATTAGTCGTATGTACAGGATACAAATGGTATCCTATCCCAGGTATTCACCTCTTTAAGGAATACCTTTAAGGAATACCTGGGATAGGATAAAGTAATCCTTCTACCCCCCCCCCAAAAAAAATTGTAAAGTGGTTATCCCACTGGCTATAGGGTGAATGCATCAATTTGTGAGTCGCTCTGGACTAGAGCGTCTGCTAAATGACGTAAATGTGCCCTTGAGCAAGGCACTTAACCCTAATTGCTCCTGTAAGTCGCTCTGGATAAGAGCGTCTGCTAAATGACTTAAATGTAAAATGTAAATGTATACACCGTCCAATGACATGCTAACAGTACTTGCAGGTTCCTTCTCGAAAATGCAACAACAATAATAAATCATAAAATATAAAATTACGAACATAAAGTAAATGGCTCCGTAGGATAGAATAAACATTTGAGCTCCACCTAGTTGCTGCCATATGCATAGAGATCCATGACTTATCTGTCAGCTCCATCAAAGGGAGTGAATGAGGGCAGAAGTGAGAAAGCAACTTCCTGGAATGAAATGCAGCCTTAGTAGTGGTAAGACTGTAACAGTAGTACCCACCTCTATGAGTTTGCGTTCGTAGCTGGCAGCCAGCTCCTCCACATCCCCCATAGACCTGCTCTGAGGGGCCAGAGTAGGACCATCACAGTTCCTCACCATGGGGAGAGCTGGAAGAGGAGGGGGAGAGAGACAAACAGTTACTTAGGGAACAATAATAATATTTTTGTGGGTGCTTATATTTGTCCTGTTCCACACATGTACTATTGTGTATTATAGACATGTGTGAAATTGAATTTTATTTTTTGCATATCCCAACTCCCCCTGCGACACCCTCGGAGAGTGGGGTCTCAGCCATTATCGACGGCAACCTTGGAGCAATTAGGGTTAAGTGCCATGCTCAAGGACACAGACAGATTTTTCACCTTTTCGCCAGTTTAATCCCCGAGCCGACCTTTCAGTTACTGGCCCAATGCTCTAACCGCTAGGCTAACTGCCGCGCAACATAATTATCAATAATAATAATAATAATAATAATAATAATAATAATGTGTTTGATATGTCTGGGGCAACAACAAAACACACACACACCATTATCATTTGAATATTATGCAGAGGAGTATTGTCTTGTCGGTAGTTAAAGTAAGAGCCATTTTTTCACACAGCTTTAATTGTCTGTTGGAGGTTTGGGTCGAATAGCAGAGGGGTTACTTCCTGCTTTAAAACAGCCTCTTCTCTAAGGTACCAAACCCACTGTATATACCAGGAGATGTTAACAAGTAAACATTGGCATTATGACAACCATTTTCTCTAATGACTGTCTTTTGCACCAATATTAACTTAAAAAATATATATGTTTTGTTTTTCAAAACTTCAGACCATTCCATCAAACTGCCAACCTTCTTGGCTCTCCCACACACTCCCAAAACAGTGGTTCATCACTACTAGTTCCACCTGGCTAACGTCATTAATACTGAGCCTACAGCGATTCCACATGCGCTATTAACATGGGTAATCTAGTTATAGGAGGGAGAACAACAGAAGTTAGACTTGGAGGAGCGGTGGCGTTGTGGCTCCTACAGGGGAGATGGATAATTTCTCCCCACTGCAAACTGAATTGACACCTTTATATCAAGGTTAGATTACACACTCAAAATAAAGGCAGAAACACACACACCTACAGCATTGAGGCGACAAAGACGGAGATAAAAATCTCTCTCCACAAACTCAAGCACACACACGTGGGCGCATAGACGATCACACAAACACAAATGTCTCCGAAAACAAACAATTATAATCCACATAGAACAAAATATGTAGGACTCAATTGTTGTAGTTTTTGGTTGAATTTGATGACAAATTGGCCTGATCTGTCCTAATAGTGATAAAGGGCAGTGTGTGTCTGGTCGGAGGGGCAGATATTGATTAGGGAGGGTGATTGCTGGCCTGCAGCACACAGCTCTCTGCCACAACAATCCTAAGGCTTATCTCTCACTACCAATAGCCTATATGGAAAGGCTTCCCTGGAAAGCCTCTCTAGCTGTGATTCCTCCAGCTGGAAGCGTTAACCAGTGGAAGCTGTCAAACTGGAGAGTGTAAATAATATATATCCAGTGCATATCCAGTGTTTTTCACAACAGGCCGTTCTTTACGCGCAATGAAGTGGAGAGTATTATTATTATTATTATTATGTAGTTAACGGCCATCAGAAATCATTTTTCTTTCACTCTGTTCTGCACCACAGGCGGTGGGTGTACTGAACAATGGAAAAATGTATTACTACCATCGTCAGTGGCAATTTATACATGTTTTCTAAGAATCACTCAATAAGAGCATTGGGGGACGACACAAACCGGTTCCTGAATGTTTAGTGCAGAAAGACAAGGACAAACCTACAAACAAACACACACAGATTCATAACAAGCACGTAGACATGGTAGACTTTGTTTATCCACAGGGGAGAAGGCAGGAGAGGCTAGGTTAATTAACGTGGTAATCAAAGCACTCTCCTTTCACAGTCCCATCACACACACACTGTCTGCTTCCTGTATCGCTCCTCCAGATAACTCTGTTGTGTGTGTGTTTAGTTTTTAAAATCGGTCCATCGGAGTGAGACTGTCTGCACTGATGGCCCCGAATTACAAGAGCAGGCGAATCTGATCCACAGGCATGAAATTACACACCAAACACACACACACCAACTAAAACAGGACTTTGTCCTATTCTGTTAAAACAATAACCCGTAAGTGAATGTGTGGAAATCCCCATTTAACATGCTCTGATGACAGCAATCAAACTGTTTGGCTGACCAGTGCATGCTGATAAGGTATGTCAGGTGAGACTGGACTTCTAACGGAGTTGAAACTGAGTCCAGATCATATCTAAACTAACACAGAAAAACCACTGTCAAAGCTATAGAGGATTTTTACTGGTACAGCTTTTTCAAGGGGTTGTGCACTACATGGCCAAAAGTATGTGGACACCTGATTGTCGAACATCTCATTCCAAAATCATGGGCATTAATATGGAATTGGTCCCCCCTTTGCTGCTAAAACAGCCTCCTCTCTTCTTAGGTTTTCCACCAGATGTTGGAACATTGCTGCGGGGACTTGCTTTCATTCAGCCTCAAGAGCATTAGTGAGGTCAGGCACTGATGTTGGGCGATTAGGCCTGGCTCGCAGTCGGGGTTCCAATTCATCCCAAAGGTGTTCGATGGGGTTGAGGTCAGGGCTCTGTGCAGGCCAGTCAAGTTCTTCCCCACCGATCTCGACAAACCATTTCTGTATGGACCTCCCTTTGTGCACGGGAGCATTGTCATGCTGAAACAGGAAAGGGCCTTCCCCAAACTGTTGCCACAAAGTTGGAAGCACGGAATGTCATTGTATGCTGTAGCATTAAGAGTTCCCTACACTGGAACTAAGGGGCCTAGACCGAACCATGAAAAACAGCCCCAGACCATTATTCCTCCTCCACCAAACTTTACAGTTGGCACTATGCATTGGCACAGGTAGCATTCTCCTGGCATCCGCCAAACCCAGATTTGTCTATCAGACAGCCAGATGGTGAAGTGCGATTCATCACTCCAGAGAACGCATTACCACTGCTCCAGAGTCCAATGGCGGCAAGCTTTACACCACTCCAGCCGATGCTTGGCATTGCACATGGTGATCTTAGGCTTGTGTGCGGCTGCTCGGCCACGGAAACCCATTTCATGAAGCTACAGACTAACAGTTATTGTGCTGACGTTGCTTCCAGAGGCAGTTTGGAACTTTGTAGTATTTCAACCAAGGACAGACGATTTTACGCACCATGTGCTTCAGCACATGGCAGTCCCGTTCTGTGAGCTTGTGTGGCCTACCACTTCGCGGCTGAGCTGTTGTTGCTCCTAGACATTTTACAAACGGACTTGTTTTAAAAGGTGGCATCCTATGACGGTGCCATGTTGAAAGTCACTGAACTCTTCAGTACGGGCCATTCTACTGCCAATGTTTTTCTATGGAGACTGCATGACTGTGTGCTCGATTTTATACACCTGTCAGCAACGGGTGTGGCTGAAATAGACGAATTCACTAATTTGAAGATGTGTACACATACTTTTGTATATATAGTGTATCTTCCCAACCACTACTGTATTTGGGCCTCCCCGAATCAAACCAAAATCAAATAAAATTGTATTTGTCACATGCACCAAATACAACAGTGAAATGCTTACTTACAAGCCCTTAACCAACAATGCCGTTTTAAGAAAGAATACCCCCCCAGAAAAATCACAAAAAAAGATACAATAATACGAAATAAAAGTAACAAATAATTAAAGAGCAGCAGTAAAAATAACAATAGCGAGGCTACAGTGAGGGAAAAAAGTATTTGAACCCCTGCTGATTTTGTACGTTTGCCCACTCAGGGCAGGTCTGCCGGTTTTGACTAGCAGAAGTTACTTTTCATAGCAGATTAGGAGAATTAGAGTGAGGGGAAAAGGTATTTGATCCCCTGCTGATTTTGTATGTTTGCCCACTGACAAAGAAATGATCAGTCTATCATTTTAATGGTAGGTTTATTTGAACAGTGAGAGACAGAATAACAACAAAAAAATCCAGAAAAACGCATGTCAAAAATGTTATAAATTGATTTGCATTTTAATGAGGGAAATAAGTATTTGACCCCTCTGCAAAACATGACTTAGTACTTGGTGGCAAAACGCTTGTTGGCAATCACAGAGGTCAGACGTTTCTTGTAGTTGGCCACCAGGTTTGCACACATCTCAGGAGGGATTTTGTCCCACTCCTCTTTGCAGATCTTCTCCGTCATTAAGGTTTCGAGCCTGACGTTTGGCAACTCGAACCTTCAGCTCCCTCCACAGATTTTCTATGGGATTAAGGTCTGCAGACTGGCTAGGCCACTCCAGGACCTTAATGTGCTTCTTCTTGAGCCACTCCTTTGTTGCCTTGGCCGTGTGTTTTGGGTCATTGTCATGCTGGAATACCCATCCACGACCCATTTTCTGAGGGAAGGAGGTTCTCACCCAAGATTTGACGGTACATGGCCCCGTCCATCGTCCCTTTGATGCGGTGAAGTTGTCCTGTCCCCTTAGCAGAAAAACACCCCCAAAGCATATTGTTTCCACCTCCATGTTTGACGGTGGGGATGGTGTTCTTGGGATCATAGGCAGCATTCCTCCTCCTCCAAACACAGAGAGTTGAGTTGATGCCAAAGAGCTCGATTTTGGTCTCATCTGACCACAACACTTTCACCCAGTTCTCCTCTGAATCATTCAGATGTTCAATGGCAAACTTCAGACAGGCATGTACAGTATCTCACAAAAGTGAGTACACCCCTCACATTTTTGTAAATATTTGAGTATATCTTTTCATGTGACAACACTGAAGAAATTACACTTTGCTACAATGTAAAGTAGTGAGTGTACAGCTTGTATAACAGTGTACATTTGCTGTCCCCTCAAAATAACTCAACACACAGCCATTAATGTCTAAACCGCTGGCAACAAAAGTGAGTACACCCCTAAGTGAAAATGTCCAAATCGGGCCCAATTAGCCATTTTCCCTCCCCGGTGTCATGTGACTTGTTAGTGTTACAAGGTCTCAGGTGTGAATGGGGAGCAGGTGTGTTCAATTTGGTGTCATCGCTCTCACACTCCCTCATACTGGTCACTGGAAGTTCAACATGGCACCTCATGCAAAGAACTCTCTGAGGATCTGAAAAAGAGAATTGTTGCTCTACATAAAGATGGCCTGGGCAAAAAGAAGATTGCCAAGACCCTGAAACTGAGCTGCAGCATGGTGGCCAAGACCATACAGCGGTTTAACAGGACAGGTTCCACTCAGAACAGTGCTCAGCGTCATATCCAGAGGTTGTCTTTGGGAAATAGACATATGAGTGCTGCCAGCATTGCTGCAGAGGTTGAAGGGGTGGGGGGTCAGCCTGTCAGTGCTCAGACCATACGCCGCACACTGCATCAAATTGGTCTGCATGGCTATCGTCCCAGAAGGAAGCCTCTTCTAAAGATGATGCACAAGAAAGCTCGCAAACAGTTTGCTGAAGACAAGCAGACTAAGGACATGGATTACTGGAACTATGTCCTGTGGTCTGATGAGACCAAGATAAACTTATTTGGTTCAGATGGTGTCAAGCGTGTGTGGCGGCAACCAGGTGAGGAGTACAAAGACAAGTGTGTCTTGCCTACAGTCAAGCATGTTGGTGGGAGTGTCATGGTCTGGGGCTGCATGAGTGCTGCCGGCACTGGGGAGCTACAGTTCATTGAGGGAACCATGAATGTCAACATGTACTGTGACATACTGAAGCAGAGCATGATCCCCTCCCTTCGGAGACTGGGCCGCAGGGCAGTATTCCAACATGATAACGACCCCAAACACACCTCCAAGACGACCACTGCCTTGCTAAAGAAGCTGAGGGTAAAGGTGATGGACTGGCCAAGCATGTCTCCAGACCTAAACCCTATTGAGCATCTTTGGGGCATCCTCAAACGGAAGGTGGAGGAGTGCAGGTCTCTAACATCCACCAGCTCCGTGATGTCGTCATGGAGGAGTGGAAGAGGACTCCAGTGGCAACCTGTGAAGCTCTGGTGAACTCCATGCCCAAGAGGGTTAAAGGCAGTGCTGGAAAATGATGGTGGCCACACAAAATATTGACACTTTGGGCCCAATTTGGACATTTTCACTTAGGGGTGTACTCACTTTTGTTGCCAGCGGTTTAGACATTAATGGCTGTGTGTTGTGTTATTTTGAGGGGACAGCAAATTTACACTGTTATACAAGCTGTACACTCACTACTTTACATTGTAGCAAAGTGTAATTTCTTCAGTGTTGTCACATGAAAATATATACTCAAATATTTACAAAAATGTGAGGGGTGTACTCACTTTTGTGAGATACTGTATATGTGCTTTCTTGAGCAGGGGGACCTTGCGGGCGCTGCGGGATTTCAGTCCTTCACGGCGTAGTGTGTTACCAATTGTTTTCTTGGTGACTATGGTCCCAGCTGCCTTGAGATCATTGACAAGATCCTCCCGTGTAGTTCTGGGCTGATTCCTCACCGTTCTCATGATCATTGCAACTCCACGAGGTGAGATCTTGCATGGAGCCCCAGGCCGAGGGAGATTGACAGTTCTTTTGTGTTTCTTCCATTTGCGAATAATCGCACCAACTGTTGTCACCTTCTCACCAAGCTGCTTAGCGATGGTCTTGTAGCCCATTCCATCCTTGTGTAGGTCTACAATCTTGTCCCTGACATCCTTGGAGAGCTCTTTGGTCTTGGCCATGGTGGAGAGTTTGGAATCTGATTGATTGCTTCTGTGGACAGGTGTCTTTTATACAGGTAACACACTGAGATTAGGAGCACTCCCTTTAAGATTGTGCTCCTAATCTCAGCTCGTTACCTATATAAAAGACACCTGGGAGCCAGAAATCTTTTTGATTGAGAGGGGGTCAAATACTTATTTCCCTCATTAAAATGCAAATCAATGTATAACATTTTTGACATGCGTTTTTCTGGATGTTTTTGTTGTTATTCTGTCTCTCACTGTTCAAATAAACCTCCCAATCAAATTATTGACTGATCATTTCTTTGTCAGTGGGCAAACGTACAAAATCAGCAGGGGATCAAATACTTTTTTCCCCTCACTGTATATACAGGGGTTAGCCCTTGTGGCTGAGACTGCGGATTGTCCCGGGCTTGTGGCTGTCTAAATCCCTGCGGTTTGTTGCCATTTAAATCTGCCCTGTGACCGGCCCTGTCTGGAACCAGCATTAGCATACGCTGCTACCATGGCATCCAAAGCCAAAGGTGGGAGTAATGGAGAGGATAGTGTTTCTCTATCACAGGTGAAGGATCTTTTAAACAAACAAAAAAGGTTCTACGAGCAGTTGTTACAACAACAGGAAAATAGCTTCAAGAACTTTGTCCAAATACTGATGGACTCAACTAACAAAATAATGGACGATCTGACCAGAGAGGTCCAGGACCTTAAGAACAGTTTGCAGTTCTCCCAGGGAGAGGTGTATGTCCTGAAAGAGACTTGCATCAAGATGACAACAAAGTGTAAGTCCTCTCGAGATGACATCAGCATTGTCTGTGAATCATTATTAACAATGACTGTCTAGAGGGACAATCCAGGAGGAATAACATCGTTGTGGATGGCATACCAGTCTCCACATGAGAACTGGGCCGAGTCTGAGTAGAAAGTAAGAAAAATTATCACTCAAAAGCTGCAGATGGATCATACGAAGATTGAGGTGGAGCGCGCCCACAGGTCTGGAAAACATTTAACCAGCCCATGTGACAGACCCAGGCCAATAGTGGTCAAGTTCCTGAGGTTTAAGGACAAGATGGCTGTTCTGGAGAGAGCCAAGAGCTTGAGAGGAAGCAACATCTTCCTCAATGAGGACTTCTCTGAGCTCTGCGCTGCCAGAGAGCATGGGAACATTTGCTTACATCCGCTACGACAGGCTCATTGTCCACCCTCCCACCCAAAAACCCGGGATGAATGACAGAGCCTCAAGGTCAGATGCTTTAGCCCAACATCAACATATTTATGAATGTTTTCTCCATATTACGTCCATCTCCGATAAGCTACCAAGGAAAAGGCTAAGAATAGCCTATATTAATATACAGTGAGCTCCAAAAGTATAGGGACAGTGACACATTTGTTGTTGTTTTGGCTCTGTACTCCAGCACTTAAGATATGAAATGCAGACTGTCAGCTTTAATTTGAGTGTATGTTCATACATACCGGGTGAACCATTTAGAAATTACAGCACTTTTTGTACATAGTCTCCCCCCCATTTTTGGGGACCAAAAGTATTAAAAGGTATTTGGTCCCATATTCATAGCACACAATGACTACATCAAGCTTGTGACTCTACAGTTTGCTGCCTGTTCTTAGTAAACTGATGGAGATGATTGTGTTTGACCAAATACAATGCAATTGTTCAGAGAACAAGTTAACTACTGACTTTCAGCATGCATATAGGCCCCGATTCCGACCAGAGTTAAGTGTGTGCAAATGGAAAGTAATTCACTTTTTATGTGCTTTTCTCTATATGCGTATTCTGACCTTGAATTTAAGCATAATAGAGGTGGAGCTTGAATAAATGAAGGTGTGGCGGAGGTGTGTCTACAGATACGCCGTATTCTGACCTTGACTTAATTCCCCTCATAATTCCACCACCTTTACGCACGAGAAAACCATGAATAAGGTTGAGCGAACCTGCCGGTTCCAAGTGGAAAAAGCATCTACTTTATTTTTTCCAATAGAAATAATACCATTCTCCATGCACTGTAATTTACAAATTGTTAAGACCTATTGATAAGAGCTAGGTAAATGAGTAATCCGTTAGAAGAAGTGGATTGTAAATACACATACAATTGTTTTAAATTATTTTTCCTTATGATCCCTGGAGACGAATGTGAAACCAGCCATATGGAAGCAAACTGAAAATCATATCAACATGACATGTATTGTGGACCCTTTTCCTCAGTGAAATACGATATAAATAGCTGTCCCGTTATTCAGAATTTGAATTGTGTGCCCTCATAGGGCTGTTACGGTGACTGTATTACCGCCACACCAGCGGTCACGAGTCATGATTTAGTCACAGTAACTAGGCTTCTCTAAACTCTGATGTTGCTGCTGGTCATTAGTAGCCTACCAAACTTGCTAACTGCCTGGTACTCAGCACTATTGTCCCTCTAATCACTCTGACATCAATGCAAACGTGTTCGAAAATCAAACACTTCATGGGAGCCCATGAGCTCAAGTTCTATAGGCTATGCAATTGCGTGAGACAGAGTTTTGATGGCCTCTATTAAAAAGAGGAGGATCCCTTCAGCTTTCTATAAGCTAAGTCTACTATATTTATTTCTGAACTTTCCTAATATTAAGCACATTGTTTCGCTTTACAACAGGAGTATAGCCTACCTGGCTGGCATGAAAATGAACCATGAGAAAAGCGTCCTCCATTCGCTATTTAAGTTCATAGATGACATGTATTGACAATAATCTGCTAAATGGCATATTATTATTATTATGTATTCTTTCCCCCATTCTGAGACAGGTGCATGATAATGGTCCATTCTAAATCAAAACTAATTTCACACATATATTATTTAGTATATGTAAAGACAAGATTAAATGAAGAATAGTCTGATGGGTGACAATATTAGCCTATCACTTGTGAATTATGTATTATCACAATGATGCCCAGCCGTGTGCAGTAAGACAAGAAACAGTGCATGCTTTTTTTGCAACTTTTTCAAATCATAGTCGCACACCTTATGTAGCCTAGCCCATAGGCCTATATGTTTTGATAAGGTTTGTATCACAACTAAAGTGGCCAAATAACTTCTTAAAATTAAGCAAATTAATCCTCTTTATACCGGTGTAGAGCCTAACTGGCATACATAGGCGACGAGTGAGTTTCAAGAAGATCATTTTCACCATAAAAATGCACCTTTATAATAAAGCATTACATACACAATCACATTTGAGAACAGTGTTTTCCTGCTAATTGATTGCATTTTGCAACATTCGCGCTTATAGCCTACTGCCGTGTGCGCATTGCTGTGGTTATAATGTGAAGAAATAGTCTAATAGCTTATCAACATTTGAAGCTAAACGTTCTGATCGGTTGCACCAGCCTCATTGCTTTTAAAAGTTTTTTTTGATGCGAGTGGTTGTATTAATTTGGGATCTATCGCATCCAACAACTGTCCCATGGTATGTTTGGAATATTCATTTGTAGCACAGAAGGACAAGTTGACCAATAGAATAGGTCAACTTTTGTACTGTGGGGGACAGTAGATTCACATGACTGTAAGTCGCGTCTGCTAAATGGCATATTATTATTATTATTATATGCTAGTGCTCATGCTGTTCGTTAGGCCTAATCATCTTGTTGGTTGACGAAAAGTAAATGTGGACAGTTCTTTGGACGCAAAGGCATGGATCTTTTAGGGGGCATGATGGCCACACAAGGGGGATGCCGCTGGGAAATTCGAGGCCTGGTGAGAATATTATCAAGTGCTTGTCAAATTGTGAATGAGAGACTGATGAAGTGTGTGCAGCCTGCACAAGAAACAAAGAGCTCATGCCTTTCAGTTGATTTTTTCAAATCATCATTAGTCGCATCATGCCGCCTTAGAATGTATAAAAAAATATTTGTATCACAACTACATTTTCATAACTAAATTAAGTATGTAGGAGGACCTGTTTCTTTGTTAACCGCTCAACACAGAATAGCCACATGTGCGCACTCCCTCGGAAATCGTTTGGAGAAAATATCCTTTACATTTTATTCAGCTATGTTCAATTGAATTGTATTCTTCATACTATAAAATAATGCCACAGACTTCTAAGCAAAAAAAAAGTATACTAAATGAACTAGTGTAGCCTACAGCCATATGGCATAGGCAGATCAGGGCCAAACATAAGAACAATTCAGAATATGCCATTCTGTTCTCCTGAAAGACTACATTTTCTTCATTTCATGTTTCTTTGGACCCATCTAAAATAAATAATGGATTTATTGTGATCGTGTAGGCTATATTAAATTGATTTATTATACTTTTTTAAATGTAGATGCTCCAAAACTGACGGGCTTTTCTCCATTTTATTTTACAATTTGTATCATGTTAAATATTAGCCACTATCGGAAGCCACCGTCAGTAATACCCACATACATTTATTTTGCATAATTCCATTCCATTCCGTTTACCTTTCTGTCTGTCATGCCTGTGTAGTTGTTCCTGAGGGTCGCTAGCATTAGTGGATCATATTAGGCTAACGTTGTGCAATAATTTGGGACATGTAGCCTATTTGAATCATTATGGAACTCAGACCACACATAGCAGTTTAAACCTGGAGCCTGGCGCATGGTTCACGATGACTGGACCGTTGTCATACAGTTCCATGATTAGTGAGGATTAGGGTAGATTCATAGGACTATTGTTCAACCCCTATTGTCAACTTTTTCACCTTCCAATATTTCATGGATTGAACTTCAGTTTGGCAATTTTCATGATGAATCAAACCACTATTTTGTATTCATCAATATATTTAGTTTTATTTTACTTGCCTAAATAATCTACAAGATCAGAGTACTTTTAAATCTACCAGTTTGTGCTGAAACGTAGACAAATATGCATTGATGGCTTTCTTTCATTGATCCCTATATTCTGACCCCGTTCTCTCAATGTATTCTATTGAGTCCGTCTACAAAAGTCTAATTTTATTGTACACCATATTTCAAGGGATGGCTTAAGATAAATGTACTGAAAACCCCATTGAACGAAAACGCCACGAGAAAATCTGTTGGCCAGCAAGTGGTAGGGTTTTTCAGCGGTTTAATTCAATTATTAGATAGTCACACCTGCAGAGCGCATTACGCCAAGTCTGAATACCAAATACTGAGAAGTGCGTAGGAGAGGCGCGCGTAGGAAAGGCATACATTCCTAAATTGGGATCGGGCCCATAGGGAAGGGTACTCAACTTGTACTGCACTGACTCGATTATGTTTTTAATCCTAAATTGTTATTGAAGAAACTCACTTGCTATGGCTTTACATCACCTGCCATCACACGGTTGTAAAGTTATTTATCCAATAGAACCCAGAGTGTTCTTCAATGGAAGCTTCTCTAACATCAGATATGTACGGTGCGGTGTCCCTCAGGGCAGTTGCCTTGGGCCGTTACTCTTCTCTATTTTTACAAATGATTTGCCACTGGTCTTACACGAAGCTAGAATTACTATGTATTCGGATGATTCCACACTATACATGCCAGCAACCAACTAAATTCTAAATAAGGAGTTACAGTCAGTATCAGAATGGGTAATTAATAATAAACTGGTCTTGAATAAATCTCAACTGGAGTTGTGTATAAAGGTGTGGCCATTGAGCAAGTAAACTATAGGTATAACACATTCTGTCGTTGTATTGTTTGTATTATTTTTGTTGTTGTATTGTTTGTATATCATTGTGGATGTGGTCCACTGTAGCTCAGCTAGTAGAGCACAGCGCTTGTAACGCCAAGGTAGTGGGTTCGATCCCCGGGACCACCCATACACAAAAAAAAAAAATTATGTAGAGTGGGGAGAACAAGTATTTGATACACTGCCGATTTTGCAGGTTTTCCTGCTTACAAAGCATGTAGAGGTCTGTAATTTTTATCATAGGTACACTTCAACTGTGAGACGGAATCTAAAACAAAAATCCAGAAAATCACATTGTATGATTTTTACGTAATTAATTTGCATTTTATTGCATGACATAAGTATTTGATCACCTACCAACCAGTAAGAATTCCGGCTCTCACAGACCTGTTAGTTTTTCTTTAAGAAGCCCTCCTGTTCTCCACTCATTACCTGTATTAACTGAACCTGTTTGAACTCGTTACCTGTATAAAAGACACCTGTCCACACACTCAATCAAACAGACTCCAACCTCTCCACAATGGCCAAGACCAGAGAGCTGTGTAAGGACATCAGGGATAACATTGTAGACCTGCACAAGGCTGGGATGGGCTACAGGACAATAGGCAAGCAGCTTGGTGAGAAGGCAACAACTGTTGGCACAATTATTAGAAAATGGAAGAAGTTCAAGATGACGGTCAATCAACCTCGGTCTGGGGCTCCATGCAAGATCTCACCTCGTGGGGCATCAATGATCATGAGGAAGGTGAGGGATCAGCCCAGAACTACACGGCAGGACCTGGTCAATGACCTGAAGAGAGCTGGGACCATAGTCTCAAAGAAAACCATTAGTAACACATTACGCCGTCATGGATTAAAATCCTGCAGCGCACGCAAGGTCCCC
Organism: Coregonus lavaretus; assembly: GCF_964263955.1. Taxonomy (NCBI): domain Eukaryota; kingdom Metazoa; phylum Chordata; class Actinopteri; order Salmoniformes; family Salmonidae; genus Coregonus; species Coregonus lavaretus. Next base: position 16,688,175 of record NC_139988.1, read on the forward strand.
CTGCTCAAGCCAGCGCATGTCCAGGCCCGTCTGAAGTTTGCCAATGACCATCTGGATGATCCAGAGGAGGAATGGGAGAAGGTCATGTGGTCTGATGAGACAGAAATTTAGCTTTTTGGTCTAAACTCCACTCGCCGTGTTTGGAGGAAGAAGAAGGATGAGTACAACCCCAAGAACACCATCCCAACCGTGAAGCATGGAGGTGGAAACATCATTCTTTGGGGATGCTTTTCTGCAAAGGGGACAGGACGACTGCACCGTATTGAGGGGAGGATGGATGGGGCCATGTATCACGAGATCTTGGCCAACAACCTCCTTCCCTCAAAACACACAGCCAGTGCAACTAAGGAGTGGTTCCGTAAGAAGCATCTCAAGGTCCTGGAGTGGCCTAGCCAGTCTCCAGACCTGAACCCAATAGAAAATCTTTGGAGGGAGCTGAAAGTCTGTATTGCCCAGCGACAGCCCCGAAACCTGAAGGATCTGGAGAAGGTCTGTATGGAGGAGCGGGCCAAAATCCCTGCTGCAGTGTGTGCAAACCTGGTCAAGACCTACAGGAAACGTATGATCTCTGTAATTGCAAACCAAGGTTTCTGTACCAAATATTAAGTTATGCTTTTCTGATGTATCAAATACTTATGTCATGCAATAAAATGCAAATGAATTACTTAAAACTCATACAATGTGATTTTCTGGATTTTTGTTTTAGATTCCGTCTCACAGTTGAAGTGTACCTATAATAAAAATTACAGACCTCTACATGCTTTATAAGTAGGAAAACCTGCAAAATCGGCAGTGTATCAAATACTTGTTCTCCCCACTGTATGCACGCATGACTGTAAGTCGCTTGGATAAAAGCGTCTGCTAAATGGCATATTATTCTATTATATTTTACATCAGTGTATCACTGTTTCTTCCCTTTATTACTTTCCAACCCCACCACCCCTTCCCTAATTGGAGTAAACTAGTGAACAACAATGCTTAGGCCTCTACTTCCAGCTTATACATACTAATTTCTACCAGCATGTTAAATGTGCAACCAGAGGAAAAAAAAAAAAAACTCTAGACCACCTTTACTCCACACACAGAGACGCATACAAAGCTCTCCCTCGCCCTCCATTTGGCAAATCTGACCATAACTCTATCCTCCTGATTCCTGCTTATAAGCAAAAACTAAAGCAGGAAGTACCAGTGACTCGGTTAATAAAAAAAGTGGTCAGATGACGCAGATGCTAAGCTACAGGACTATTTTGCTAGCACAGACTGGAACATGTTCAACATCTTCAGATAGCATTGAGGAGTACACCACATCAGTCACTGGCTTCATCAATAAGTGCATCGATGATGTCGTCCCCACAGTGACCGTACGTACATACCCCAACCAGAAGCCATGGATTACAAGAAACATCCGCACTGAGCTAAAGGGTAGACCTGCCGCTTTCAAGGAGCGGGACTCTAACCCGGAAGCTTATAAGAAATCCGGCTATGCCCTCCGACGAACCATCAAACAGGCAAAGAGTCAATACAGGACTAAGATTGAATCGTACTACACCGGCTCTGACGCTCGTCGGATGTGGCAGGGCTTGAAAACTATTACAGACTACAAAGGGAAGCACAGCCGCGAGCTGCCCAGTGACACAAGACTTCCAGATGAGCTAAACCACTTCTATGCTCGCTTCGAGGCAAGCAACACTGAAGCATGCATGAGAGCACCAGCTGTTCCGGATGACTATGTGATCACGCTCTCCGTAGCCGATGTGAGTAAGACTTTTAAGCAGGTCAACATTCACAAGGCCGCAGGGCCAGACGGTTTACCAGGACGTGTACTCCGAGCATGTGCTGACCAACTGGCAAGTGTCTTCACTGACATTTTCAACATGTCCCTGACTGAGTCTGTAATACCAACATGTTTCAAGCACACCACCATAGTCCCCTTGCCCAAGGACACTAAGAACCTGCCTAAATGACTACCGACCCGTAGCACTGACGTCTGTAGCCATGAAGTGCTTTGAAAGGCTGGTCATGGCTCACATCAACACCATTATCCCAGAAACCCTAGACCCACTCCAATTTGCATACCGCCCCAACAGATCCACAGATGATGCAATCTCTATTGCACTCCACACTGCCCTTTCCCACCTGGACAAGAGGAACACCTACGTGAGAATGCTATTCATTGTCTACAGCTATGCATTCAACACCATAGTGCCCTCAAAGCTCATCACTATGCTAAGGATCCTGGGACTAAACACCTCCCTCTGCAACTGGATCCTGGACTTCCTGACGGGCCGCCCCCAGGTGGTAAGGGTAGGTAACAACACATCTGCCACACTGATCCTCAACACGGGGGCCCCCTCAGGGGTGAGTGCTCAGTCCCCTCCTGTACTCCCTGTTCACCCATGACTGCATGGCCAGGCACGACTCCAACACCATCATTAAGTTTGCCGACGACACAACAGTGGTAGGCCTGATCACCGACAATGATGAGACAGCCTATAGGGAGGAGGTCAGAGACCTGGCCGTGTGGTGCCAGGATAACAACCTCTCCCTCAACGTGACCAAGACAAAGGAGATGATTGTGGACTACAGGGAAAAAAAGAGGACTGAGCACGCCCCCATTCTCATCGACGGGGCTGTAGTGGAACAGGTTGAGAGCTTCAAGTTCCTTGTAGTTCACATCACCAACAAACTATCATGGTCCAAACACACCAAGACAGTCGTGAAGAGGGCACGACAAAGCCTATTCCCCCTCAGGAGACTTGGCATGGGTCCTCAGATCCTCCAAAAATTATACAGCTGCACCATCGAGAGCATCCTGACTGCATCACCGCCTGGTATTGTGGTGGCATCACCGCCTGGTATATAAGCATGGCTACCCGGACTATTTGCACTGCCCCCCCACCCCATCTTTTTACGCTGCTGCTACTCTGTTAATTATTTATGCATAGTCACTTTAACTCTACCCACATGTACATATTACTTCAACTACCTCAACTAGCCGGTGCCCCCGCACATTGACTCTGCACCGGTACCCACCTGTATATATAGCCTCCCTACTGTTATTTTATTTTACTTCTGCTCTTTTTTTCTCAACACTTTTTTGTTGTTGTTTTATTTTACTTTTTTATTAAAAAATAAATGCACTGTTGGTTAAGGGCTGTAAGTAAGCATTTCACTGTAATGTCTGCACCTGTTGTATTCGGCGCATGTGGCCAATAAAATTTGATTTGATTATACATTTTATGGACAGTCAATTTTACAATCATTCTATTTTGTTTGTTTTTACTCCTGAACTTCCTCTACCCTCAACCTCTCCGATCATTTTCATGATGTCCATCGGGTTTGCTTCTATATGCCATATCTTTCTAACTGTGCTCTTTCACAAAAGCTCTCAGCCTATAACCTATATACTTTTTATGGACACAGTATGCTTTACATTAGTTATCTTGTTGTTATTAGTTGTTGTTAGTTGTTATTAGTCCCATCCTTCAGCTCCATTCAACACCTCCCATCTATCTCTTAACATCATCCATATTGGATTTCTATTTGCCATATATTTTTCAACTGTACTGTGATGTTTTACAAAAGTTCTGAACCCTTCTATTCTCATTGTTTCTACAGATTGTAAATTGAAAATAAACATTTTTGCTAAAAGTATTATTATATTATTGATCGATTGACTATTACTTTTCAGATCACCCAGTAGTGCTATCTGCAGGGTTAGCTCCAGATACATATTGCAATCCTTTAGCCATTGCTGGACCTGTGTCCAAAAACAAGCTACAAATGGACAGTACCTAAACAAATGATCTAATGATTCTGTCTCTTCGCAGCAAAATCTGCAGAGCTGGGAAGATTGTATCCCCCATATAATCAACATTCTATTAGTAGCAAGAATTCTGTATAATAATTTAAATCGAAAAATTATAAGTTTTGAATCCGGCGTCGTTTTGCGTATCAGTTCATAAACACTATGCCGTGGAATCGGTACATCAAAAATCTCTTCAACTATTTTGCAATCTATAAAAACATTGTTGCTGCAGTCAAATATGGCCGCATTGTACCTATAGACACACGTTAGCGCTAAAAAATACTTTTAAAATCTTCTTCTCATGAACTATAAGTCAGATAACCAACCTACAGCACTACACTAAACTTCACTTGCATCATCCTTGAGGTAGAGAGAAACATGGTAATACTTTCACGGATTGCACATCAAGGAAGATAGAACGCTTGCTTTGTTATCCAACTTTATCTTGTGTCCTTTCGGTCATCCTGTGAACCCCGTTCATTGCTGCTCGCAGCTATATTTATTTGAAAGAAATATAAAGTATACAGTGGGGAGAACAAGAACAATAAAATGCAGATTAATTACTTAAAAATCATACAATGTGATTTTCTGGATTTTTGTTTTAGATTCCGTCTCTCACAGTTGAAGTGTACCTATGATACAAATTACAGACCTCTACATGCTCTGTAAATAGAAAAACCTGCAAAATCGGCAGTGTATCAAATACTTGTTCTCCCCACTGTGTGTGTGTGTGTGTGTGTGTGTGTGTGTGTGTGTGTGTGTGTGTGTGTGTGTGTGTGTGTGTGTGTGTGTGTGTGTGTGTGTGTGTGTGTGTGTGTGTGTGTGTGTGTGTGTGTGTGTGTGTGTGTGTGTGTGTGTGTGTGTGTGTGTGTGTGTGTGTGTGTGTGTGTGTGTGTGTGTGTGTGTGTGTGTGTGTGTGTGTGTGTGTGTGTGTGTGTGTGTGTGTGTGTGTGTGTATGTGTGTATGTATGTATGTATGTATGTATGTATATACTCCTGAGTGGCGCAGTGGTCTAAGGCACTGCATCGCAGTGCTAACTGTGTCACTAGAGATCCTGGTTCGAATCCAGGCTCTGTCGCAGCCGGCCGCGACCGGGAGACTCATGGGCGGCGCACAATTGGCCCAGCGTCGTCCAGGGTAGGGGAGGGAATGGTCGGCAGGGATGTAGCTCAGTTGATAGAGCATGGCGTTTGCAACGCCAGGGTTGTGGGTTCGATTCCCACAGGGGGCCAGTATAAAAATATATATATATATATATATATATATATATATGTAAGTCGCTCTGGATAAGAGCGTCTGCTAAATGACTAAAATGTAAATGTATGTAAATGTAATATATATATATATATATACACACAGGTAAAAGTCAGTAAATTAGAATATTTTGAAAAACTTGATTTATTTCAGTAATTGCATTCAAAAGGTGTAACTTGTACATTATATTTATTCATTGCACACAGACTGATGCATTCAAATGTTTATTTCATTTAATTTTGATGATTTGAAGTGGCAACAAATGAAAATCCAAAATTCCGTGTGTCACAAAATTAGAATATTACTTAAGGCTAATACAAAAAAGGGATTTTTTAGAAATGTTGGCCAACTGAAAAGTATGAAAATGAAAAATATGAGCATGTACAATACTCAATACTTGGTTGGAGCTCCTTTTGCCTCAATTACTGCATTAATGCGGCGTGGCATGGAGTCGATGAGTTTCTGGCACTGCTCAGGTGTTATGAGAGCCCAGGTTGCTCTGATAGTGGCCTTCAACTCTTCTGCGTTGTTGGGTCTGGCATTCTGCATCTTCCTTTTCACAATACCCCACAGATTTTCTATGGGGCTAAGGTCAGGGGAGTTGGCTGGCCAATTTAGAACAGAAATACCATGGTCCGTAAACCAGGCACGGGTAGATTTTGCGCTGTGTGCAGGCGCCAAGTCCTGTTGGAACCTGAAATCTCCATCTCCATAGAGCAGGTCAGCAGCAGGAAGCATGAAGTGCTCTAAAACTTGCTGGTAGACTGCTGCGTTGACCCTTGATCTCAGGAAACAGAGTGGACCGACACCAGCAGATGACATGGCACCCCAAACCATCACTGATGGTGGAAACTTTACACTAGACTTCAGGCAACGTGGATCCTGTGCCTCTCCTGTCTTCCTCCAGACTCTGGGACCTCGATTTCCAAAGGAAATGCAAAATTTGCTTTCGTCAGAAAACATGACTTTAGACCACTCAGCAGCAGTCCAGCTCTTTTTTTCCTTAGCCCAGGTGAGACGCTTTTCGCGCTGTTTCTTGGTCAACAGTGGCTTGACACGAGGTATGCGGCAGTTGAAACCCATGTCTTTCAAGCGTCTCTTGGTGGTGGATCTTGAAGCCCTGACTCCAGCAGCTGTCCACTCCTTGTGAATCTCCCCCACATTTTTGAATGGGTTTTTTTTCACAATCTTGACTAGGGCGCGGTGATCCCTATCGCTTGTACACTTTTTCTGACCACAGTTTTTCCTTCCCTTTGCCTCTCTATTAATGTGTTTGGACACAGAGCTCTGAGAACAGCCAGCCTTCTGCAATAACCTTTTGTGTCTTTCCCTCCTTGTGCAATGTGTCGATGGTCACCTTTTGGACAGCTGTCAAATCTGAAGTCTTCCCCATGTTTGTGTAGGCTTCAGAACTGGACTGAGAGACCATTTAAAGCCCTTTGCAGGTGTTTTGAGTTAATCAGCTGATTATTTTGTGGCACCAGGTGTCTTCAAAATGTAACCCTTACACAATATTCTAATTTTGTGACACACGGAATTTTGGATTTTCATTTGTTGCCACTTCAAATCATCAAAATTAAATGAAATAAACATTTGAATGCATCAGTCTGTGTGCAATGAATAAATATAATGTACAAGTTACACCTTTTGAATGCAATTACTGAAATAAATCAAGTTTTTCAAAATATTCTAATTTACTGACTTTTACCTGTATATATATATATATATATATATATATATATATATATATATATATATATATATATATATATATATATATATATATATATATATATATATATATTCTGCCAAGAAACGATTTTGGCAATTATGTCCTTTTTCTAATTACCCAGAGTCAGATGAACTATTGGATACCATTTTTATGTCTCTGCGTGCAGTTTGACGGTAGTTTCGCGAGCCATTGCTAAGTAGCGTTAGCGCAATGAACGGAAGTCTATGGGGAGTCTATGGGGCGCTGTTCTTGAGGGAGCGTGCAATTGGCATGCTGACTGCCAGAATATCCACCAGCGCTGTTGCCAGAGAATTAATGTTCATTTCGCAACGTCGTTTTTTGAGAATTTGGCAGTATGTTCAACCTCAGACCACGTGTATAGCGTCGTGTATGCGAGCGTTTTGCTGATGTCAACGCTGTGAACAGAAGGCCCCATGGTGGCGGTGGGGTTATGGTATGGTATGGGCAGGCATAAGCTACGGACAACGAACACACTTGCATTTTATCAATGGCAATTTGAATGCACAGAAATACCGTGAAGAGATCCTGAGGCCCATTGTGAGGCCCATTTTCTTTAAGGTATCTGTGACCAACAGATGCATATCTGTATTCCCAGTCATGTGAAATCCATAGATTAGGGCCTAAGGAATTTATTTCAATTGGCTGATTTCCTCATATGAACTGTAACTCAGTAAAATCTTAGAAATTGCTGCATGTTGCATTTATATTTTTGTTCAGTATAGAAAAAAGGCTTGATTACCAAAATCTCAGACTATCCCTTTAAAGAGCAGAGTGAAAAGATACAACGCATATTTTGTAGAAAACAGAGTGAACAGTAGGCGAATGAGAGCCACGAGCGTACAAACACTGCTTGCTCCTCACCATCTCCCTACAGTGGCGTTCATCAGCTATATTTCAGATGGTGTCAACGTAATTTAATTTTCATGCATTTTGTTGTAGAATGTCCTTTTAAAAAGTCACCAGAAGTAACCTTCTCACAGTCGTTCTACAAAAAAAAAAGATCCATGAGGGGCTTGCCCCCGGACCCCCCAAGAAATCAGCTACCTTTCCCACCGCTGCTGAAAACAATCCTAGGGGAAACACTGACATTCACATAGATACAGGCACACACCCACAATACCCACCACCACACAAACCCCAAAGGCAGACAGACACACTTGAACAAGCTCATACAACTGTACTGTTCCTGTACAGAACAGATTAGAGGTACAGTAGCTACAAATACTATAGCTTGGGCCAGGGGCGAACTGGGAATTTATTTGGGCCCTAAGCCTACCTAGCATCACTGGGAGCAGAAGACCAGGGGACCACACTGTCAGTGCTGGGCCCATGCAACACCCTAGGCTAACACTATTTTAAAGGGTCCTTAACAAACCATTTATAATGGCATTTATAAATGGATTTACAAACTGTTTGTTCACCATGTATTAATCATTACTCCCATATTTGTAAATGTTAGTAAGCTAGTTATTCACACATGTATATCTATAGTTCCTTAAACATCCTGTGTTGTGTGCTTGTTCTATTACCAGGTACTGCAGGAATGTCTACCAATGGCATGCTCATCTCTTTGTGAGAAATTTCACTGGTCACCCAAAACCAAGCGTTGAAACCGGTTCAGGGAACCCAAACCAAATATGAAAGTGATCTATACTGTTCTGGAACAGAACAGTTATTTTAAAAGCATGGGAACCGATTAATAAACGTTATTTTACGTTGCAGCAATTTTTTTCCAGTCCCACAAAAATCGCAACAAAGCGCCTATGCAAAGCCCTCACTCTGTCAAACGTATTCCAGCGTCTGCCTGCTAGATGGAAATATTTGCCAGTGGGTGTGTGTAGACTACCTGCCCCTCCCCTCTGAAGCGTAGGTTACTGTAGCCTACTGACGACCTTACAAGCGGAATTCAGAAATTGGGGAGAGATGTTTAATTAGAGAAGAATGGATTTACTTTTTCAATGCTAGTTAAGGATACTATAGTTATCACATTTGCTCTGGTCCAACTTTAAACCAGCTCGGCAATTCAAAGACATTCATTCAAAGTTCCTCCATAGAAGCCGCTCCTCCGAATGTATTCAGATAACGCATGTCACAACAAGATGCCCAGCGCTTCAAGGCAAGCTTCCTCCATCCTCACCCTCAAAATATCAGTTGCCTCTCACACCCTACACTGTGACTGGTAGCACAGTGTCTGTGTTTGTCTTTCATTATGATTAAACCATGCTGTTACGGCAAAATACACATTTCCTCTTAATGACTTTCCTATACAGTTTAAATAGCTTACCCGCTCCACAGCAAGCTGCTCTATCCGCACTGATTGGTGAAGTAATTTAATGTCGAGCTAAATGTACAAAATATATATAAACTCAGCAAAAAAAGAAAAGTCCCTTTTCAGGACCCTGTCTTTCAACAATAATTTGTAAAAATCCAAATAACTTCACAGATCTTAATTGTAAAGGGTTTAAACACTGTTTCCCATGCTTGTTCAAATGAACCATAAACAATTAATGAACATGCACCTGTGGAACGGTCGTTAAGACACTAACAGCTTACAGACGGAAGGCAATTAAGGTCACAGTTATGAAAACTTAGGACACTAAAGAGGCCTTTCTACTGACTCTGAAAAACCCCAAAAGAAAGGTGCCCAGGGTCCCTGCTCATCTGCGTGAAAGTGCATTAGGCATGCTGCAAGGAGGCATGAGGACTGCAGATGTGGCCAGGGCAATACATTGCAATGTCCGTACTGTGAGACGCCTAAGACAGCGCTACAGGGAGACACGTGTAACAACACCTGCACAGGATCGGTACATCCGAACATCACACCTGCGGGACAGGTACAGGAAGGCAACAACTGCCTGAGTTACACCAGGAACGCACAATCCCTCCATCAGTGCTCAGACTGTCCGCAATAGGCTGAGAGAGGCTGGACTGAGGGCTTGTAGGCCTGTTGTAAGGCAGGTCCTCACCACACATCACCGGCAACAACGTTGCCTATGGGCACAAACCCACCGTCGCTGGACCAGACAGGATTGGCAAAAAGTGATCTTCACTGACGAGTTGCGGTTTTGTCTCACCAGGGGTGATGGTCGGATTTGCATTTATCGTCGAAGGAATGAGCGTTACACCGAGGCCTGTACTCTGGAGCGGGATCGATTTGGAGGTGGAGGGTCCGTCATGGTCTGGTGCGGTGTGTCACAGCATCATCGGACTGAGCTTGTTGTCATTGCAGGCAATCTCAACGCTGTGCGTTACAGGGAAGACATCCTCCTCCCTCATGTGGTACCCTTCCAGCAGGCTCATCCTGACATGACCCTCCAGCATGACAATGACACCAGCCATACTGCTCGTTCTGTGTGTGATTTCCTGCAAGACAGGAATGTCAGTGTTCTGCCATGGCCAGCGAAGAGCCCGGATCTCAATCCCATTGAGCACTTCTGGGACCTGTTGGATCGGAGGGTGAGAACTGGCAAATCTGGTGCAGTCCATGAGGAGGAGATGCACTGCAGTACTTAATGCAGCTGGTGGCCACACCAGATACTGTGGTCCTCTGTAGCTCAGCTGGTAGAGCACGGCGCTTGTAACGCCAAGGTAGTGGGTTCGATCCCCGGGACCACCCATACACAAAAAATGTATGCACGCATGACTGTGAGTCGCTTTGGATAAAAGCGTCTGCTAAATGGCATATTATTATTATTATTATTATTATTATACTGACTGTTACTTTTGAACCCCCCTTTGTTCAGGGACACATTATTCAATTTCTGTTAGTCACATGTCTGTGGAACTTGTTCAGTTTATGTCTCAGTTGTTGAATCTTGTTATGTTCATACAAATATTACACATGTTAAGTTTGCTGAAAATAAACGCAGTTGACAGTGAGGACGTTTATTTTTTTGCTGAGTTTATTTCTGAGGTTTAAAAAAGGACAGAAAGGAACGATATAATCCAGTACTTTTTGGAGGTTCGAACCGGTTCAGAACTTTATTTTACCTGTCGGAACAGTGGAACAGAACGAAAAAATTATAATTGTTCCGTTCCAAACAGAGCGACTGGAAAATAATTTTGGTTCCAACCCCTGCTCAAAACATTTATAAAGTATTTATAAAGTATAAATAGCACTTGCTTTAGATTAGGGACTGTAAAAATACTTTACTAATGATTAGTAAATGATATATTAAATGTGGGAGTAATGATTCATAAATGGTTTATTACGGACCCTTAAATAAAGTTACCCATTGTAGTTGTGAATGAATAAACACATATTAGACAAAGAAAATCACTGAATAAATACCTTATAAGTGACCATTGGCTTATAATCAGGGATGGCGCGTACGGCCGCGGCCCCCCTTTTGTAGGCCTGCGGACCAATTAAAAAAATATGGATGTGAATACACAGACCCATGAGCCACTGCGGCCCCTCATGATGAGTTCAGTTTGTTTGTGGCCCCCACCCCCATCAAAGTTGCCCATCCCTGGCTTATATAATACCTTACAACAGCCTAACTACATATTTCAAATTAGTGCCTGTCATGTGTTCCCCCTGCCCACTTAGCGAAGTGTTTAAATATTAGGCTACATGTAATTCAATAGAAGAAAACAAAGAGAGAGAAGGAGAGAGAGAGACTGCCAGTTCTTTAATGTTTTGGCTGTATAATACAGCCAATGGCTACATTAATGAACTGGCACTCTCCCCCTCTCTCTCTGTTTACTTCTATTGAATTCAATATAAAACCTTCTGTGTTTGTCATAGAATGATGCCGGAACTAGTTTATCTGGCTGAAGAGACAGAACTTTTAGAGGGGGGGGGGGGATAAGTTGGTTAATTTCACACATTTAGCAGCGTCCGCCTCCATTATCCACGATCCATTATCTGAGCTGACTGATGACAGTGTCTCTCTTTGCTGATGCGTGTTTGACTTTGAATGTGCATTTTTGCGCAGCCTCAGCTCAGCCAATCAGATTTACCGGGCTGGCCCATCTTGGTGGGTAATTCACCAGATGCAACTTATATTACAGCAGCCATCTTGTACTGAGGTAAAGGACACAGCTTGTACTGATGATCTCTAATGCTGATCTAATCTCTCATGGACAGATTCAAATAACATAAATGGTATCGTAGCGTCTGTCAACAGATTGAGATGCCACGATTAACAGGATCTTTGCTCTGGTATGCAGATTTTTTTAATCACCGATCATTTGCATAAATCATGATTTTGCAGGTGCTCGCATCTTTCAAATTTCGGAATGGGAGGGGACATTTTGCCCATTGACTTGCCTGAAACTTGCAGAGAATTTCCGTTTAGGGGGGTGGAGACTTCGCAAATCGCATTAATATCTTTCTCTCAACATCTCAGCCAGAACTTGATCAAGCATCCGAGGCAATTACGCAATATTTTAATTCTGGGAATGCAGCAGAGCTAACTCTAATCTAATAATTACATGTCTGACAGAGCAGATGACATGACACGACTTTTGCCCCAGTTCAAACACAAAGGTTAATTTCTTGACCAATGAGGTCTTGAGGTCGTCACTGGTGACAACATCATCAATAACGGTTCGGACAGCGATGACCCAGCATGCTTTGCTCTCGCCACTTAAACGATGAGTGAACGACCGGCCTCTCTCATTAGTGACAAGCTGCTTCTTCGCAGGAAAGCGAGCGCCGTAGATTCCCCTCCCCGCTTTACAATGCTCGCTGCTGCGTTGTTAATTGACTGCCACTTTGAAAAGTCTATCAAATTGCGTTTTGGTTATTGTGTTAACCGTCTCCACGCTGTCGAAAGGGTTTTAAGGAGGTCACAACAACAACATCAATAACGGTTTGGACAGTGATGACCCAGCATGCTTTGCCCTGGCCACTTAGACGATGAGTAAACGGCTGGCGTCACAGAAACAAACTGCCTTTCTCATTAGCGACAAGCTGCATCTTCGTCAGATAGCGAGCACCGTAGATTCCCCTCCCTGCTCTGCGATGCTCGCAGCTACCGCATCGTTAATTGACTGCCATTTTAAAAAGTCAATCTAATTGTGTTTTGGTTATTTTGTTAATAGTCTTGACTCTGTGGAAAGGGAGGCCCACCCTCCCCGAGAGAGAGCGGATCTCACAGGCAATTAATTTGCCTCTCCGCCATAATGTAATGCAAGGCAGCAGATGACTAATGACAAATGTTAAAGTGGGTCAAATCAATTATTCCTCTGTCTAGTGCTGAAGACAAACGCTGTCATGGTGCTTCAACCTCAAACGTAGCGTAGACTCGTCTCGTCTCATACTGTACAAACAGAGGAGGAAGGGTAGGGATGGCTGGTGATTGATCAAGCACCCTGAATAAGGCTTTAAACAATGTGTTGGTTTTTAATGACATTTTTCCATTCAAGTTCAATTTTCTTCCAAGAGTGTCTGCATGTCATATCTAGGGTGGAAGGGCGTTACTGTGCTCCATAATCAGACCACAGAGATGGCTGACGACTACGAGGTCGGTGATTGATCATATGAATATGGCTGTGTATGTATACATGAGTCTCTGCGATGATAGCCATGTTGTTGGTTTTCTACTACGCAGGCAACGTGTTTCCTAACTAACCAACATGTCTGGAATCCCAGTCAAGAATCCAGCAATACAATCTAGGCTACAGTGAACCATGATTAAACTTTACTGTGCGTCTACAATGTATTCTGATGGGAGAAGAACCAGACCCACACAACATTCTGCCGGCAATAAAAAGCTTTCGGAACAAAGCTAAGTATCATAGGAAACAAAAGCAAGGCCAGAGTTGCCAGTGTGTATTGTATTCAGTTTAAACAGTACATTGTAAGTGACTGGGATTGAGGTTAGTGATACTGTTTGGGTCTTTCTAGAAATAAATGGGACCAATGTGTTACATTGGGATCAAAATGTTAAAATGGATTGAAACAAAAACAAAAAGCATTTTCATGCAGTTCCACGTGTACTTAGAGGAATAATATATCAAATTGTCCCATAACTCCACCTTTACAACAACATAGGCCTAGGACTATACATCCTTTAAGTAGGTTTCATACAGACATTGGCAAGTCAAATTCAAGGACTTTCAAGGACTTTTTAAAGCACTTCACTGTAATTTTCAACGACCTCAATGTTACACAATTGTATAATTTCTATACAGTAATTCTAAATATAGGGCATAATATAGAAAAAAAAGACTCATGCATTTTTTAGGCCTTGCCAATGTATTGATATTCAAATTATTATTACATTCAAAAATGTGAGAATAATGTGGAGATTCCTTGACTAAATAGATTGGATGCATGCATAGTGATTTTTCTGTAGCCTATGTGGCCGATTTAGGCACACATAATTAAGCCATGAATAGCGGTAGCATTAATCTCACCATCACTGTTTTTATAATGGAAAAGTGACCAAAACCAGGTTCCTTTTTTAATGGAAGGATTTGTATGGAAAGTCTAATTGTAGCCAACATTAGATGTTGTCATCCTCATAATAACCGGACGCGGTTTTTACCGCAACACCTTTCACTTGAAGCGGCGGATACAAACGACCACAAAAACGGATCAAAAATGAAATCACGAATACTTATAAGGGAGTAGGAGAACTTATAAATTGGCTACAATAATTACAAGGACTTTCCAAGAAATTTCCTATTTAAGGTAAACCTATTCCAGTACTTGAATTTCTGAGCTCCAAATTCAAATTCAAGCTCCTTGTATTGTTTAAAATTGAATGGTGTAACATGGAAAACTGTACTTGTCATGTTATTTCATTACCAGATCATATTGTGAATAAGGCCACTAGGCTATGTAATTTGTTGTCATTATATCCAGAATAATTAATAGAACAGCGTAGGTGTTGCGCAATAGTCTATCCTAATTTTGAATTCTGTAAAGTGAGTGTGGAAGAGGATAAAACATTTTCGTTGTCTATCAACAATGACAAGTCACCTGGGTCTGACAACTTGGATGGAAAATTACTGAGGATGATACTTCCACTCCTATTTGCCATCTCTTCAACCTAAGCCTACAGGAAAGTGTGTGCCCTCAAGCCTGGAGGGAAGCAGAATTCATTCTGCTACCCAAGAAGAGCAAAGCACCCTTTACAGGCTCAAACAGCCAACCTGTGTTTGACCAGATACAATGCTATTTCACAGTAAACAAATTAACAACAGATTTTCAGCACGCTTACAGGGAAGGGCATTCAACATGTACGGCACTTACACAAATGACTAATGATTGGCTAAGAGAAATGGATCATAAAAAGATTGTGGGAGCTGTTTTGTTAAGACTTCAGCGCAGCTTTTGACATTATCGATCATAATCTGCTGCTGGAAAAACTTGTGTTATGGCTTTACATCCCCTGCTATATTGTGGATCGAGAGTTACCTGTTTAACAGAACACAGAGGGTGTTCTTTACCTGGATTATGTTGGAGAGGCTTCCATTAGAGTCAGGCATTCCCCAGGGCAGCTGTTTAGGCCCCTTACTTTTTAAAATCTTTACTAACAACATGCCACTGGCTCTGAGAAAAACCAAATACATTTAAACTCAGTTTCTCACAATTCCTGACATTTAATCCAAGTAAAAATTCCTTGTCTTAGGTCAGTTAGGATCACCACTTTATTTTAAGAATGTGAAATGTCAGAATAATAGTAGAGAGAATGATTTATTTCAGCTTTTATTTCTTTCATCACATTCCCAGTGGGTCAGAAGTTTACATACACTCAATTAGTATTTGGTAGCATTGCCTTTAAATTGTTTAACTTGGGTCAAACATTTCGGGTAGCCTTCCACAAGCTTCCCACAATAAGTTGGGTGAATTTTGGCCCATTCCTCCTGACAGAGCTGGTGTAACTGAGTCAGGTTTGTAGGCCTCCTTGCTCGCACACGCTTTTTCAGTTCTGCCCACAAATGTTCTATAGGATTGAGGTCAGGGCTTTGTGATGGCCACTCCAATACCTTGACTTTGTTGTCCTTAAGCCATTTTGCCACAACTTTGGAAGTATGCTTGGGGTCATTGTCCATTTGGAAGACCCATTTGCGTCAAAGCTTTAACTTCCTGACTGATGTCTTGAGATGTTGCTTCAATATATCCACATCATTTTCCTTCCTCATGATGCCATCTATTTTGTGAAGTGCACCATTCCCTCCTGCAGCAAAGCACTCCCACAGCATGATGCTGCCACCCTCGTGCTTCACGGTTGGGATGGTGTTCTTCGGCTTGCAAGCCACCCCCTTTTTCCTCCAAACACAACAATTCTATTTTTGTTTCATCGAACCAGAGGACATTTCTCAAAAAAGTAAGATCTTTGTCCCCATGTGCAGTTGCAAACCGTAGTCTGTCTTTTTTATGGCGGTTTTGGAGCGGTGGCTTCTTCCTTGCTGAGCGGCCTTTCAGGTTATGTCGATAGAGGACTCATTTTACTGTGGATATAGATACTTTTGTACCTGTTTCCTCCAGCATCTTCACAAGGTCCTTTGCTGTTATTCTGGGATTGATTTGCATTTTTTGCACCTTCCTGAGCGGTATGACGGCTGCGTGGTCCCATGGTGTTTATACTTGCGTAGTATTGTTTGTACAGATGAACGTGGTACCTTCAGGCATTTGGAAACTGCTCTCAAGGATGAACCAGACTTGTGGAGGTCTAAAAAAAAAATTCTGAGGTCTTCTTTGGATTTTCCCATGATGTCAAGCAAAGAGGCACTGGGTTTGAAGGTACGCCTTGAAATACATCCACAGGTACACCTCCAATTGACTCAAATTATGTCAATTAGCCTACCAGAAGCTTCTAAAGCTATGACATCATTTTCTGGAATTTTCCAAGCTGTTTAAAGGCACAGTCAACTTAGTGTGTAAACTTCTGACCCACTGGAATTGTGATACAGTGAATTATAAGTGAAATAATCTGTCTGTAAACAATTGTTGGAAAAATGTATTGTGTCATGCACAAAGTAGATGTCCTAACCAACTTGCCAAAACCATAGTTTGTTAACAAGAAATGTGTGGAGTGGTTGAAAAACGAGTTTTAAATGACTCCAACCTAAGTGTATGTAAACTTCCGACTTCAACTGTATGTGGATGACTCAACACTATACACGTCAGCTAGTGAAATCACTGCAACACTTAAAGAGCTGCAGTCAGTTTCAGAATGGGTGGCAAGAAATAAGTTAGTCCAAAATATTTCAAAAACTAAAAGCATTGCATTTCAGACAAATCATTCACTAAACCCTAAATCTCAACTCAATCTTGTAATGAATAATGTGGAAATTTAGCAAGTTGAGGAGAATAAACTACTTGGAGTAACCCTGGATTGTAAACTTTTATGGTCAAAACATATTGATGAAACAGTAGCTAAGATGGGGAGAGGTCTGTCCATAATAAAGCGTTGATCTGCCTTCTTAACAACGCTATCAACAAGGCAGGTCCTACAGGCCCTAGTTTTGTCGCACCTGGACTACTGTCCAATTGTGTGGTCAGTTGCCACAAAGAAGGACTTAGGAAAATTACAATTGGCCCAGAACAGGACAGCACAGCTGGCACTTAAATGTACATGGAGAGCTAACAATAGTAATATGCATGTCAATCTCTCCTGGCTCAAAGTAGAGGAGATAGACTTCATCACTACTTGTTTTTGTGAGAAGTATTGACATGTTGAATGCACCGAGCTGTCTGTTTAACTACTAGCACACAGCTCAGACACCAATGCATACCCCACAAGACATGCCACCAGAGGTCTCTTCACAGTCCCCAAGTCCAGAACAGACCATGGGAGGCGCACAGTACTACATAGAGCCATGACTACATGGAACTCTATTCTACATCAAGTAACTCATACAAGCAGTAAAATCACATTTAAAAATACAAATTATGGAACAGCGGGGACTGTGAAGAGACACACACAATAACAAACACTTTACACATGGATTTTGTGTTGTAGATATGTGGTAGTAGAGTAGGGGCCTGAGGGCACACACTTAATGTGTTGTGAAATTTGTTGTGAAATGTAATGTAATGTTTTTAAAATCGTATATAACTGCCTTAATTTTGCTGGATCCATAATAAACCCCAGGAAGAGTAGCTGCTGCCTTGGCAGGAACTAATGGGAATCCATAATAAACCCCAGGAAGAGTAGCTGCTGCCTTGGCAGGAACTAATGGGGATCCATAATAAAACCCAGGAAGAGTAGCTTCTGCCTCGGCAGGAACTAAATGGGGATCCATAATAAATACAAATACACAATTGCGCACAGTAGACTCGGTTTCCAATCCAAGGTACAAAAACATGAACACGTTACCTTGATGTTTCTCTGATAAATGTAACGAGACCCTGCTGTAAATCAAGCAGACAACAGATGATCAACATCAATTCATTAGGGATACTAGATCCAACGTGGAACCAGGCACAACTGTCTTCACCGGCGCAACGAATGAGACACCAAAATAGTCTGGATATTCCTCGCAAACAACTTTTTTCCAGCACTTGGCTGTTGTTGCATCGCATGTGCTATCACAACAGCTGTTAGTCACTTGACTGTCATTCAGAAAATTCCTTCTTGGATCAGATGATGATGTGTGAAAATATCACGGCATAACTAATCAGCTGGACACCAAATACGCATCCAACAAGTATTATGCATCATTATTGAAGAACCATGTTAATGACAGCATCGATTTAGGTTTTAAGTATCAAGTTAAGGTGACTCTTTCACAATCGCATTTATTATTTAGGATTTTTGTGCCCAAGAAAACTGTTTTCACCCCGTAACATAAGGAGACGCGAAATATTATGTAGTTACACTGCATATCTGAGATCTCTATACAAAAAACAGTCCGACAGTTAGATCCAGGATTCTTACAGGGTTCAAGTTCAATGTCTAATTTAACTGATTAATGCTTATTTTTAAACTGGGTGGTTCGAACTCTGAATGCTGATTTGCTGACAGCCGTGGTATATCAGACCATATACCACGGGTATGACAAAACATTAATTTTTACTGTCCTAATTACGTTGGTAACCAGTTTATAATAGCAATAAGGCACCTCGGGGTTTGTGGTATATGGCCAATTTACCACAGCTAAGGGCTGTATCCAGGCACTCCGCGTTGTGTCGTGCTTAAGAACAGCCCTTAGCCGTGGTATATTGGCCATACACCTCACCTCCTCGTGCCTTATTGCTTAACATATGATATAATGACAACTTACATTGCCACCTAAGCAAGGACAGAAAAGTAATGTTTTATGTCACACGATTTTTGACAAATCCGTCAAGACACCAACCATGATTAAGCATTAAACACATTTTTAAATCAGCTTGTGAATTTTATTGAATATACAGTGGGGGAAAAAAGTATTTAGTCAGCCACCAATTGTGCAAGTTCTCCCACTTAAAAAGATGAGGCCTGTAATTTTCATCATAGGTACACGTCAACTATGACAGATAAAATGAGAAAAAAAAATCCAGAAAATCACATTGTAGGATTTTTAATGAATTTATTTGCAAATTATGGTGGAAAATAAGTATTTGGTCAATAACAAAAGTTTCTCAATACTTTGTTATATACCCTTTGTTGGCAATGACACAGGTCAAACGTTTTCCGTAAGTCTTTCCAAGGTTTTCACACACTGTTGCTGGTATTTTGGCCCATTCCTCCATGCAGATCTCCTCTAGAGCAGTGATGTTTTGGGGCTGTCGCTGGGCAACACGGACTTTCAACTCCCTCCAAAGATTTTCTATGGGGTTGAGATCTGGAGACTGGCTAGGCCACTCCAGGACCTTGAAATGCTTCTTACGAAGCCACTCCTTCGTTGCCCGGGCGGTGTGTTTGGGATCATTGTCATGCTGAAAGACCCAGCCACGTTTCATCTTCAATGCCCTTGCTGATGGAAGGAGGTTTTCACTCAAAATCTCACGATACATGGCCCCATTCATTCTTTCCTTTACACGGATCAGTCGTCCTGGTCCCTTTGCAGAAAAACAGCCCCAAAGCATGATGTTTCCACCCCCATGCTTCACAGTAGGTATGGTGTTCTTTGGATGCAACTCAGCATTCTTTGTCCTCCAAACACGACGAGTTGAGTTTTTACCAAAAAGTTATATTTTGGTTTCATCTGACCATATGACATTCTCCCAATCCTCTTCTGGATCATCCAAATGCACTCTAGCAAACTTCAGACGGGCCTGGACATGTACTGGCTTAAGCAGGGGGACACGTCTGGCACTGCAGGATTTGAGTCCCTGGCGGCATAGTGTGTTACTGATGGTAGGCTTTGTTACTTTGGTCCCAGCTCTCTGCAGGTCATTCACTAGGTCCCCCCGTGTGGTTCTGGGATTTTTGCTCACCGTTCTTGTGATCATTTTGACCCCACGGGGTGAGATCTTGCGTGGAGCCCCAGATCAAGGGACATTATCAGTGGTCTTGTATGTCTTCCATTTCCTAATAATTGCTCCCACAGTTGATTTCTTCAAACCAAGCTGTTTACCTATTGCAGATTCAGTCTTCCCAGCCTGGTGCAGGTCTACAATTTTGTTTCTGGTGTCCTTTGACAGCTCTTTGGTCTTGGCCATAGTGGAGTTTGGAGTGTGACTGTTTGAGGTTGTGGACAGGTGTCTTTTATACTGATAACAAGTTCAAACAGGTGCCATTAATACAGGTAACGAGTGGACGACAGAGGAGCCTCTTAAAGAAGAAGTTACAGGTCTATGAGAGCCAGAAATCTTGTTTGTTTGTAGGTGACCAAATACTTATTTTCCACCATAATTTGCAAATAAATTCATAAAAATCCTACAATGTGATTTTCAGGATTTTTTTTTCTCAATTTGTCTGTCATAGTTGACTTGTACCTATGATGAAAATTACAGGCCTCTCATCTTTTTAAGTGGAAGAACTTGCACAATTGGTGGCTGACTAAATACTTTTTTCCCCCCACTGTAGCCATGCTCCCCCCTTATATCTTAATGTAATGACATGAAAAAAATTGCCAGATTATTATCATTGACTTATCAACAGCTGTAACAAGTTGTTGAGTGTAGGAAATCCTCACTGATACCTTAGTTTATAGAAAGACCCATTTACTTTAGCTAGGCAGAGTGGACATTAACTATTGATGCTCCCATCTGTTTAAAGAGGTTGGAGTGACATCCACTAGAGAAGATGAGAGGAAGAGAGGAGCTGGCTGTTTATACACCATACAACTGAAGTTCACACACTCCTCCTGTCCCGTTCACTCATCACGCGCCTTTTTAACAGTGGCTAAGAAAAAGCTTTTCATTTGGTATAAAGTGAAATGTGCTCTGATGCGCAATGTGCTCTGTCCCCGATGCAGAATGTGCTCTGTCCCCGATGCAGAATGTGCTCTGTCCCCGATGCAGAATGTGCTCTGTCCCCGATGCAGAATGTGCTCTGTCCCCGATGCAGAATGTGCTCTGTCCCCGATGCAGAATGTGCTCTGTCCCCGATGCAGAATGTGCTCTGTCCCCGATGCAGAATGTGCTCTGTCCCCGATGCAGAATGTGACTCAAGCTGCCGCAGCATCCTATTAGCAAGTGTAATTTAGACATTTCCTATTTTTAGAGAGAAGGGGGGGAAGAGAGAGGCACATGATAGAGAGAGAGACATGATAGAGAGAGAGACATGGAGAGAGCGAGACATGGAGAGAGAGACACGGAGAGAGCGAGAGAGAGACACGGAGAGAGTGAGAGAGACAGGGAGAGAGAGAGAGACACGAAGAGAGTGAGAGAGACAGGGAGAGAGAGAGACAGGGAGAGAGAGAGACAGGGAGAGAGAGAGAGAGAGAGAAACAGGGAGAGAGGGAGATAGAAAGAGGGAGAGGGGGACCAGAGCACATTCTGACAGAGAGAGGGGGGAGAGAGAGAGATGAGTGCTATCAGGGCTGGCAGAGGGCTGTGTGATATTCTAATGCTATCGCTAGGCTATTATGAGGACAAGGAATGTCTCTCAAACACACACACACACCATTTGATGGAAGACCTTTCCTGTCACTCTGGAGAGGGCCTTACACACACACTTATAATAATAATTAATAACAATAATAATTTGGTGGGTGCTTATATTTGTCCTATTTCACACATGTACAAGTGTGTATGAATACGCATGTGTGAATTGGAAATGTGTTTTTTTGCATATCCCAACTCTCCCCTCGGAGAGTGGTGTGTGTGTGCTGCCTGACAGTAGGTATGAATCTCAGACTACTAATGCATGTCCTCATCTAATAAAAGGTGTTATTTACTGGATCTGATGCTGCTGACCTGATTCTGCTGAACTGATGCTTCTGATCTGATCTGATGCTGCTGACCTGATCTGACCTGATGTGATCTGATGCGACCTGCTGATAGAACTTTCCTAAAACTTCTGTTTGCGGTCATCAGCCCGTTACATCACAAAGAGACGGGGAACGTCTGACAGCACCACGGTTCATTTAACGTCAACTGGCCTCTACAGAGAACGACATTTCCTTTTAAAAAGAAAACCTTTTGGTCTCCCCTCTTTGTGCGGATAAATAATGTATGAAGAGAAATTACACAGATCACTGTCTCTCTATGGAACAAAGGAAGGCTTAATAGAGAGACCACAGACAGAAGAAGCACAGTGGAGGGTTCAGGTGAGCCGTTTAAGGAAATACTACTCCACAGTAGTTTGTCCGGTCAGACCAAATATGAAATGATCAACAGGTTCCGAATAGAGGAGTCAGAGAGAGAAGAGGATGAATTTCTGGTCCCAATCATTACTGTCATTACTCAAAGGCAGTCTGAAATTTTGTGGTCAGTGGTTCTACAGCAAGGTCACAGCAAGGTCAGCAGAGCAAGATGTCTTTCCAAACTATTTAACACTGTACATCTCATTTCCTACGAGGACATTATGGTAAATCTACATTAGGGAGAGCTGTCAGGGCCCCTCTGCTCTGCTACCCAGGTTCATACAGGACAGGGCTCATACGGAGTCATGGAAACACTGCCATCTATGGGTTAAATCAAATCACATTTTATTGGCCACATGCGCCGAATACAACAGGTGCAGATATTAGTGAAACACTTACTTACAGCCCTTAACCAACAGTGCATTTATTTTTAATAAAAAAGTAAAATAAAACAAAAAAAGTGTTGAGAAAAAAAGAGCAGAAGTAAAATAAAATAACAGTAAGGAGGGTATATATACAGGGGGGTACCGGTGCATAGTCAATGTGCGGGGGCACCGGCTAGTTGAGGTAGTTGAAGTAATATGTACATGTGGGTAGAGTTAAAGTGACTATGCATAAATAATTAACAGAGTAGCAGCAGCGTAAAAAGATGGGGTGGGGGGGGCAGTGCAAATAGTCCGGGTAGCCATGCTTAGCTGTTCAGGAGTCTTATGGCTTGGGGGTAGAAGCTGTTGAGAAGTCTTTTGGACCTAGACTTGGCACTCCGGTACCGCTTGCCGTGCGGTAGCAGAGAGAACAGTCTATGACTAGGGTGGCTGGAGTCTTTGACCATTTTGAGGGCCTTCCTCTGACACCGCCTGGTATAGAGGTCCTGGATGGCAGGAAGCTTGTCCCCAGTGATGTACTGGGCCGTACGCACTACCCTCTGTAGTGCCTTGCGGTCGGAGGCCAAGCAGTTGCCATACCAGGCGGTGATGCAACCAGTCAGGATGCTCTCGATGGTGCAGCTGTATAATGTTTTGAGGATCTGAGGACCCATGCCGAATCTTTTCAGTCTCCTGAGGGGGAATAGGCTTTGTCGTGCCCTCTTCATGACTGTCTTGGTGTGTTTGGACCATGATAGTTCGTTGGTGATACCAAGGAACTTGAAGCTCTCAACCTGTTCCACTACAGCCCCGTCGATGAGAATGGGGGCTTGCTCAGTCCTCTTTTTTCCTGTAGTCCACAATCATCTCCTTTGTCTTGGTCACGTTGAGGAAGAGGTTGTTATCCTGGCACCACACGGCCAGGTCTCTGACCTCCTCCCTATAGGCTGTCTCATCGTTGTCGGTGATCAGGCCTACCACTGTTGTGTCGTCGGCAAACTTGATGGTGTTGGAGTCGTGCCTGGCCATGCAGTCATGGGTGAACAGGGAGTACAGGAGGGGACTGAGCACGCACCCATGAGGGGCCCCCGTGTTGAGGATCAGTGTGGCAGATGTGTTGTTACCTACCCTTACCACCTGGGGGCAGCCCGTCAGGAAGTCCAGGATCCAGTTGCAGAGGGAGGTGTTTAGTCCCAGGATCCTTAGCTTAGTGATGAGCTTTGAGGGCACTATGGTGTTGAATGCTGAGCTGTAGTCAATGAATAGCATTCTCACGTAGGTGTTCCTCTTGTCCAGGTGGGAAAGGGCAGTGTGGAGTGCAATAGAGATTGCATCATCTGTGGATCTGTTGGAGCGGTATGTAAATTTGAGTGGGTCTAGGGTTTCTGGGATAATGGTGTTGATGTGAGCCATGACCAGCCTTTCAAAGCACTTCATGGCTACAGATGTCAGTGCTACGGGTCGGTACTCATTTAGGCAGGTTATCTTAGTGTCCTTGGGCACGGGGACTATGGTGGTCTGCTTGAAACATGTTGGTATTACAGACTCAGTCAGGGACATGTTGAAAATGTCAGTGTAGACACTTGCCAGTTGGTCAGCACATGCTCGGAGTACACGTCCTGGTAATCCGTCTGGCCCTGCGGCCTTGTGAATGTTGACCTGCTTAAAAGTCTTACTCACATCGGCTACGGAGAGCGTGATCACATAGTCATCCGGAACAGCTGGTGCTCTCATGCATGCTTCAGTGTTGCTTGCCTCGAAGCGAGCATAGAAGTGGTTTAGCTCGTCTGGTAGGCTTGTGTCACTGGGAAGCTCGCGGCTGTGCTTCCCTTTGTAGTCTGTAATAGTTTTCAAGCCCTGCCACATACGACGAGCGTCAGAGACGGTGTAGTACGATTCAATCTTAGTCATGTATTGACTCTTTGCCTGTTTGATGGTTCGTCGGAGGGCATAGCGGGATTTCTTTTAAGGGTCCGGGTTAGAGTCCCGCTCCTTGAAAGCGGCAGCTCTACCCTTTAGCTCAGTGCGGATGTTTCCTGTAATCCATGGCTTCTGGTTGGGGTATGTACGTACGGTCACTGTGGGGACGACATCGTCGATGCACTTATTGATGAAGCCAGTGACTGATGTGGTGTACTCCTCAATGCTATCTGAAGAATCCCGGAACATGTTCCAGTCTGTGCTAGCAAAACAGTCCTGTAGCTTAGCATCTGCGTCATCTGACCACTTTTTTTTATTAACCGAGTCACTGGTGCTTCCTGCTTTAGTTTTTGCTTATAAGCAGGAATCAGGAGGATAGAGTTATGGTCAGATTTGCCAAATGGAGGGCGAGGGAGAGCTTTGTATGAGTCTCTGTGTGTGGAGTAAAGGTGGTCTAGAGTTTTTTTTCCTCTGGTTGCACATTTAACATGCTGGTAGAAATTAGGTAGAACGGATTTAAGTTTCCCTGCATTAAAGTCCCCGGCCACTAGGAGCGCTGCCTCTGGATGAGCGTTTTCCTGTTGACTTATACAGCTCATTCAGTGCAATCTTAATGCCAGCATTGGTTTGTGGTGGTAAATAGACAGCTATGAAAAATAGATGAAAACACTCTTGGTAAATAGTGTGGTCTACAGCTTATCATAAGATACTCTACCTCAGGCGAGCAAAACCTCGAGACTTCCTTAGTATTTGATTTTGTGCACCAGCTGTTGTTTACAAATATACACAGACTGCCACCACTTGTCTTAATGGAGTCAGCCGTTCTATCCTGCCGATGTAGCGTATAGCCCGCTAGCTGTATGTTGTCCATGTCTTCGTTCAGCCACGACTCGGTGAAACATAAGATATTACAGTTTTTAATGTCCCATTGGTAGGATAACCGTAATCTTAGGTCATCCAATTTTCCAATGATTGAAGATTGGCTAATAGGATTGATGGGAGCGGCAGTTTACTCGCTCGCCGTCGGATCCTTACAAGGCACCCCGACCTACGTCCACGATATCTCCGTCTCTTCCTCATGCGAATGACGGGGATTTGGGCCTTGTCGGGTGTCTGTAGGATATCCTTTGCGGCCGCCTCGTTGAAGAAAAATTATTAGTCCAATACGAGGGGAGTAATCGCTGTCCTGATATCCAGAAGCTCTTTTTGGTTATAAGAGACGATGGCAGAAACATTATGTACAAAATAAATTACAAATAACGCGGAAAAACACACATAATAGTACAATTGGTTAGATTCCTATCCTAGTGGTGTCTGGATGTGGGGTAGTCAAAAGTTTGGTATTTGATCCCATATTCGTAGCACACAATGGCTACATCAAGCTTGTGACTACAAACTTGTTGGATGCATTTGCTGTTTGTTTCAGATTATTTTGTGCCCAATAGACATGAATGGTAAATAATGTATTGTGTCATTTTGGAGTTACTTTATTGTAAATAAGAATATAATATGTTTCTGAACACTTCCAATAGCATGTCTTGGGTGTATGATTTTTGACCCTCTAACTTTTTTTTTTTTCCCCCTCGGGGGGATGGATCAGCTTAATATTGCAGATAGATTGTATCTTCTATCAATGTAATTGTCTGCATCACTTCCAATCCCCCATGTTTTTTTTATTTTTTATATATATATTCCCCTTTATTACTTTTCAACCCCACCATCCTTTCCCTACTTGGAGTAAATTAGTGAACAACAACGCCCAGGCCTCTACTTCCGGTCTATACTTACTATCTACACCTTATAGACAGAGTTAATTTTACAATAATTCTATATCTATCTATATATATATATATATATATATATATATATATATATATATATATACACATATATATACACACACATACACATATATATATATATACATACATATACATATACATATATATACATATATATACATATATACATACATACATACATACATACATACATACATACATACATACATACATACATACATACATACATACATACATACATACATACATACATACATACATACATACATACATACATACATACATACATACATACATACATACATACATACATACATACATACATACATACATACATACATACATATATATATATATATATATATATATATATATATATATATATATATATATATATATATTTGCTCCTAAACTTCTTCTACTCTCAACCTCTCCGATCATTTTCATGATGTCCATCCGGTTTGCTTCTAAATGCCATATCTTTCTAACTGTGCTCTTTCCCAAAAGCTCCCAACATACAACCTATATACTTATTATGGACACAGTATGCTTACATTATTAGCTATCTTTGTTATTATTTGTTGTTATTTGTTATTAGTCCCATCCTTCAACTCTATTCAATACCTCCCATCTATCTCTTAACACCATCCATATAGGATTTCTATTTGCCATATATATTTCAACCATACTGTGATGTTTTACAAAAGTTCTGAACCTTTCTATTCTCATTGCTTCTACAGATTGTGAATTAAAAATAAACATTTTTGCTAAAAGTATTATTATATTATTGATTGATTGACTATGACTTTTCAGATCACCCAGTAATGCTATCTGCAAGGTTAGTTCCAGGTAAATATTGCAATCCTTTAGCCATTCCTGGACCTGTGTCCAAAAACAAGCTACAAATGGACAGAACCAAAACAAATGATCTAATGATTCTATCTCTTCACAGCAAAATCTGCAGAGCTGGGAAGATTGTATCCCCCATATAAATAACATTCTATTGGTAGCAAGAATTTTATATAATAATTTAAATTGAAAGATTCTAATTTTTGAATCCGGTGTCGTTTTGCGTGTCAGTTCATAAACACTATGCCATGGGATCGGTACGTCAAAGATCTCTTCCCAACTATTTTGCAATCTATATGGGACTGCTGTCAATCCTTTGGTCCTTAAGTGAAACTGATATACTTTTTTATTTATCACAGTTTTCCTTAACCAATTATGTTCTTTAATGCAAGGCCGACAGACAAGTTCCTTACTTTCTCCCCCTTCAACTTTCCTCTTCCACTTTTGCGGTAAGGCTGCAATTATTTGGTTGTAATTTTGGGTAGAGCAGACATTTCCATATGTTTTTGTTAGCTGCATGTGCGACATAACTCCACCAGTCCTACCGATGATATCATTTACGAAGATTATACCTTTTTTAAACATTCTGTCAAAAAATAAAGGTTTTTTGTCAATTAGTATATTTGAATTTAACCACAATATTTGTTGCATTATTTGTTCTGTCGTTTCTGGAGGATTAAATTGAAATTGCAACCAACTTTCTATGGCTTGTTTTAGAAATAGTGACATTTGGGAGATTATTTCCTTTTCAAATAACTGAAAGTGAGAGGTTGTAATCTGAATAAAGGGAAAAAGGCCTTTCTTGAACAGTGGGTGAGACAATCTTACTAATTTGCTTGAGAACCAGTTCGGATTTAAGTATAACTTTTGGATGACTGAAGATTTTAGTGATAGGTCTAATGCTTTAATATTTAATAATTTCTGTCCTCCGAATTCATATTCATTATATAAATATGCTCTTTTAATTTTGTCTGGCTTGCCGTTCCAAATAAAATTGAATATTTTTTTCTCATATAATTTAAAAAACTGTTTGCTAGGCGTAGGCAAGACCATAAGCAAATAGGTAAACTGGGATAATACTAAAGAGTTAATCAGGGTGATTTTTCCACAAATTGACAGGTATTTTCCTTTCCATGGTAGTAAGATCTTATCTATTTTTGCTAACTTTCTATTAAAATTTATTGAAGTGAGATCATTTATTTCCTTTGGGATATGTATTCCGAGTATATCCACATCACCATCAGACCATTTTATTGGTAAACTACATGGTAATGTAAAAATTGTATTTTTTAGTGATCCAATACGTAATATAGTACATTTGTCATAATTTGGTTTTAATCCAGAGAGGTTAGAAAATGTATCTAGATCCTCTATGAGGCTGTGGAGGGATTCTAGTTGTGGATCTAAAAGAAAACATGAATCATCTGCGTACAATGACACCTTTGTTTTTAAGCCCTGTATTTCTAATCCTCTGATATTATTATTGGATCTGATTTTAATAGCTAACATCTCGATGGCCACAATAAATAGATATGCCGATAGTGGACAACCTTGTTTCACTCCTCTTGACAGTTTGAAACTTTCTGAGAAATAGCCATTATTTACTATTTTACACCTAGGGTTACTATACATGATTTTGACCCATTTTATAAGAGATTCTCCAAAATTGAAATGCTCCAGGCATTTATATATAAATTCCAGTCGAACTTTATCAAATGCCTTTTCGAAGTCTGCTATGAATAGCAGGCCTGGTTTCCCATATTTTCCATAGTGTTCTATTGTTTCCAATACTTGCCTTATATTATCTCCAATGTATCTTCCATGTAAAAAACCTGTCTGATTAGAATGAATAATATCCGACAATACCTTTTTAATTCTATGCGCTATACATTTTGCTAGGATTTTTGCATCACAACACTGAAGTGTAAGGGGCCTCCAATTTTGTAAATGGACTGGATCTTTATATTTTCCACTTGTATCCTGTTTCAGTAATAATGAGATCAGACCTTCTTCTTGAGTGTCAGATAATCTACCATTTACATAGGAGTGGTTAAAACATGCTAATAACGGTCCTCTTAGTATATCAAAAAAGGTTTGGTATACCTCGATTGGTATGCCATCCAACCCTGGAGTTTTCCCGGACTTAAAGTCTTTAATTGCATCCAGAAGTTCCTCCTCTGTAATTTCACCTTCACATGAGTCTTTCTGTGTGGCTGTTAATTTGACATTATCAATAGGAAAAAAATCTCTACAATTAGCTTCAGTTAGAGGAGATGGAGGCGACTGAAAAGAAAACATATGCTTAAAATACTTTGTTTCTTCCTTCAAAATATCATTAGGTGAATTATGGGTGACTCCGTCAATTGTAACCAGTTTCATTAAGTTCTTTTTGGTAGCATTCCTATGTTGAAGATTAAAAAAGAATTTTGTGCATTTTTCCCCATATTCCATCCAGTTTGCTTTATTTTTATAATATATTACACTTGATCTTTCTTGAATAAGTTTTTCCATTTCTTTTTGTTTTTCCTCTAATTTATTCTGAGCCTCTATGTTACAGTTTTTATTGCCATCTATCTGTTCTGTTAGACTTTCTATTTCCTTTCTTAGTATAAACTCTTTTGACCTAAATTGCTTTTGTTTTCGAGATGAGTACTGAATTGCATGGCCTCTAAAGGCACATTTAAAGGTGTCCCATACAATGAGGGGATTCGCTGTACCTATGTTATGTTGGAAAAAGTCAGTTATAAATTCCTTTGTTCTAATTATAAATAAATTATCATCTAATAGGCTTTGATTAAATTTCCAATATCCTCGCCCACGTGGAAATTCAGTCAGAGTAATGTATATGCCTATTATATGATGGTCCGACCGCATTCTGTCCCCTATCAACACTTTTTTTACTTTTGGTGCCAACGAGAATGAGATAAGAAAGAAGTCAAGACGACTAGCTTGATTCAGTCTCCGCCATGTATATCTCACTAGATCAGCATATTTAAGCCTCCATATATCTACTAGTTCTAATGTATCCATGACATTCACAATTTCCTTAAGAGCATGTGGGTGATTGTTTGTGGTGTGATTTCCTTTTCGGTCCATTGAGCTATTTAAAACAGTATTATAATCCCCCACCATAATAATATTGTCTTGAGTTGCTTGCAGGCTTGATAATTTATTATATATATTGTCAAAGAATTGTGGATCATCATTATTTGGTCCGTAAAGGTTAATGAGCCATATCTGTTTATGGTCCAATACCATATTTAAAATAATCCATCTACCTTGCGTATCTATTTGGACAATTTGCACATTCGGATCGAAATTACTATTAATTAATATCATCACCCCTTTTGAATTTCTTTGCCCATGGGAGAAGTATATTTCCCCCCCCCATTCTTTTTTCCACGCTACTTCATCTCGAATGAGTTTCCTGTATACAATAGATATTATATTCCTTCTCTTTGAGCCATGTAAATATTGTTCTTCTTTTGTTATTATCAGCTAAGCCATTACAATTATAACTGGCTATACTTATTTCACCATACACCATAATGAGATACAAGTTTCAAGTCTATTTATCATTATATATGTTTGTAAATTTACCAATAAAAAATAGCGTAATGATTGAGTGTCCATATAGCTGTACCGTGATATTTGCATTGCTACGGAGTAACCCTTCAATTGTTCTCCACTAATTCCCCCGCTAAAGCCCCTCCCCATCCCAAGTTGAGCCGTCATCCCAGTGATCAGCATCCCCCCCACGTCCCTCCGTATCCCTAAGGCCCCGAGAGACCCTCTAACTTTCTCACTCATCATAATATCAAAGGCTGCACTGAAATCTAACAAACAGCTCCCACAACCTTATTATACATTTCTTTCAGTCATTTGTGTCAGTGCAGTACATGGTGAGTGTCCTTCCCTATAAGCGTGGTGAAAGTCAGTTGTTAAATTGTTCACAGAGAAATAGCATAGTATCTGGTCAAACATGCATAAATATCCTACCTCTTAAAGATGCTAACCTCCCCTGTTAATGGTAATGGTGAGGGGTTAGCATGTTCTGGGGGTATGATATGTATGCCGCTGTAACTTTGTCACTCATCATTATTGACGAGTCATTTCCGTAATCATGGTAGCAGCCACATTAACGTAGAAGTGTTTAGAAACATATTCTATCCTTATTTACAGTAAAATCTCTCTCTCTCTCTCTCTCCCTCCCTCTCCAAGAGGTCGGCTTAAAGACAATCAAATAAATAAAAAACATTGAATCTCCCTACAACCACCATTACGTGTATTATTAATGCAGCCCATTTCAAACGGAGGACAGGGATTTCATGGGCCAGTTTCCAGTGTAGAATATTTCCAATCAGAGAGCTGATTTCTCCTATATCAAGTAATGCTTTTGAACTTGAAGCCAAGCTCACTCTTTCACTGTGCCTGGCACGGTATGAACATATGGCAATTTTTTTAGTTGGTGAACACAGCGGGAGTCTGGGAGCACAAGTCCACCGCTTTATTAAAAACTTCACACCATGAAACTCTCCAACTGAGATACGGTATCTTAATTATTTGGTTTCAGTCTTTAGTAGTTCTCTCGTAATCCCAGTTAAAAGACACACTGGTTTCCACATATTCTGTAAGGCCCTGAACATGGTGTGAAATACATTAACAGAATCCAGTTAAACGGAGCAAAATAATTATCCCCGTTCTGATGAGAAATCTGTTCTAATCCAACCCTTCATGACTTCTAAACCAAAGACCTTGGCTTGACGCCAGGCTATCAAACACTCAATTAAAACTGATAACACCATAACAAAACGTCAGGTTTAAAAATTCATAAACACAACAAGAGCTATTTTCCCAACAAAACACTGATCTGCTCAATGGAATAGTAACAAATAGAATTCTGGAACAGCCAGCAGATTTCCTGTTTCAGCATGACAATGCCCCTGTGCACAAAGCGAGGTTCATACAGAAATGGTTTGTCGAGATCGGTGTGGAAGAACTTGACTGGCCTGCACAGAGCCCTGACCTCAACTCCATCGAACACCTTTGGGATTAATTGGAACACCGAATGCGAGCCAGGCCTAATCGCCCAACATCAGTGCCCGACCTCACTAATGCTCGAGGCTGAATGGAAGCAAGTCCCTGCAGCAATGTTCCAACATCTAGTGAAAAGCCTTCCCAGAAGAGTGGAGGCTGTTGTAGCAGCAAAAGGGGGACCAACTCCATATTAATGCCCATGATTTTGGAATGAGATGTTCAACAAGCAGGTGTCCACATACTTTTGGTCATGTAGTGTATATGTAGTCATCTGTGGGGAAAAATATTTTATACAATATAGTTCAACAACCTGTGTTGCATCATAGTCCAGTCAGTTACCAAGGGATCATCAGGGAACAGTTATTTCAAATCAGCAGTGTTAGGTCAAACCAACAGAGGGGGGACGGACTGACTGATCCACACCTCTCAACCCTGTCATTAACTTCTGACTCACACCAGAGAGAGAGAGAGCGAGAGAGAGCGAGAGAGCGAGCGAGCGAGCGAAAGAAAGAGTGTGTGAGAATGACTGAGTGAGTGAGAGTAAGTGAGAAGGCTCTCCGCTCTGTTCAGGTTCAGTAAACATTTCCTTTCTGAGGTAAAGGTAGCAGGAAGTTAGTGATCAGAGGTAAAGGTAGCAGGAGTTTGGTGATCAGCGGTAGCAGGAAGTTAGTGATCAGAGGTAGCGGCCCCTCTAGCTCAGCTTTTTGTCAGCTCCTGAGCCTCAGCCAGCCAGCCTTTGAAGAACAAACGTCCCCCACTCCCCTAACACATGCAAAGAAAGACTCAGTTGTTTATGGAGGCGTCTTACGGTTATCACACCGCAAATGATTCTCCTAAGAGTAGACAATTTTTAGGAAGTATTTTTTTTAAAGCAATAAAAAAGGTACATAGAGTTTTGCTGGAGGAGATTTTTATATTTTAAGTGGCGCTTTCAAATAAGCCTTGAAGCAACTCTAAGCAATAGCCATCATCATAAGTGTGTCCACACTCCTTGCCTTTAAATCACTTTAGAAGTAGACTAAAGTGAATCCACAGGGAGGGGCAAGCAGCACGGTCTCTTCTTGATTTCATTATCACCTATCTCTGTATCCCTGGGAGACACATATTGGACCAGTTGGGCGCCGAGGCGAGCACCAATCGGCTTTGATTACTGTCTCCGCCCAGCCGAGCTGAGCCTCTGACGTCTCTGTGATATCACTAAGCCCCAACCACCTGGCGAGCCGGCCCAGGGTGCTTTGCAGCGGCACCGTGCAAGGGCCTCTGAAGTTGAGTTTAATCTGAGTATCGGCAGATGACTGCAAGTGGCTGAAACATTCAGCTGTTGGTGTGATTAAAAACAGTCTTGGAACACACACACACACACACACACACCGCTACTCCACCCAGTGACTTTATGACAAAACAAGCGTAGCAATAAAGAGCACACCACGTTTCCCCCATCCTCTCATCTGAACTGTTTGGCCCTCCTCTCATCTGAACTGTTTGGCCCTCCTCTCATCTGAACTGTTTGGCCCTCCTCTCATCTGAACTGTTTGGCCCTCCTCTCATCTGAACTGTTTGGCCCTCCTCTCATCTGAACTGTTTGGCCCTCCTCTCATCTGAACTGTTTGGCCCTCCTCTCATCTGAACTGTTTGGCCCTCCTCTCATCTGAACTGTTTGGCCCTCCTCTCCTCTGCAGTATCAATGGGAGCTGTGTGTTTTATCAGGCTGGGCAGTCCTGCAGTAAATGACTGGCTACCCTTTTAATACAACACCGGTTCCACAGACTGGAGCCAGATGTAATCCCTTAGTGTGTGTTTCTCCTGAGTCCCTGCAGAAGCCTGAAGCCCACTCCTCCTACCATCACTTGTCCCGTCATCCTGTCTTCTCACCCCTCACCATCTCCCCCCTCAGCCGTCACCTCTCCACCTCAGCCGTCACCTCTCCCCCTCTGCCCCCTCAGCCGTCACCTCAGCCCCCTCTGCCCCCTCACCTTTACCGAAGCCCTTTATGAGATTGGCCAGGTAGGGTGGTACAGCACATTATGAGTCAGACGTGATCGTTGATTAAAATGTTCATTAACACTGCACAGCTCAGGTGATGAGACCTGCCGCTCCTCCCCCTCCAGCTGTCCACCTGGGCCCATCTGTCTCTTTCACACTACTCCACCCAGGTAAACACACACCAGTTGGTTAAAAAAAAGAGCCTCTTACAAACCAACGGTCACAGACACACACACACACCCCCCAACGATCACACTTTCTGGTTTAATAAACCAGCCTCTCTTCTCGCAACTACCAAATACAAAAAACTATCTGTTTGATGAAGACCTAGTCAAGCAAAATAGATAACCGAATGCACAAACACATCAACTCATAAACACACACTCCACGCCACTGGCTCCATGGCTGTAGCACAAACCCCAGTCTCACCTACACACACCTTCTGTTTAATAAACATTCGCCCCATCCCAACCTCCAGGAGCTGACATCAGTCACCATAAACACCATTATCCAAGCGTGGGCGCACACACACACACACACACACACCATGATGGCTGCTGCTGACCCTACGGCTCTGAGAAAGGACTGATAAATACAGCAGTGTGTGTGTAATGAATTAGTAACACTGTGTTTTTAACATTTCTCTGGCAGCCTGAGTCGCATAGGTGGAAAATGCTGCTGGTTGCTTCACTCATTAGGTAGCATGTCTGTCTGTCAGATTAGAAGGAGAAGCGACGACTCCACTGTGTGTTGATTCGTTTTTTAACCACCGCCGTATTAAAGCATATGAAGTGAGACGCTTTAATAGACTAATCTAGCAGGGGTCAGAGAGTGCCCTGAATCAAATTTAGGAGAACAGGAAATATGAATTTGAGATGACTGTTAAATGTAAACAGGAAGGAAGGAGAGAATCAAAAATATGAAATGAAGGAGGTTGAATCCTGACCTACGGACAGAGAAAGTTGACCCCCATATATCATGCCTCTGTGGCCAGTGTTTCACGGTTTATTAGTACTGGATTTTGCTTACTTGATTGCATTTGATACTTGAAAGTTTGGGGAATCACTGCAAAAATGATGCATCTCTCAAGCCTACAGCGAGCTATGCTCAACATTCTTTAGAGAAATACATTGTTCATTTTAACTGCACCTCATACACTCCGACTCATCCCATAACCAATATACACCGTACTAATCATCCCATACGCTCCGACTCATCCCATAATCAATATACACCGTACTAATCATCCCATACGCTCCGACTCATCCCATAACCATACATAATGATATACATGGGAACAATGTGCTGTGCCTTCACGCCACATTCAGTCAGTCACACAGCAATAACATATAGACACCGTGACACACACACCCCCAAATCTACGACAACAGCTGGGGAGAATCCAAACAAACGTGGATAGAGGAGACGTCAGGAGGAGGGAAAAGAAAACAGAGGAAAGCTGTTTCAGAGGGGTTGTTAGTAGCCTGTCTCTGCCTGAGCTGCATTCAGAAGATCACATCTGTATTGAGCTGTATCATTAGAGGAGTTTCAAAAGGCTGCGCGATGATCAGGCGAACAGCGTTGACAGGACATGAGGAAACAAAGCATGCATTGTAGTGCTTGTGTATCAATTCAGTGTTTCCCCTCATCTCTTTCAGCTGTAACTCAACACCAAAGCCTGATGGAGTATGACACATCATTAGCAATGTGACAGAAGGAAATCATTTAGACTGATGTAAAAGGGATTTAGTATGCCTGTCTTCTACACTTTAGACAGACAGCGACCGACAGAGACAGACAGCGACCGACAGAGACAGACAGCGACCGACAGAGACAGACAGCGACCGACAGAGACAGACAGCGACCGACAGAGACAGACAGCGACCGACAGACAGACAGACAGCGACCGACAGAGACACAGACAGAGAGCGACCGACAGAGACAGAGAGAGCGACCGACAGAGACAGACAGAGACAGACAGACAGAGACAGACAGCGACAGACAGACAGACAGCGACCGACAACAACCGACAGAGACAGACAGAGACAGACAGACAGCGACAGACAGAGACAGACAGCGACAGACCGACAGAGACAGACAGAGACAGACAGCGACAGACAGACAGCGACTGACAGCGACAGACAGAGACAGACAGCGACAGACAGAGACAGACAGACAGCGACCGACAGAGACAGACAGACAGAGACACAGACAGCGACAGACAGACAGCGACCGACAGAGACAGAGAGCGACCGACAGAGACAGACAGCGACCGACAGAGACAGACAGAGAGCGACCGACAGAGACAGACAGAGACAGACAGCGACCGACAGACAGACAGACAGCGACCGACAGAGACACAGACAGAGAGCGACCGACAGAGACAGACAGAGAGCGACCGACAGAGACAGACAGAGACAGACAGACAGAGACAGACAGCGACAGACAGACAGACAGCGACCGACAACAACCGACAGAGACAGACAGAGACAGACAGACAGCGACAGACAGAGACAGACAGCGACAGACCGACAGAGACAGACAGAGACAGACAGCGACAGACAGACAGCGACTGACAGCGACAGACAGAGACAGACAGCGACAGACAGAGACAGACAGACAGCGACCGACAGAGACAGACAGACAGAGACACAGACAGCGACAGACAGAC